>NC_083105.1:70938920-71245918 GCF_949774975.1 Lagenorhynchus albirostris
AAACTCAATAATAAGCTTTATGATCGTTCTTTATTTTTAAGATTTGTCCTTTTAAGACTTTCTTTATATTCTTCAAAATCCTAAGTTATATAACCTTTTCTTTTCACTCCTCTAGCCTTTCTAGTACCCTTGCTGCCCAGTGAATTAGCAGAAAACAAAAAGCTATAAGAGAACTTAGCCTGACTTTCTAAAACTTCAAAGAAACCCAAAATTCTTGAAAATCGCTTATTCAGTATTTCTTTTGTCACCTTCATAACCCCAATAGCATGTGGCACCTTTTACCTAAAAGGTGCTCAAATTAATTTTTGGTGCATGAGTTGAACACAGTAGATAAAGAAAGCAACTATTTTCCTGTGTCATCACACTATTTCAAAATTGGGAAACAACAGGTGACAGTTTTGTGCCCTGAAGCATTAAATTATTTTACCACTCATAACAAAGCAACACATACTAATAACAGCAATAAAATTATGAAACATTTTAGTTCAGACATTTATTTGAACACCTACAGCAATTAATATGGCCAAATTATAGCATGCTCCATAAAGATATTCACTCTGAATATGACTATCTTTAGTGATCTTAATTTTACCAGGTGATTTATACTCCCATTTCATAAAGAAAAAAGAGGGACTAGATTTCTTTTTAAAGTATTATAAATAATATTTTCATTTCTTCAACGGTCTCTGGACTGTATACTCTGTTCATGTGAAAGGTCTTCATTTCTAGTTTTCCTAAGAAGTATCTACAAGGGGAAACCATCACTAAGAAGGTATAGTGATTAGAAAATGATATTGCCTTATTGTGCTTTCATTTTCATGTTTCATTTTGTTGTTGATGTAAGTTAGTTCTGGAAATTCTAATCCTTGTCTTTGTTTTTGTAATCTATATTATCATGTATTTTAACCTTTACCTGTGTGTGCATTTGAAATATTATCAGTTCTCCAACTTTAGAGCCTATAATAAAAGGAGAATAAAATATTTTCTTTTTGTCCACCCTCCTCAATAAATCCCATTTATAAAAGAAGCTGAAAATAGAACTTGTTTTTGACTATGTAGGAAAATCCAAATACCCACAGTCTTATAATTTCTTCCTTATTTAGTTGGGTATGCTGAAATTCAGAAAGAATGGTGAGCTGAGAGTGAGAAGAAAAAAAACTAATATCTAGGTCAAATTGTTTCAATGACAGTGTTGTCAAGAAAGAAAAAACAGTCCCTGGACTGTCATATAGTTTGACACCACACCCATGGTCCCTCAGGTCCTGCTGTCCCCACACAACTCAAGTCCTCATTATCTGTTGTCTACACTATTGGAGTATCCTCCTAACTGATATTTCTGTTCTGTCAGTCTCTTCTTTCATCTCTAATCCATGTTTTACAATGTACCAGCACTAGCTTCTAACACAGAGACTGTACCTACTAAAAGTCCTTAGGTCTCTTCTTTCTACAGCATAAAATCCCCAAATGTGCCAATATGATACTCAAGGCCCTCTGCAGTCCTGTTCCAAGTTAACCTCCCACTCCCCCCACTCTGGTTCCTCAGTGCTTCAGCCAGGCCAGACCATTTACCATCGCTCAGCCCAAGAATTTGGAAATTTGCAATGATACACTTTCTCAGATGCATCTGAAGTGCCACCTGCTTCAGGATGCTTTCCTTGATCTTTGACCTCTGCAAGGAATTGATCTTTCCTTCCTTTGTACTATGAAGGCACAAAGAAGATCATTTTTTCTCTCTTTCATGACATCTGTAGATTTGCTTTTATCTGTGCCATATTAACGCTAGTCTTTCTCATTCATTGGATTGCAAACTACTTTGGTTAGGAACTCTATTTCAATCACCTCTTCAGTGCCTTTTAATCTGGACACTCAATAAACATGGTTTAATTGGACTGTGAAAAAATATTTCAGACTAATTTTGAGTTTATTATCTCTAGGATCAATGTTGATTCCTGAAACGGCTAAGTTACTAATTTACATAGTTGAATATCTAACATAGCTTTAATTTGACTTTTAAAAATTCAGTAATGAAAAAATGAGTATTATACATTTGAAAATGAAAGTCTGTACCTCTGAGGCCGGATTATGCTCCACTCAGTTAAACACGTAACTCTCACATGCCTGCTGCTCACAGAGCTTTATGTCTGTGTGTGTTTATACACTGATCAGAGCTTGCAAGCTGGTGGCCTCAGAGCCGAATGGCCCTTGAAAACATATATATATATATATATATATATATATATATATATATACACATACATGTGTGTATATATATATATATATATATATGTGCGTGTGGTTTGGCCCATAGAGGGCTTTTTAAAAATTTTGAACCAACATTTAACAACTGATATGTTTTATACACAAATTTAGATAAAGAACAGAAAGTCTAGCATTTCTGGGCCCACATACGTATAAAGTAATATACATGTCCAATTTCTCACAGTCCTCACGATTCATATGCACAGTGTGTGCAAATCAACTTACTCCCTAAGTGGAATCTTCCTGGCCCTTCTAGGCATTTTGAATTTGTGGCCCTGGTTAACATAACTGTTTCTCTTCTTCATTGGTTTAACACATATTTATGAAATGCTACAATTTATAAGTTAGACTTTGCACCAACTGCTGGCAACTTTGTTTCATTATTTGGCTATTTTCTTATTTTCCCAGGAAGGGAATATTGTTGCAAAAGAAACAAAATGGTGTATTGATACTTCAGGTGAGAAGGTGGTAGGGTCTGAAATACTACCATTGTTGTCAAGTCAAAGAGTTAATATTCAATTGTACTACACTAAAAGTTTTTATCTGAGCAACATAAAATTGTAGTGATCTTCTTAAAATCAGTACTCCTAATTCTTAATTTATAATTGATAAGACAGACCAGACATATTTAGGAATACTAATGCCTAAAGGTGTTTCTAATAGACTTATAAAGGACTGTGTGTTTAGGTAACCTTCTAACCCCTTCCGTTGTAGGTTAGTGGGGTCATTTACACAGACTGGTGGCTGGCTTCAAAGCTGGGGTCTGAGGAGTGCCAGGAATGCACCCTTCCTTGGTCTCTCAGTCGGTCCACTTCAATTAGTCTCATATTTACTCACTTGTGCTCATTCACATTTCATCTTTGAAGGCTGAGACAGGCTGTCTCCATCTGTCATAGGGTTAAATAACCATCTCCAATTTCAGGAGATTCAATGAGCTTGAAAATACAGCTCTGATCCAAGAAACTTTTAAAGGACACATTTATATAACAACTAAAGAGGAATCCAGAAAAGAAAACATTGTCCATTAGGGTTTTTGTGGTTGTGATTATTCCTTCTTGTCTAAGACACAGATGCATGTATAGGTGAACCTCAAAGGCTTCCTATGTACTCATGTGTGACTACAACTCCCTCATCCCAGCAATCCAGAAACCACCATTATAGGAACTCTCTTGTAACATGCCTACATTTGTTGGATAAAATGGAAATTTAATATTTTCTGCAAGAGTTCTTTTACACTGTGATTATGAAAGTCCTACTTCACGAATGATATTCACCCATATCCTATGCCATGGACCTGGGATTCTGTTTTGAAGCTCTGAAAAGTACATTTAAACTTTTCTAAGATGGTTTTCTGACCAAAGGTTTTGAGTTTCTCTTCTTTTTTTTTTTTTTTGCGGTACGCAGGCTCTCACTGTTGTGGCCTCTCCCGTTGCGGAGCACAGGCTCCGGACGCGCAGGCTCAGCGGCCATGGCTCACGGGCCTAGCCGCTCCGCGGCATGTGGGATCTTCCCGGACCGGGGCACGAACCCGTGTGCCCTGCATCGGCAGGCGGACTCTCAACCACTGCGCCACCAGGGAAGCCCTTGAGTTTCTCTCTTAATCCTGGCTGCTCATATTCATAATTTACATAAGAATCCAAACTGAATGAATTCAGAGAAGTTACTCTCTTTCTACATCATTTGAAGATAAAGAAAATTACAGGTCTCAATACTTGCCAAAATACTTGCCGAAATAATTTTGTAAAATACCATGATCTTATTAGTCCCCCTAAATGATAAAATTATAATATTGATATCTATAACATAATTAATATTATATTACATGTTCATGTAATTTGTTTAAAATATTTACTCATATTTATTCACTTGTGCTCATTCACATTTCCTCTCATTCAAATATTAAAATTATTAATATTGTTTAAAATATTGAAAAATACTTGTTTAACTATATTATGAAATTACAGACAGCCCTAGAATTCTGGAGTTTTAATAGGATATATTATCTAAAATGCTTTCCTATGGTGTTCCATATTTGGCTTCTTGAGGATTCTATTAATCCAGGAAGAGCAAATTCACTGAAGTGGATATTCATAGGGCCCAATATTGCTCTGTCATGGAGTCCAGTCAAGAGGGGTTCTTTGCTTGATCTTGAAATTATTTCTTGGCCATGCATCTCTTCATGTGCCAAACATGTAAGGACAGCAGTACCTTTATTTAGAAGCTAAGTAAATTGCTTACTAAATTAGTAGTAAGGTGTTACTAAATTCTAGGCCTTGATAACACAGTTATTGAACACACCCTTACATATTCAAACACAGTATATGGGAAAATTGCATAGGGATCTTTTTCTCACTGAATGTTCATCAAGGAGTATATAATAATACACTCTCCCCCTCTTTCTCATCCTTATGCAGAGAGGCAGGAGAGGCTACGTGGGCATCAATTTATACCTGCATTATTATGAAAGTAAATATTTAGCAATAGTAGGTAAAGACAGCACTTCATCAAAACCTAGGAATTTAAATTGGAACACATGCTTCTTAAAATGCAATTTTTGAGCAGATTGTAATCTAAGTGGGCTTGCTGCTACAGATACATAACACACCTCTGGGTTTTTCTAAAAACGGCCTCTTAGAAACAGTCAAAATGTTTATGTCTATGTTAAGAAACAAAGAATTAATGTAGATACACCTTTCAATAAATATCTTATTAAAACACTTATAATTCCCAGAGTTTCAAATATAATAAACTTTAACTCAGTGATAAGCAGTACCACAGTATTTTGAAAACATTTCTATAAAATTACCCTGCATTTTGCAGAATAACTTCAACACTAAGACTTTCCATTTCCTTTCATGGAATCATAAATTTTTGGTAGAACTGACCATAACTCAAGATTTATTCTAGTGACTACAATTGACAAATAAGGAATCACAGCTCAGAAAGTGTGACAATTGCTCATTGTCGTGCAGCAAAGCTAGGGTTGGGGGGTCCATGTCATCATAGCTTCAGGCTTCTCCATCATACACTATCAAGTAAAAAATAATAATAAAATCTTAAACAGAAAAATGACTAAGTAAATTCTTATAAAGTTTAAGAAAAGATGCCATACCTTTCAGTACGTGATCAGGAAAAACCATCACTCTGAAATAATTATACCTCCAGGGAAACCTATTTGCATGCCACTATAACTGTGAGTCAAATTAAATAGATCAGCAATTTAACTACCTTGCCATTTTTTTTTTTTTTTGCTATTATATTTAGATCGGAACAGAGTAAATTCAATCGTTTCTGCAACAACTAGTGTCATTGGGAAATAAGGCAATGTACATGCCAACAAGTGAGGTTTTAAAGGTGATGACACAAAGGCAATTTCAATGTCCATATATTTTTTTCTTAATAAAAACCTTGAAAAAAGCAATTGAGAAATTTACAAAACCCATTAATGATAATAGAGTAGTCTGGTTGCTCAAGGGCTTATCAAGTCCAAATCAGCTCCTGATTCTCTGTATCTGCTCAGCTCTAATCAGTGTTTTTCATTTAAGATGAATGTGCAACTAATGGAAGCAATGCATGCTTATGAATGGATTTCTGTTCTATTCTTTTCAGTATTTTTTTTTAAAACACACACACACACACACACACACACACACACACACACACACACACACCCCTACACACTCCATTAAACCATGGAGGAGGTGTCAGAAATTACTTTAATCTTACCCTAGAAGAATTAGACAGCTCAAAGACAAAACAAAGAGTATATTGTTATCTTTTAATGTGGCTGAAATACAGATTTTCCTGTCTCCTGGGTGAAAACAGATTAGCTGTGTGTAAAAATAAAAGAACTACCATGTATGCGGCTGTTACGAATAAAACCAGGTACAAGAGTTGGAAATGAAAGACAAAGATCTACTTTTCTGAAAATGTCTAAAATAATCAAAACACTGTTTAAGTAACAAATAACTTTGAAAAAGATGAAGGGTTTTCAAGTACACTGATACAGATGAAACATACTTTACTTGCAATCTACCATTTCCAAGGATGGCAGAATAGGACATCATTTATTCCACCATATTATTACAATATGCCATCCTAATTCATAATAGCCTGCATTTATAACTTATTAGTAATGATACAGTCAATATTTTGACTATATGCCAATGGAGGGAAGCAGAAATAAAAATAATCCAGTGTAGTGGTAACCCAGAAATCACAAATAATTCCTTTGGAATGCACTGTATGATCTTGATTTACATTTTAGCAGAAGATGCACCTTCCTAACTATGCTTTCTTCAGGCTAATTAATATTTATCATAGCTCTATTGCCTGGACAAAATCCAGTGATAAGGAGAGGGTTTGAGAAGACAGGCAGGGGTAAAAAATCCACAGTTGATAAAATCATAGATACATGCATCCTTTAACACAACATGGCATAAAGCTTTCTACTTGTACATGGGATGCACCATCCCTTAACAAACACTGGAAGGGCATATGCACTTTTTTAAAATAATTAATTAATTAATTAATTTTTGTCTGTGACAGGTCTTTGTTGCTGCACATGGGCTTTCTCTAGTTGTGGTTGTGAGCGGGGGCTACTCTTCATTGCGATGCCCGGGCTTCTCATTGTGGTGGCTTCTCTTGCTGCAGAGCATGGGCTATAGGTGTGCGGGCT
This sequence comes from Lagenorhynchus albirostris, assembly GCF_949774975.1. NCBI lineage: Eukaryota > Metazoa > Chordata > Mammalia > Artiodactyla > Delphinidae > Lagenorhynchus > Lagenorhynchus albirostris. The sequence continues at coordinate 70,945,858 of NC_083105.1, forward strand.
TCAGTAGTTGTGGCACACGGGCTCAGTAGTTGTGGCTCCAGGGCTCTAGAGCACAGGGTCAGTAATTGTGGCGCACAGGCTTAGCTGCTCCGTGGCATGGGGGACCTTCCTGGGCCAGGGCTCGAACCCATGTCCCCTGCATTGGCAGGCGGATTCTTAACCACTGCACCACCAGGGAAGCTGGGCATATGTACTTTACCTGGTCAAATTAAAGCAGAGGGGTTCCCACTTTAAACTGTGCTATGTAGTGGTCTGCCCAGTGAAACCGAGCAGGAGCCTGTGGGGCTCCAGGGCACAAAAGCCTTTCTGTCCCCCATTTTCTCATTTGTAGGGAACAGAATCCAGCCCCCATGACCTTCCTTGAGTTCCAAAGGGCAGATTCGAACAGTTGTTAACCAAGGGAGGAGCAGCTAAGAAACCACCTGAGGCCAGGAACCAGAGAAGTTCATCAAGAAGATTACCTGAGACCAGATTAAAGGAGTGCAGCCCCTGTACACACCCTAATCTTAACAACAACCCCATCCTTGAACCCTTGCTATAAAACTCCTCATCAAATCCTCCTGGGGTTGGGACACAAAGTTTTCAGAGGGCAGGAACCCACTGTATCCCCCTTTGCCTGGAGAAGCAATAAAGCTATTCATTTCTCCTTCAGCCAAAACTCTGTCTCCAAGATTCAATTTGGCACAAGTGCACAGAGGCCAAGCATTCGGCATCACCAGCAGCAATGTCTCTTATAAATTATCAGGTTTACGATTTCTGGCCTCCACAAGAGAGAGGGATGTTTTTGAAATCAGTTACAGTCCAGTTATAGAGGAACCTTGACATAGTAATCAAAATCAGATCACTAACTGTTATTGCCAAGAACTACTTGTGGAAATGGGAAAAATCACAAAGTGCACCAACTTTACATAAAAGTGTAAATTGGGTCATGCCTGAACATCCAGTCTGAAAAAAAAAGCAATCCTCCTAGTGAGAAATGCAAAGAATGTCACTGACCTCACCTAGGACCCTGAGGAAAAAAAAGTTGGTGAATAAAATGGGAAGTCTCTCAGGCCTCAAGTTCTGAGTTCCCAAGGCTTCCAAAGCCCAGCACAAGAAAGGTCACAAATGAAAATTCCAATAAAACAATGGTGCTAGTGGTCACGGAGTTCTTTTAAAGAATAATGTGAAACTGGATGAAAGTAGATACCAGCACTGCATCTATTCCTATGTTCTGATATAGTAGGTAGGAAATAACACAAGGAAAAGGTCACAATCTGAAAGAGTGGAACCTAGTTGCAGCAATACTAACACAGTGTACAACCTTAACAGACACCTCACACTTATTTGAAAAAAAGATCTGCTCTGAAATAGGAAAGCAGATATAATAGAAATTACAAAGCACCAGGAATTCCTGATCTTGAAACTATTGACATTTTTGGTTATGAAACAGTCTAAGAATCCTGGTTGGTACTCCTTGTTTGATCTGTGACAGCAAACTTTTCAATCTTTCATTGAACAAATTTCTGAGTACCCACACCAAGGTGATAATCTTCAAGTTGAATGAGCACAATAATACACATTATCTCTCTTAGTTTATCAGGGTAAACATTAAATGAGATACTATAGGGGAAATTATAAAGCCCTGCATGACACAGTAGTTGATTGAGGTAATAGGTTTATTTCCAATTCAGGGTAGAAAATTATATTTTGTAAAGGAGAAGAATATAATACCAAATTGCTCAGAACTCTAAGAATTAAATCCCATCCAAGCGGTAGGGCTGCCCCATGCCTCAAGCACCTCTGGCCCTGCCAAGACCCCACCCTGCACGATTTCAGATACTCAGACTCCACCTTTACGTTCACCTACGTTGGTGGCCCAAAAAGATGGGCATGTCTAAAATATCTTGAGGAGGACCTTCAATATGGCGGACAAGTAAGATGTGGAGACCACCTTCCACCCACAGATGCATCAAAAATACATCTACATATGGAAAAACTCCTACAGAACACCTACTGAACACTAGCAGAAGACCTCAGACTTCCCCAAAGCCATGTAGCTGACAGAGTCTTGGTACTCCGGCCAGATGTCAGGCCTGAACCTCTGAGGTGGGAGAGCCAAGTTCAGGACATTGGACCACCAGAGACCTCCCGGCCCCACATAACATCAATTGGCAAGAGGTCTCCCAGAGATCTCCATCTCAACACTAAGACCTAGCTCCACTCCATGACCAGCAAGCTCCAGTGCTGGACAACCCTTGCCAAACAACTGGAAAGACAGGAACACAACCCCACCCATTACCAGAGAGGCTGCCTAAAATCATAATAAGTTCACAGAGAACCCAAAACATAACCACCAGAAAGACAAGATCCAGCCTCATCCACCAGAACACGGGCATCAGTCCCCTCCACCAGGAAGCCTACACAACCCACTGAACCAACCTCAACCACTGGGGGCAGACATCAAAAACAACGGGAACTATGAATCTGCAGCCTGAGAAAAGGAGACCCCAAACACAGTAAATTAAGCAAAATGAGAAGACAGAAATATGCAGCAGATGAAGGAGCAAAGTAAAAACCCACCAGACCAAACAAATGAAGAGGAAATAGGCAATCTACCTGAAGAAGAATTCAGAGTAATGTTAGTAAAGATGATCTTAAATCTTAGAAATAGAATGGAGAAAATACAAGAAACATTTAACAAGGACCTAGAAGAATTAAGATGAAATAAACAATGATGAACAACACAATAAATGAAATTAAAATTTCTCTAGAAGGAATCAATAGGAGAATAACTGAGGAAGAAGAAGGGATAAGTGACCTGGAAGATAAAATGGTGGAAATAACTACCGCAGAACAGAACAAAGAAAAAAGAATGAAAAGACTTGAGGACAGTCTCAGAGACCTCTGGGACAACATTAAACACACCAACATTTGACTTATAGGGGTCCCAGAAGAAGAAGAGAAAAAGAAAGGGACAGAAAATATTTGAAGAGACTATAGTTGAAAACTTGCCTAATATGGGAAAGGACATAGTCAATCAAGACAAGGAAGCACATAGAGTCCCATATAGGATAAATCCAAGAAGAAACACACCAAGACACATATTAATCAAACTATCAAAAATTAAATACAAAGAACAAACATTAAAAGCAGCAAGGGAAAAGCAACAAATAACATACAGGGAATCCCCATAAGGATAACAGCTGATTTTTCACCAGAAATGCAGCCAGTCAGAAGGGTGTGGCAGGACATCTTTAAAGTGATGAAAGGGAAAAACCTACAATCAAGATTACCCTAACCAGCAAGGATCTCATTCAGACTCAACAGAGAAATTAAAACCTTTATAGACAAGCAAAAGCTAAGAGAATTCAGCACCACCAAACCAGCTCTACAACAAATGCTCAGGGATACCTCTAGGCAGGACAAACAAGAGGAGAAAAAAACCCACAAAAACAAACCCAAAACAATTAAGAAAATGGTAACGGGAACATACATATTGATAATTACCTTAAATGTAAATGGTTTGAATGCTCCAACCAAAAGACAGACTGGCTTAATGGATACTAAAATAAGACCCATGTATATGCTGTCTACAAGAGACTGCTTCAGACCTAAGGACACATACAGACTGAAAGTGAAGGGATGGAAAAAGATATTCCATGCAAATGGAAATCAAAAGAAAGTTGGAGTAGCAATTCTCATATCAGACAAAATAGACTTTAAAATAAAGAATATTACAAGAGACAAAGAAGGACACTACATAATGATCAAAGCTTCAATACAAGAAGAAGATATAACAATTGTAAATACTTATGCACCCAACATAGGAGCACCACAATACATGAGGCAAATGCTAACAGCCATAAAAGGGGAAATCGACAGTAACACAATCATAGCAGGGGACTTTAACACCCCACTTTCACCAATGGACAGATCACCCAAAGTGAAAATAAATAAGGAAACACAAGCTTTAAATGATACATTAAACAAAATGGATTTAATTGATATTTATAGGACATTCCATCCAAAAACAACAGAATACACTTTCTTCTCAAGTACTCATGGAACATTCTCCAGGATAGATCATATCTTGGGTCACAAATCAAGCCTTCATAAATTTAACAAAATTGAAAACATATCAAGTATCTTTTCTAACCACAACTCTATGAGACTAGATATCAATTCCAGGAAAAAATCTGTAAAAAATACAAACACATGGAGGCTAAAGAATACACTACTAAATAACCAAGAGATCACTGAAGAAATCAAAGAGGAAATTTAAAAATACCAAGAAACAAATGACAATGAAAACACGATGACCTAAAATCTATGGGTTGCAGCAAAAGCAGTTCTAAGAGGGATGTTTATAGCAATACAATCCTACCTAAAGAAACAAGAAAAATCTCAAATAAACAACCTAACCTTACACCTAAAGCAATTAGAGAAAGAAGAAAAAAACCCCAAAAGTTAGCAGAAGGAAAGAAATCATAAAAATCATATCAGAAATAAATGAAAAAGAAATGAAGGAAATGATAGCAAAGATCACTAAACTAAAGCTGGTCCTTTGAGAAGATAAACAAAATTGATAAACCATTAGCCAGCCTCATCAAGAAAATAGGGAAAAGACTCAAATCAACAGAATTAGAAATGAAAAAGGAGAAGTAACAACAGACACTGCAGAAATACAAAGAATCGTGAGAGATTACTACAAACAACTCTATGCAATAAAACAGACAACCTGGAAGAAATGGGCAAATTCTTAGAAAAGGACAAGCTTCTGAGACTGAACCAGGAAGAAATAGAAAATATGAACAGACCAATCACAAGCACTGAAATTGAAACTGTGATTAAAAATCTTCCAACAAACAAAGCCCAGGACCAGATGGCTTCACAGGCGAATTCTATCAAACATTTAGAGAAGAGTTAACACCTATCTTTCTCAAACTCTTCCAAAATATAGCAGAGAGAGGAACACTCCCAAAATCATTCTATGAGGCCACAGTCACCCTGATACCAAAACCAGACAAAGACGTCACAAAAAAAGAAAACTATAGGCCAATATCACTGATGAAGATAGATGTAAAATCCTCAACAAAATACTAGCAAACAGAATCCAACAGCACATTAAAAGGATGAAACATCATGATTAAGTGGGTTTTTTTCCCAGGAATGCAAGGATTCTTCAATATATGCAAATTAATCAATGTGATAGACCGAATTAACAAATTGAAGCATAAAAACCATATGATAATCTCAATAGATACAGAAAAAGCTTTCAACAAAATTCAATACCCATGATAAAAACCCTTCAGAAAGTAGGCATAGAGGGAACTTACCTCAACATAATAAAGGCCATATATGACAAACCCACAGCCAGCTTGTTCTCAATGGTGAAAAACTGAAACCATTTCCACTAAGATAAGGAATAAGACAAGGTTGCCCACTCTCACCACTATTATTCAACACAATTTTGGAAGTTTTAGCCACAGCAATCAGATAAGAAGAAGAAATAAAAGGAATCCAAATTGGAAAAGAAGAAATAAAATTGTCACTCTTTGCAGATGACATGATACTACACATAGAGACTCCTAAAGATGCTACCAGAAAACTACTAGGACTAATCAATGAATTTGGTAAAGTAGCAGGATACAAAATTAATGCACAGAAATCTCTTGCATTCCTATACACTAATGATGAAATATCTGAAAGAAAATTTAAGGAAACACTCCCATTTACCATTGCAACAAAAAGAATAAAATCCCTAGGAATAAACCTACCTAAGGAGACAAAAGACCTGTATGCAGAAAACTATAAGACACTGATGAAAGAAATTAAAGATGATAAAAACGGAGAGATAAAGGAGGGAAGACTATACAATGGAGAAAAGACAGCCTCTTCAATAAGTGGTGCTCGGTAAACTGGACAGCTACATGTAAAAGAATGAAATTAGAACACTTCCTAAAACCATACTCAAAAATAAAATCAAAATGGATTAAAGACCCAAATGTAAGGCCAGACACTCTAAAACTCTTAGAGGAAAACATGGGCAGAGCACATAAATCACAGCAATATTCTTTCCGACCCACCTCCTAGAAAAATGGAAATAAAAACAAAAATAACCAAATGGGACCTAATTAAACTTAAAAACTTTTGCACAGCAAAGGAAACCATAAGCAAGACTAAAAGACAACCCTCAGAATAGGAGAAAATATTTGCAAATGAAGCAACTGACAAAGGATTAATCTTCAAAATTTACAAGCAGCTCATGCAGCTCAATATCAAAAAAACAAACAACCCAATCCAAAAATAGCAGAAGACCTAAATAGACATTTCTCCAAAGAAGATATACAGAGTGCCAACAAACACATGAAAGGATGCCCAACATCACTAATCATTAGAGAAATGCAATTCAAAACTACAACGAGGTATCACCTCACACCAATCAGAATGGCCATCATCAAAAGTCTACAAACAATAAATGCTGGAGAGGGTGTGGAGAAAAGGGAACCCTCTTGCACTGTTGGTGGGAATGTAAATTGTTACAGTCACTGTGGAGAACAGTACAGAGGTTCCTGAAAAAACTACAAATAGAACTACCATATGACCCAGCAATCCCACTACTGGGCATATTGCATGAGAAAACCATAATTCAAAAAGAGTCATGCACCACAATGTTCATTGCAGCACTATTTACAATAGCCAGGACATGGAAGCACCCTGTGTCCATTGACAGATGAATGGATAAAGAAGATGTGGCACATATATACAATGGAATATTACTCAGCCATAAAAAGAAACGAAATTGAGTTATTTATAATGAGGTGAGTAGACCTAGAGCCTGTCATACAGAGTGAAGTAAGTCAGAAAGAGAAAAACAAATACTGTATTCTAGCATATTTATATGGCATCTAAAAATATATATATATATACACTACCAAATGTAAAATAGATAGCTAGTGGGAAGCAGCTGCATAGCACAGGGAGATCAGCTTGGTGCTCTGTGACCACCTAGAGGGGTGGGAGAGGGAGGCTCAAGAGGGAGGGGATATGGCGATATATGTATACATATAGCTGATTCACTTTGTTATGCAGCAGAAACTAACACAACATTATAAAAGCGATTATACTCCAATAAAGATGTTAAAAAAAAAAAATCCCGTCCAGGGTGATAGTCCAGCATAACACTCCTTCTGTCTAATTTTTAAACTCTATAAAATTATTTCCATGGTAATATTTCATTTGCTCTACATATAAAAGCACAGATAGTAAGAAAATCACATCATCTCATTTTATATGTTGACTATTGTAGGAATAGTTCAAGGAAGCATTAAGGAACATTGTTTTGTTGACATACTCAAAGGCGGTTCAACCGTAACTTCGTTTTCCCTTTAAGAAAACTCGGGCTTATACTTGTCAATGACATTACAGTTGATTGATTCATAAAAATCAGAGCATCACAGTTCCCTGAGTGTGACAGAGCCTGAAAAAAGGTAACCTTTTAATTTAGGAAGATGATAAAATTCTCCTGGGGTTTTTTAATCCCCTCAATTAACAGTCTAACCCACTGCACAATCTTTTTTTTTGCTTTACCTGGCAGAAAGCTTTTCAAAATGTACGGTTAGTGTCAGGTTTTTCTTTTTCTTTTTTTTTTTTTTTTGACCTATTATATCCAAGTTACACAGGCTATTCATATAATAACTAATGCTGTTGTGAAATTTCTTGGTTACTCACAAATTCTCAGAGTAGTACAAAACTTATTTTGTAGTCAGTAAGTCTGACTTATGCCCAAATACTTAATTAAAATTAACCTTCGGCCTAAAGAAACCCTTATGAATTTCCCTTCTGTGCTTTAAGATAATTATGATGACATAAATGGTGAGGTACTGATGAATGGCTACCACTGTTCATCTGATTGGAGAAACAGTTGAAAACATCTTCACTGGGCTCTGGCAGATTCTGAAGACAGCTGTTCATAACTGTCAGTAATAAGTAGATATAGAGCTCAGTCTTTCTGGCTCTATGTTAATTCAATCTAGATGACTCTCCTTGTATCATTTTATTTATATCACAAATAGTATCAAATACCTTTCTTGTATAGTTTAATCAGTCATCTAAATAGTACTAGTAGTAAATATCTTCTCTGAAAGCTATTATATTTTTAGTGTATGATAATACACAGAATCAACTCTTGTGATGAATACATGATGTGATATACATATATATATGTTGTATATGTATGTGTGTATGAATTTTTTTTGCTTATTTAAGATAAAATTTGTGTTTATTTTTTTAAGACATAATTTTTGCTTTTCCCTTTTGTCTCTGCTTCTGGATATTTTGTTTCTCATTATCATATTTTGCATAGAAGAGAAGTAGGTTATAGTTCATTAAACACCACACAGCATATATCTCATATGTTCACACTATAGATCTTGATGACTTTGATATACTAGTTTGTAGCTTGATAGGTCATCTGCAAATTGGTATATCTGCATTCCATACTGGCCTTGACAAAACAAGGAGAAGCAATAGGGTTATTCAAAATCGCTAGGGATCCTAGCTCTTTGAAGCGAGATAAAGAGAACAAACCTCATACAAAATCAAAATTACTTCTACCACTACTGAACAAGGATCTCATACTCTAAACTTCTCACAGATATCTCTTAAATCCACCATTTTGCTTATTTTATTAAACAACTATGAAGAGTAATCTGACATTACTATAACAATGGCTCTTATTCTAAATATGTAGATGGTCTATAGGTTTTGAATCTACAAATTTGGATAGAGAAAAGTTAAGATACATCTACCTATCTGCAATTTGGGATATTTTATACCTGCATGATACAAACAGGCAAGCTACTTGTGTATAAAATAGCAAAACAGCAAATACAAAATGGTCAAGGGAAGATTGGTTTGACTGACACAAGAAGAATGAGAAAGAATGCTATACATAGGCCTTTCGGGGGTAAATGGTGTGATTGAAAGGCAGGAGATGATTTCACCACAGGGAGAGAGGTCTGGGAGGATGGGTGAGGGAGGGCAAAGGTCTTTCCTCTTCAGTCACAGTGCATGATATTATGGTACTCAGCCACTCATGATTTGGTATTTTTTTGGAACTTAACTTTTCTAACCTCAACATTATCAAAATACCAATATGCCTGGCAAGAGTAATACTTCAAGCTATAGGTTGCAAACTGGAATCTCATGGCCAATATTTGAGACATGGACAAAATTTTTATGACTTGCACTGTTTTATACATTGAAACAACACTTAAAATCAGGCAGGTCTATGCTTTACTTTATGAGATAACACCTTAAGTCAAGGTTTCTTTACCTTTATTTTAAGTCCATGGACACTCTTTGGAATCTAATGAAAGCTACATGCCCCCATAATTATATAGTTACCTCAACAAATTTTATTAAACAGCTACTAAGTAACAGTCTCTGGTTCAGGCTCTGGAGTTCTTAGCGGTGGACAAAAACCAAAACAAAACAGAACATGCCTTCAAGGAACTTTAGAGACAGTAGGGAACAGACAGAAGATAAATAGCGAAGTACATTATGTAATCCATTAGGAGGTGCTAGTGCTCTGGGGAGAAACAGTAGGTAAGGGGGGCAGGGAGTGCCTGGGGTAGAGAGATGCTGCAATTAAGGAGGTGGTCAGACACGTGCTCACCAAGAAAATGCTATCTGAGTAAAGCCATGAAGCTCGTGAGTGAGTGGACCACAGAAAGGTTTTCATTTCATAATGCACATAACGGCATACAATACACAGTGTTTTCCGAAAATTTCAAGGTTTTCATGTTAAGAACCATAATGTCAAATGATCAGCTCAAGCATTTGAAGGCAGCCTTTAACCAGGTCCTAAGAGAAAAAGACCCAGAACAGGTAAACTGAGGGCCAGCAGGAATGCCTGGAGAGGTGAAAGTAGCAAGAGAAGAAGAACCCAAGTGGAAGCATGTGTATGCTCTTGACAAGGGTCACCTGCCTCCCAGGTGCCTGGCTCTGCTATAGCCCAGAAGAGGAGAAGAAAGAAGGCATATGATGCAAATGAAGATGAGACGCCAAATCCTAGAACACCTTAATAGCTGTTACACCTAACACGCAAAACAAGCTGAGACAATGGATCCAGTAAAATCAATAAGAGGAATGGCAAGGGCTTGCACTGACTCCTGACTCAGAGGTAAGGGGTGAAGTTTCTAGGTCCCCCACCCCATACTCAGTGGTCTCTTAACACCCTACAACATGGAATCATCCATACTGATCCAGAAAGAAGAGACAGGCGAATTAAATTGTTACATAGTAAAATGTGAATTGAGCTAAGTCAGGAATGCTGACCTTTTGTCCCATCTTTACTATTAGATATATTGCTCTAAGAAACAAAAGTAAATTATCTTCACCAATAAAATTGGGATGATCTCCATAACCATAAAAGATCTGCAATTCTATGCTTCATGGAACAGAAATTCTCGACTTTCTCTTTCTTTTGTTCTTTAATCCCAATGAAAGCATTATCACTTGGTCACCTCTTCATTAAAACCATCTGAGCCTGTAATTTTGTTGTGTCCCTACTTAGGAAGAGTTCCACCACACGCCAGAAAATAACTGACTCATTAATCTTGGCATTAATATTTAATACAATAAACTTTGAAGAGGGTAACAAAACATAATGTTATGAATATGTCAATAGATGAAGTATAACCTGGCACACTTTAGCTGACAAATTCGAAGGCACAATACTGGGTAAGTAACTTAATCTTCAGAACATCAGTTTACCCATCAGTTAGGAGTAAGGCATTCAGTTCCCATGTGCTTTCATGGGAACTGAATGCCTCAATGTCTGGCACATAGTGAGCACCCAAAGACCCCAGCTCTCATCCAAAACCCTATAAATGATCCTTCAGGTCCAATCATAGCCAACTGCAAACCTTTGCCTGGGACTTCCCTGGTGGTCCAGTGGCTAAGTCTCCGCGCTCCCAATGAGGGGGGCCCGGGTTCCATCCCTGGTCAGGGAACTAGATCCCATATGCCGCAGTTAAGAGTTTGCATAGTGCAACTAAAGATCCTGTGTGCTACAACTAAAAAAAGATCCTGCGTGCCACACCTAAAAGATCCCACACGAGGGTTTCCCTAGTGGCGCAGTGGTTGAGAGTCCGCCTGCCGATGCAGGGGACACGGGTTCGTGCCCTGGTCTGGGAAGATCCCACATGCCGCGGAGCGGTTAGGCCCGTGAGCCATGGCCGCTGAATCTGCGCGTCTGGAGCCTGTGCTCCGCAACGGGAGAGGCCACAACAGTGAGAGGCCCGCGTACCACGAAAAAAAAAAAAAAAAAGATCCCACGTGCCCCAACTAAAGATCCCGCATGCCCCAACGAAGATAGAAGATCCTGCGCGGTGCAACTAAGACCCGGCACGGCCAAATAAATAAATAAATATTCAGGGAAAAAACCTCACAACTTTGCCTAGCAGGCCTTATGGCAGGGGTAGGGGTGCGGGGACTGTCCTCATCACATCAGAATTAGTAGCTTTTTGGGGAGACTTGCAATGAAGCGCTCAGTCCTCCTCCCAGACCAGCCATGTGTATATAAAAATCTGCATCCCGAGCCCTGGGACCTCCTCAGAGGCCTTCTTATTGGAGGGCCTTGGCTGAGGCACTTCCCTCCACTTTGACTCAGTACCTTTCCGATCATAGCCCTTCACCCTCTCCTTGCCCTGGGGACCCACAGGTCCATAAAGAGGCAGGAGTCTTATCTGGGCTGCTCAACAGTGAGATGATTCCCCTACCACTGCACCCACTGACCTTCACCCAGTGCCATTCCATAGGAAAACAATGGGACACTGGGGGGCAGACAGCTCTTCTTGCCTCTTGCTTGTACTGTGGCAGTAAATGAATAAAGGGTTGATTCTTTGACTCATTGTCCAAATTGACTACCTCTACATCTAATTGCTCAATAACTCCCAGAGTCAATATTATTTTATTTTTACCATTTACTTTAAAAAGTCTTCTGATTTGGAATTTATGGAATATAAAAAATATATACTTTTAAAAATAAACAGAGCACCACACATGTACTATAGTCTATAACTTGAGGGTGAGCCTCTAGAGAGGAAGAGGTTATTCATCTTTCTCCTGTGTGACTGGTTAAATTAAACACAAACTCGGGGGTGGGGGGGGGAGAGAGACAGAACAAGGCAAACATCGTATGGATGTTTTATGGCCAGGTCGAGAAGTCGTATTACTCCCACTTAAATTCCTTTGGCTACACCTTGGTCATATTGTCCACCTGTATTCAAGGGAAGTGGTGAAATGTAGGCTTTGAGTGCACCCACAAGGAAAACAATGTGAAAATGCACACTACTGCCACAGCCATAATTAGGTTCCAGGCAGAGTATGAAGGAAGATGGACCTTTTGGGTAAAAAGATGCTTTTCTCGACAGTATTTTGTTTTCCTTCCAATTTATGGTTATAGTGGCCCCAAATACTCAAATATAAAGTGTCAAGACCAAAACATTACAGATCAACTTTCTTGACTCAAGCCCAACTTTTTTCTGAACCTTGTGATGTAGTCCATTACCTCCTCATTCCATTCTCTTAACCTTTGGGCACTATAGAACTGATGACCAATGTATTACGTATTTCCTTGCCATACTCTAGGACACAAGATCCAAGTCAGCTTCTGACATCAGGTTCTCTCTGGCTATTTATTTATTCTTTCAAACATTTATTCAAAACAAAGTTTACTGAGTGCCAGATCCTTGTTCTAAACACTAAGGATTCTACTACAGGCTGAATTGCTTCCCCTTCTAAATCATATGTTGAAACCCTGAACCACAGTACCTCAGTAAGTGAATGTATTTGGAGATAAGGTGTTTAAAAAGATAACAGAGGTTAAATAAGGTCATTAGTGCAGGCCCTTATTCAATATAGCTGGCGTCCTAAGAAGAGGAGGTCAGGACAAAAAGACACAGAAGAAAGACCACAAGAAGACACAGAAGGAGGATGGCCATTTACAAGCCAAGAGGAGAGACGCTCAGAAAAATATAATCCTGCTAATACCTTGATTTTGGGCTTCTGACCCCCAGAACTGTGAGAAGGTAAATTTCAGCTGTAAGCCATCCAGACTGTGGTACCTTGTTATGGCAGTCCTAGCAAACTTATACAGATTTCACCTAGGAAAAAAACAGATAAAAATCCTGTGCATTCTTGAAGCTTGGCTTCGTGGCTCTCCTTTATTACTCCTTCTCCACTCAGCAACACCCCCTCCCAAACACACACACACAACTAGTTCTGTCCCTTAGGATCTGTATTTGCAGCCTTTCTGGAAAGTACCCACCCTGGTTTATCCACGCTTTGAGAGCAGAGTCAGACAGGTCTCTAGGTCAAACTGACACAGAAGAGCCTCTAAAATTTTCCCAGTCAATGTTGTAGGTTATATTAGCAGCTAACAACAGCCTCTAAAAATGTGCTGACATATATGGAATTCCTAATTTTTGGAAGGCATTATACAGCTATAAAATATTCATTTAAAGAAAAAATTCCATCTTCTGCAAAAACAGCATATACCTACAGCTAATTTTTAAATATCATGTCACGATCACTTCCAGACTGGTAAACTCCTGAAGCATTACCGTATGTCTTATCTAGCAGTAAAATTGTCTCTCCTCAAGGCAAGTTCAGGTTTGTCAGTTAGCAGCTTTAACACCTCACCTAACATATAAACTAATTTCTCTTAAGCATTTGCACCATCTAAGATTCAGATTATCAAGGACACTGCCAAGGCTACAACTGATTAGCAAAGAAGTTATACTCCCACTGTTGAGAGTATCAACTTCTAGTGCATCCCACTAGATGATTTCTTCTCCTTGATCTCTACTTTAAAAGTAAAATATCTAGGTTTCCGGGAAGATGGCGGAAGAGTAAGACACAGAGATCACCTTCCTCCCCACAGATACACCAGAAATACATCTACACGTGGAACAACTCCTACAGAACACCTACTGAATGCTGGCAGAAGACCTCAGACCTCCCAAAAGGCAAGAAACCCCCCCACGTACTTGGGTAGGGCAAAAGAAAAAAGAATAAACAGAGACAAAAGGATAGGGACGGGACCTGCACCAGTGGGAGGGAGCTATGAAGGAGGAAAGGTTTCCACACACTAGGAAGCCCCTTCGCGGGTGGAGACTGTGGGTGGCTGGTGGTGGAGGGGGAGAGCTTCGGAGCCACGGAGGAGAGCACAGCAACAGGGATGCAGAGGGCAAAGCGGGGAGAGATTCCTGCACAGAGGATCGGTGCCAACCAGCACTCACCAGCCCGAGAGGCTTGTCTGCTCACCCGCCGGGGCGGGCGGGGCTGGGAGTTAAGGCTTGGGCTTCGGTCGAGCGCCGGGAGAGGACTGGGGTTGGCGGCGTGAACACAGCCTGAAGAGGGTTAGTGCGCCATGGCTAGGCGGGAGGGAGTCCGGGAAAAAGTCTGGACCTGCCGAAGAGGCAAGAGACTTTTTCTTGCCTCTTTGTTTCCTGGTGCGCGAGGAGAGGGGATTAAGAGCGCTGCTTAAAGGCGCTCCAGAGACGGGCACGAGCCGCGGCTAAAAGCGTGGACCCCAGAGATGGGCATGAGACGCTAAGGCTGCTGCTGCCGCCACCAAGAAGCCTGTGTGCGAGCACAGGTCATTCTCCACACCCCCCTCCGGGGAGCCTGTGCAGCCCGCCACTGCCAGGGTCCCAGGATCCAGGGACAACTTGCCCAGGAGAACGCATGGGGCACCTCAGGCTGTTGCAACGTCATGCCAGCCTCTGCCGCCGCAGGCTCGCCCTGCACTCCGTACCCCTCCTTCCCCCTGGCCTGAGTGAGCCAGAGCCCCCGAATCAGCGGCTCCTTTAACCCCATCCTGTCTGAGCGAAGAACAGATGCCCCCCTGCGACCTACAGGCAGAGGCGGGGCCAAATCCAAAGCTGAACCCCGGGAGCTGTGCGAACAAAGAAGAGAAAGGGAAATCTCTCCCAGCAGCCTCAAAAGCAGCGGATTAAAGCTCCACAATCAACTTCATATACCCTGCATGCGTGGAATACATGAATAGACAACGAGTCATCCCAAATTGAGCAGGTGGACCTTGAGAGCCAGATTTATGATTTTTTTCCCTTTTTCTCTTTTTGTGATTGTGTATGTGTAAGCTTCTGTGTGAGATTTTGTCTGTATAGCTTTGCTTCCACCATTTGTCCTAGGGTTCTATCCATCCGTTCTTTTGTTTTTAATTTTTTTCTTTTTTTTCTTAATAATTATATTTTTATTTTAATAACTTTATTATATTTTATCTTACTTTATTTTATTTTACCTTATCTTCTTTCTTTCTTTTTTCCTTCCTTCCCTCCTTCCTTCCTTCCTCCCTCCCTCCCTCCTTTCTTTCTTTCTTTCTTTCTACTTCTACTAATTCTTTCTTTCTACTTTTTCTCCCTTTTATTCTGAGCCGTGTCGATGAAAGTCTCTTGGTGCTGCAGCCAGGAGTCAGTGCTGTGCCTCTGAGGTGGGAGAGTCAACTTCAGGACACTGGTCCACAAGAGACCTCCCACCTCCACATAATATCAAATGGTGAAAATCTCCCAGAGATCTCCATCTCAACACCAGCACCCAGCTTCACTCAACACCAGCAAGCTATAGTGCTGGACATCCTATGCCAAACAACTAGCAAGACAGGAACACAACCCCACCCATTAGCAGAGAGGCTTCCTAAAATCATAAGTCCACAGACACCCCAAAACACACCACCAGACGTGGACCTGCCCACCAGAAAGACAAGATCCAGCCTCATCCACCAGAACACAGGCACTACTCACCTCCACCAGGAAGCCTATACAACCCACTGAACCAAACTTAGCCACTGGGGACAGACACCAAAAACAACGGGAACTACGAACCTGCAGCCTGCAAAAAGGAGACCCCCAAACACAGTAAGATAAGCAAAATGAGAAGACAGAAAAACACACAGCAGATTAAGGAGCAAGATAAAAACGCACCAGACCTAACAAATGAAGAGGAAATAGGCAGCCTACTTGAAAAAGAATTCAGAATAATGATAGTAAAGATGATCCAAAATCTTGGAAATAGAATAGACAAAATGCAAGAAACATTTAACAAGGACCTAGAAGAACTAAAGGTGAAACAAACAATGATGAACAACACAATAAATGAAATTAAAAATACTTTAGATGGGATCAGTAGCAGAATAACTGAGGCAGAAGAACGGATAAGTGACCAGGAAGATAAAAGAGTGGAAATAACTACTGCAGAGCAGAATAAAGAAAAAAGAATGAAAAGAACTGAGCACAGTCTCAGAGACCTCTGGGACAACATTAAACACACCAACGTTCGAATTACAGGGGTTCCAGAAGAAGAAGAGAAAAAGAAAGGGACTGAGAAAATATTTGAAGGGATTATAGTTGAAAACTTCCCTAATATGGGAAAGGAAATAGGTAATCAAGTCCAGGAAGCACAGAGAGTCCCATACAGGATAAATCCAAGGAGAAATACGCCATGACACATATTAAAAAAACTGTCAAAAATTAAATACAAAGAAAACATATTAAAAGCAGCAAGGGAAAAACAACAAATAACACACAAGGGAATCCCCATAAGGTTAACAGCTGATCTTTCAGCAGAAACTCTGCAAGCCAGAAGGGAGTGGCAGGACATATTGCAAGTGATGAAGGAGAAAAACCTGCAACCAAGATTACTCTACCCAGCAAGGATCTCATTCAGATTTGATGGAGAAATTAAAACCTTTACAGACAAACAAAAGCTGAGAGAGTTCAGCACCACCAAACCAGCTCTACAACTGCTAAAGGAACTTCTCTAGGCAAGAAACACAAAAGAAGGAAAGGACCTACAATAACGAACCCAAAACAATTAAGAAAATGGGAATAGGAACACACATATCGATAATTACCTTAAATGTAAATGGACTAAATGCTCCCACCAAAAGACACAGATTGGCTGAATGGACACAAAAACAAGACCCATATATTTGCTGTCTACAAGAGACCCACTTCAGACCTAGAGACACATACACACTGAAAGTGAGGGGATGGAAAAAATTATTTCATGAAAATGGAAACCAAAAGAAAGCTAGAGTAGCAATTCTCATATCAGACAAAATAGACTATAAAATAAAGAATATAAGAAGAGAGAAAGAAGAACACTACATAACGATCAAGGGATCGATCCAAGAAGAAGCTATAACAATTGTAAATATTTATGTATCCAACATAGGAGCACCTCAATACATAAGGCAAATACTAACAGCCATAAAAGGTGAAATCGACAGTAACACATTCATAGTAGGGGACTTTAACACCCCACTTTCACCAATGGACAGATCATCCAAAATGAAAATAAATAAGGAAACACAAGCTTTAAATGATACATTAAACAAGATGGACTTAATTTATATTTATAGGACATTCCATCCAAAAACAACAGAATACACTTTCTTCTCAAGTGCTCATGGAACATTCTCCAGGATAGGTCATATCTTGGGTGACAAATCAAGCCTTGGTAAATTAAAAAAAATTGAAACTGTATCAAGTATCTTTTCCGACCAAAACGTTATGACACTAGATATCAATTACAGGAAAAGATCTGTAAAAAATACAAACACATGGAGGCTAAACAATACACTACTTAATAACCAAGTGATTACTGAGTAAATCAAAGAGGAACTAAAAAAATACCTAGAAACAAATGACAATGGAGACACAATGACCCAAAATCTATGGGATGCAGCAAAAGCAGTTTTAAGAGGGAAGTTTATAGCAATACAATACTACCTTAAGAAACAGGAAACATCTCGAATAAACAACCTAACCTTGCACCTAAAGCAATTAGAGAAAGAAGAACAAAAAAACCCAAAGTTAGCAGAAGGAAAGAAATCATAAAAATCAGATCAGAAATAAATGAAAAAGAAATGGAGGAAATGATAGCAAAGATCAATAAAACTAAAAGCTGGTTCTTTGAAAAGATAAACAAAATTGATAAACGATTAGCCAGACTCATCAAAAAAGGGAGAAGACTCAAATCAATAGAATTAGAAACAAAAAAGGAGAAGTAACAACTGACACTGCAGAAATACAAAAGATCATGAGAGATTACTACGAGCAACGCTATGCCAATAAAATGGACAACCTGGAAGAAATGGACAAATTCTTAGAAATGCACAACCTGCCAAGACTGAATCAGGAAAAAAAAGAAAATATGAACAGACCAATCACAAGCACTGAAATTGAAACTGTGATTAAAAACCTTCCAACAAACAAAAGCCCAGGACCAGATGGCTTCACAGGCGAATTCTATCCAACATTTAGAGAAGAGCTAACACCTATCCTTCTCAAACTCTTCCAAAATTCAGAAGAGGGAGGAACACTCCCAAACTCATTCTATGAAGCCACCATCACCTTGATACCAAAACCAGACAAGGATGTCACAAAGAAAGAAAACTACAGGCCAATATCACTGATGAACATAGATGCAAAAATCCTCAACAAAATACTAGCAAAGAGAATCCAACAGCACATTAAAAGGATCATACACCATGATCAAGTGGGGTTTATTCCAGGAATGCAAGGATTCTTTAATATATGCAAATCAATCAACGTGATACACCATAGTAACAAATTGAAGGAGAAAAAACATATGTTCATCTCAATAGATGCAGAGAAAGCTTTCGACAAAATTCAGCACCAATTTATGATAAAAACCCTGCAGAAAGTAGGCATAGAGGGACCTTTCCTCAACATAATAAAGGCCATATATATGAAAAACCCACAGCCAACATCGTCCTCAATGGTGATAAACTGAAAGCATTTCCACTAAGATCAGGAAAAAGACAGGGTTGCCCACTCTCACCACTCTTATTCAACATAGTATTGGAAGTTTTAGCCACATCAATCAGAGAAGAAAAGGAAATAAAAGGAATCCAAATCGGAAAAGAAGAAGTATAGCTGTCACAGTTTGCAGATGACATGATACTATACATAGAGAATCCTAAAGATGCTACCAGAAAACTACTAGAGCTAATCAATTAATTTGGTAAAGTAGCAGGATACAAAATTAATGCACTGAAATCTCTGGCATTCCTATACACTAATGATGAAAAACCTGAAAGTGAAATTAAGAAAACACTCCCATTTACCAGTGCAACAAAAAGAATAAAATATCTAGGAATAAACCTACCTAAGGAGACAAAAGACCTGTATGCAGAAAATTATAAGGCACTGATGAAAGAAATTAAAGATGATATAAATAGATGGAGAGATATACCATGTTCTTGGATTGGAAGAATCAATATTGTGAAAATGACTCTACTACCCAAAGTAATGTACAGATTCAATGCAACCCCTATCAAACTACCACTGGTATTTTTCACAGAACTAGAACAAAAATTTTCACAATTTGTATGGAAACACAAAAGACCCCAAATAGCCAAAGCAATCTTGAGAACGAAAAACGGAGCTGGAGAAATCAGGCTCACTGACTTCAGACTATACTACAAAGCTACAGTAATCAAGACAGTATGGTACTGGCACAAAAACAGAAAGATAGATCAATGGAACAGGATAGAAAGCCCAGAAATAAGCCCACGGACATATGGTCACCTTATCTTCAATAAAGGAGGCAGGAATATACAGTGGAGAAAGGACAGCCTCTTCAATAAGTGGTGCTGGGAAAAGTGGACAGGTACATGTAAATGTATGAGATTAGATCACTCCCTAACACCATACACAAAAATAAGCTCAAAATGTATTAAAGACCTAAATGTAAGGCCAGAAACTATCAAACTCTTAGAGGAAAACATATGCAGAACACTCTATGACATAATTCATAGCAAGATCCTTTTTGACCCACCTCCTAGAGAAATGGAAATAAAAACAAAAATAAACAAATGGGATCTAATGAAACTTAAAAGCTTTTGCACAGCAAAGGAAACCATAAACAAGACCAAAAGACAGCCCTCAGAATGGGAGAAAATATTTGCAAATGAAGCAAATGACAAAGGATTAATCTCCAAAATTTATAAGCAGATCATGCAGCTCAATTACAAAAAAACAAACAACCCAATCCAAAAATGGGCAGAAGAACTAAATAGACATTTCTCCAAAGAAGATATACAGACTGGCAACAAACACATTAAAAAATGCTCAACTTCATTAATCATTAGAGAAATGCAAATCAAAACTACAATGAGATATCATCTCACACCAGTCAGAATGGCCATCATCAAAAAATCTAGAAACAATAAATGCTGGAGAGGGTGTGGAGGAAAGGGAACCCTTTTGCACTGCTGGTGGGAATGTAAATTGATACAGCCACTGTGGAGAACAGTATGGAGGTTCCTTAGAAAAGTACAAATAGAACTACCATATGACCCAGCAATCCCACTACTGGGCATATGTCCTGAGAAAACCATAATTCAAAAAGAATCATGTACTAAAATGTTCATTGCAGCTCTATTTACAAAAGCCAGGAGATGGAAACAACCTAAGTGTCCATCATCAGATGAATGGATAAAGAAGATGTGGCACACATATGCAATGGAATATTAGTCAGCCATAAAAGGAAACGAAATTGAGCTATTTGTAATGAGGTGGATAGACCTAGAGCCTTTCATACAGAGTGAAGTAAGTCAGAAAGAGAAAGACAAATACCGTATGCTAATACATATATATGGAATTTAAGAAAAATAATGTCATGAAGAACCTAGGGGCAAGACAGGAATAAAGACACAGACCTACTAGAGAATGGACTTGAGGATATGGGGAGGGGGAAGGGTAAGCTGGGACAAAGCGAGAGAGAGGCATGGACATATATACGCTACCAAACGTAAGGTAGATATCTAGTGGGAAGTAGCCGCATAGCACAGGGAGATCAACTCGGTGCTTTGTGACCGCCTGGATGGGTGGGATAGGGAGGGGGGAGGGAGGGAGATGCAAGAGGGAAGAGATATGGGAACATATGTATATGTATAACTGATTCACTTTGTTATAAAGCAGAAACTAACACACAATTGTAAAGCAATTATACTCCAATAAAGATGTTTAAAAAAAAAAAGTAAAATATCTACAAAAAAATACCATTCTTTATAAATCTGATCTAAGCTTTGAGACTACCCAGCTTTCTTCTCCTTGCCATTCCCTCCTCTAACCTTGACTGAACTCCTACTGAATCATGGAAATGCAGGTCAGAGGTCACATATTACAGGAACTTTCCTCAGTCTTCTCCCAGCTTCTTTGCACCATTTCCAGTAAAACTAGGGCATGCTTTCACCCTCTCTCAGCTTCCATAACAGCCTTGAGGACGCAGCACTATAATTCCATGATGGCCTCAACTCCTGCAAGCCACAGGCTGTATCTGGGTGTACAAAGCAGACTCTGTAAATGTACGCTGAATAAAGCAGCATTTACTTTCACTCATCAGAATAGTATTATTATTCCTAGATACCTGCTTAAGGTTTATGAAATATTTCTACAGTTAATTTAAGGTTTATTCACTTTTTAGTCAAATATTTGAACTTGCCATAAAAGGGTAGAAATTTAATTAAAATGCGTAAGGAGCAGTGGATGAGAGATATTTGAGCATACTTCAAACTTTATATGTGATACATGTTTGCTGGAAATGAGCTGTAGTTAATGATAAAAGTAAATTTATTTTATAGCATTTTACTTCAGCATATACAACCAAATCATCTGAGAGTGAGTCCTTGTTGAGGAATGACTTCCTACTTCGAATCCTTATTACTAAGAGAGCACAATGCTCCATACAGAGGGTGTGTCAGTTTTTTCAAACCTACTACTGTATCAGATTTTTGTATTGTAAGCTGTTATCTAGCCCTTTAAAAATATGTTGAAACAAATGTGCCTGGATGCAAAACAAACATCAGAAATGAGTGTCACATCTGTGACTACAGCAGATTTATGCTGTGGAATGAACTTTTTTACCTTTAACATTTTCAAAATCAGAGATCAGGTCTGCTCTGAAATAATACCCCTGTTCTGCTTTTGACATGTTTTAATTCTCTTAGAACATATTTCTGTTCTGTGTCCCATCTACTTCATCCTACCCTCCTCTGATGAAGCAGAAAGCTATCAATTGAAGTACAAATGAAATGAAGCAGTGAGAGAGCAAAACAGTATAGATTCATATAACAACACAAAAGGAAATTAGGCTTTTGCTTTAATTATTCCTACAATTCAGACAAAAGAAAGATTGTTCTTCTAAAACTGACTTAATCCTTTCAACAGCTTCCTTATACCAGAGGAGCAAACTGAATTGTGGGAAGATAAGGTAGTTCCTTCTAAAACTCACCCCTATCAAAAGTTTCAAGGTGGGGAATGAATCCTTTTTCACAGCATGTCAGCCCTTCAGGAGCTGACTTGCCCAAGTCCTTTCTCATCCGGGCTGGGAAGGTGCTGCTCTGTGGGAAGTTTATAGAAATAATGTGGTGTTCCCCTTCATCATGTCTTCAGGGAAGTTGAGGATGGGATTTAGAAGGGTCTTGGGGGCATGGAGATGAACTCTGAAAACTGGGAAACAGGCTAATACGCAGCATTATCTTCTTGGCAGCCTACGCTAAGGATGTCTTAGGATGGCTGGGGCCTGTGTGTATCATTAAACAGAAGCAAATGAAAAAAACAGCAAGAGAAAAGGGGACCCTGGAATAGGGCTGGGAAAATGGTCTTTGTTTTACAGAATAGCTTTCATTCAGGCTGTCAGAAGCTAAACTGATCAAGCTTACCTGTATCTTCCTTGACTATTGCACATGTAAATGTTTTCTTTTACTTAGAATGGGCTAGGGAAAATTTGGCATGCCAACTGATTGGGTCTCCAAAATTCTGCTATTTTCCTCTTCATGTCAAAAAATGACAGTACCTATTTGGTGCTTTCATCTAGTTTTGAGATTGCCACCATATTAAGGGGTAGAGGTCTTAGAGCAGAACCCAGTACAACCTGACAATATGGGGCTCCCAGCTCAAAAGTGTTCAGAATCTCAAGATGGTGACAGCAAAGCACTGAAATGAATTCAGGGCCCTTCGAGGCAGGGCCTGTGTGATTGCACAGGTGCACGCCCAGGACACCAGCCCAGCCGGAGCAGCTTGCTCGTCTCTGCATAAACTTTAAACAAAGACAGAATATGATTTGTTGAATGGCTCTGATTTGGGTCAATGACCTCGAATTTGGGAGCCACTTGAGCTTAAGCTGAAAGCCAAGACACAGCTCTGAGAAACACTCTGCCTCACCAGCTACTTAAACTAGCTTCAAAACAGCAGATTTTGCCCAGGTAAATGAGAAAGGAAAATGCAAGGATCATGCAAAGGGAAGAAACTGAAATTAGTCTATTTGTTTGGTGAAGGATAGGATGTTTGGGGGTTAATTTCCTCATGAGATAAAGATGGATTTCCATTTGAGTCAGGCTCCTCCATGAAAAGCATTTACCATGAATATTAGTAAGACTGGTGACTCCTTTTTATGAATAATAAAAGGACATTAATTTAAACTTAACATGTTGACTCAATGACTTTTTTTATATTTCATGCTTGATGAGTCCATATTTCCTAAAGAAAAAAAGAAATGATAAATATCTGGTTCTGTGCTCTGAGATGAATTATAAATAATTACTCAATTATTGTCTACTATTAAAAAATTCAATGCAGGGGCTTCCCTAGTGGCCCAGTGGTTGAGAGTCTGCCTGCCGATGCAGGGGACACCGGTTCGAGCCCTGGTCTGGGAGGATCCCACATGCCGCGGAGCAGCTGGGCCCCGTGGGCCGCAGCTGCTGAGCCTGCGCGTCTGGAGCCTGTGCTCCGCGGCGGGAGGGGCCGCGATAGTGAGAGGCCCGCGCACTGCGATGAAGAGTGGCCCCCGCTTGCCAAAACTGATAGAGCCCTTGCACAGAAACGAAGACCCAACACAGCAAAAATAAATAAATTAATTTTAAAAAAATTCAATGCAAGGCACAACATAAATTTAAAGTTCTGAATATTCAGGTTTGTGACCTAGCAAAATGCATTTTTTAAAATTAAAAAAAAAAAAGATGAAAGAAAAATATACTCAAAGTTTTTCCTGGTTTCAAATCTCAAAAATTTGAAGCTAAAATATACTTCAGAAATTATTTCTACCTTATATTCAAGTCAAACACTGATAAAATCTTCTGAAATCCTATCCATCTTTTTAAGGTCCATATGGAGTCATTTGTGAGTCCTTTAAACTCCATCTTTTACTTTTTTCTGTAAAAACTCCCATCCTCAGCACTTTCTATCTTATTACTGGCGCTGATTATATAGTAACTTGCATCACGGTTGTTTGTATTTCTTCTTATTTCCTCCTTTAGAAAATCTCTATGACAGCATCAAGAACTGCTTTTTAATTTCTCATTATTTCTCCAGTATTGTCCAGAACAATACTTTGCATATACTAGATATTTAATAATTATTAGTTGTACCTAATTAATCTGGCCCTTGGAAATGGATCTCACTTATTAGTACCAGAGATAAAATTTTTATTCGAAATACCTGAATTTGTTTTGCCAATAAATTTGACAATCTAGAAGACATGGATAAATTCCTAGAAACATATAACATATATAAATTCCTAGAAACATATAACATATATAACTAAGACTAATCATGAAGAAACAGAAAATCTGAGACTGATTACCAATAAGGAGATTGAATCAGTAATCAAAAATCTCCCAATAAACAAATGTAATTTCAATGTGGGCACTGCATTCCCTTATGAATTCTTACTGAAACGAAGAAATGTAGTATTGTTATACCTAGACCAATGGGGGATGCCTGTTGTTTATGGCCCTCTTGAGCCTGCCCTGAAATATATGTTGAGTCCATGAATTTTCTTTGTCTCCACTGCTAAACCCCTAATCCAAACCACTGCCATCTGGCATCTGAACTACTGCACTGGCCGACCAACTGGTCTCCCTAGCTCCATCTTGATTCTTCAAATCTACCTACAACTTTGCAGCCAGAATAATTTTCTTAAAATGTGAATTTGATCTTTTTACTTCACTATTTAAATACTTAAAGGGTTCTTATTTTTCTTAGGATTAATAGAAACTCTGATTTATAAATAAGGCGACCATATAATTTAGCATCAAATTTGGGCACTTTGGATAGTAGGGGCATTATTAATCATTTTGCCAGATCAACAGGGCTTTCCAGGGCAACCCAGATGTATGGTCACACTGCCTGAGAGATATTGCATGAAGTAGCCCCCTCAAAATGCTCCAGCCTCACTAAGAGCCATTATTCTACACAGTTTTCTTTCAATTCCTATAATACACTGTGTTTTTTCCCACCTCAGAGCTTTTGTGCATACCCATCTGTCTGTTTAAAAAACTCTGTCTCCAAATCTTTGCCTAACACTTATTCATGTTTCAAGTTATGCTATAAATAACACTCCTCAAAGAAGATTTCCTTGATTTTTCAAATAAAAACCACCTTCACCTTACCATCATTTCCTCAGATGACAGCTCAAACTTTTCTTTTATATTGCTACAATTTGTAATCTGTAACTTCTGCCTCTATCTTTTTACCATAATTACAGTTCCTTAGGTGCAGTATAACTAGTACCTAGCATAGGAGCTGGCTTATAGGAGAAGCTAAGTAAATATTTATTGAATGAATGAGAAAATGAATATTTTAAAAAAGAGAATTATAGAATAAATACTGTCACAGAAAGCATTGGTTTGATTTCAGACAGCTATTTTTATATAAAACACATCAAAAATAACATGGAAATGTCAATCTTTCCATATTTAAAGGGCATAGGTACTCTACTTGAAATGATATAAAATAAATATGCATAGTAGGAAAAAATCCACCAACCTAAACAAGAACCTTCTTGTAGAACTACTAGTTCACCAAAACAAACAAACAAACAAACAAAAAACCAAAACAGAACAAAAAGCAAGCAAAACACTAAAAATAGGTGTAGAAAAACACCATTGCATTGATACCATAATAAATCTACACGACAGCAATATTTTGGTCTGAACAACACAAATGCTTAAATATCTATAAAGGAGTTTATGTTCCCATAATAACTGTGTAATCTAGTTACAACCCACAGAGATTTTGGAACATATACTGGTTTAAGGCAAGATCCAATTAATATCAGATAGGGCTTCTCTCACCATTAGGAGGACTGACACAGTGCCCAGTAAAGGTTTATTCTATTCCAGTGTACAGCAGTATACAAGAAAATAGAAAAAGTGCAAATAAAGTTTTCTTTAAAGAAAACGTAGACTTAAGGCATATATACTGATTTTAGGAGTCACATACAAATTAAAAAAAAAAAAAAAGATTAATAAAAAGCAAGGCCCTGACAGAAAAACGATTAATGTAATTCTTATGCGTTTTTGGTCTCATGAAAAACTATAATCCTGAAACTATATTCATTTTGATTTGGGCTGAAATAAATGGCTTTTACTCTGCCTACATTGATCTTCCAACAGCTCATCAAATTCAATTGCATTTTCACACATCCAGGCCTCTGTGTCTACTGCCTAAACCACCCAATTATCAAATCAGTGGAAAGAACCTACAGGTGGCCTTCTTTGTGTATTTCTTTTGATTTTGTTAGGGTTGCAGTTTCAGGATAATAGTTTTTTTATTAAGATTATCTCTCTCTGTTTAAATGATTAGCACTTCTCATGCTAATGGTATTACACAAGCAGTCAGAGAAGATTCTTCAACAATGCAGGAATGGCTAGAGAAAACAGATCTACCCAGGCTTTCTGTTGATATAAGTACCATAGAGAAAGAAAGAAAAATAATAGACAAATACAAAAGACATAACAACCTTCCCTTATACTCTACAACAGATTTTCTCCTAAAATGAACCAAAGCAATAGAATCTCAAGTTAACTTCTAAGAAAAATCCCAGGACTGGGCTGGCTTCTGAATAATTTAAATAATAATAAATCCCAATCTGGAATCCCAAAAGCTTTCTACACCCTGTGATTTTTTTCCCCTCAAGAACCAAAGGGCTACTGACAATTCTTTCAATAAAGTGACCCTTGTGTGAAAACTCTGGCAGGTGGGACTATTGACAATGACATTGTACATATTTGCTAAGGGAATAAAATATTGTTTTTTTTTTTTAATTACGAATTGTTTGTACTATCTGACATTGTGTAAACACAACTTATCTATAAAACTTACAATGTTTTAGAGATTATATTTGAATAACAGCTTGGCACAGAGAGAAGAGCTATACATAATTAGCAGAAATAGATTTCAATGTTTCAGGATGAAATTAGTTAACTAATTTTTGGACTTTAGTTTCTTCTTAAAAAAAGGGTTAGAAATCTTAAAATGATTTAAGCAGTTCTGGGACTTCAAACCTTCAGCAAAATTCACTGTACCAATCAATACCAGGAACTACACAAAGAACATGATAAGCCTTCCATTTTGAGCACTTTGTAAGTTCACATTTCTACTTGGTTTTCCGAATTCTCAAGAATACTTCTCCAAAAAAAAAAAAAAAAGTAATTTTAAGTGCGTTTTTTACACTCTGGTTTCATTTTCCAACAACTGTATACAAATATTATAAAATATATCTTACACATATTTAATATTTTAAAAACATCCACCAGTTGCTGGAAATGAGTAATAGGTACAAAGTATGATGCTTCTATTGCATTTTTAAGAATGTTGTAAGATTTTAAGTACATTTTAATATTTCCCCTCAAAAGATATCAATACTAATGTGAAACAATATTGTTTCCTGAACACTTTCAACAGATAACTTGCTACTAATAACTTGCTTGTTGATAAAATGATGTCTGATTTTAAGATGTCTTTCATCTGTATCCAAATGACCTTTGAGAAGCCTAACAAAGTGACTGCTGATTTTTTTTTTAGCTCATTTCCACTCAAAATAAACCACTACTTCTTATGGTTCATTAACTCAGACACTCATTTGGATCCCTGGAGCTCTTTCCAAAATAAGGATAAAAAATTATCCTTATACTAAATCAAAGTGCTGACATATTACTTTCATACTTGGCAAAGAGAGAGGCAACACACACACATGTGCATGCAGACACTAATAAATAAACTTAGGGAAATTCACAGGGTTTACACACCTTCTTAACCTCCTGTAATTTAAGCTGCTGTTTAATTTAAGCTCTTAAACATCTAGAGTATGAAAAATGAAGGTGAAAAATTCATTATCTTGTACATGTAAACCTTCTGAAAAAATTTTTTCCAACAACATAAAGAATAAGAAAAAATATTTGTAAAAATTAATAATGTTCACTTCCTTTTTGTAATATGGTCTCTTTTCTAGAGAATAAACAATAAGCATCTTACTATGAAATTCTTTTTAAGGAGGAAAATGAACAACAGAGCATGTTTCCTACAGATTCAAGGCTCAAGCTTTTATTAAACAACAAAAATCATATATCCTTCTTAGTTTTTTACACTACAAAGTCACCTCCATGTCAAGAATTAATCCAAATATGGTGAAAGATGATAAACAAACATCTTAGGCTGTGATCATTCTGAAAGGTCAAGTAAGTGACAAAGATCAAAAGCTAAATCCCTAAAAAGATGCAAACAAATATTTCTGACATATTCAGTACAAATCTCTTAGAAAGAAGTAATGGCATATATATTGGAACAGACATTTCTTTAATGAAAAAATTTCATATGGAAAGGCATTAGTAATATTAAACTTTGGGAATCACATTTTCAAAGCAGAAAACTCTCTTCAAGTTATTCCTGGAAGTGAATTAAAACATTTCTCTTGAACCAAATAGTCAAGTCTTTATTGTAAAGCTTATACTTAAAGACCTTTATTTTAGTAGGCCAGGCATCTCTAATACATTATGAATTTGGGTATTTAACAGTTGGATTTGAGAACAGAGAAAATTGTGGACACCAGTTTAATGCGTACAAAGCTTAAAACCAAAAAAAACAGGAAATTCAGAGCTAAGTATAAAACTATCTGTAGGGCTTCCCTGCCCTGGTGGCGCAGTGGTTGGGAGTCCGCCTGCCGATGCAGGGGATACGGGTTCGTGCCCCGGTCTGGGAAGATCCCACATGCTGCGGAGCAGCTGGGCCCGTGAGCCATGGCCGCTGAGCCTGCGCATCGGGAGCCTGTGCTCCGCAAAAGGAGAGGCCACAACAGTGAGAGGGCCCCGTACCGCAAAAAAAAAAAAAAAAAACTATCTGTAACCTGCTCCACTAAGTGTTTTGGGATCTTTTAATAAAAGCTATTACAAACTTTATATATTACAAAGAAAAGACATAATGATCATTGTATTTCCTTGATTATTTTTGTTAAGCAGTAAGCTTGGTTAATATCATAATTACCTTGAACTTTATTTCCTGGTTTAAAGAATTGTTGGAACTATCAACTGCACAGGTCTCCATTACATGTTAGTTCATGGTTAATATTCCTCCAAATAAACTTGGACGTAATAAAGTTGATTACGATAAAATTGAAACTTATCAAGTTTAAATCGTTGTTATTCACTGGCATTCTTTAATTGCACCAATATATTTATTACATATTACTGTTAGCAAGAGCGTTTGGCACATAATAAGGACTCTATAAATGTGAGGGCTATTGTTAATCTTTATAATCATTATCATTATTAGATAGGTATAAATAGACATTTTGTACATAATTTAAATTATGTGTTGAGATATATTTTATGAGTTTTCTCTGTATCAGACTTATACGTATAAATTATAGTCAGATAATTTATTTGACAGTCATGTTTCCACCTTATAAAATATTTAGAGATGTAAAATATCACTAGAGTATTCAGTATTTTTTACTTTTATAAAAAAATCACTTCAATTGTTCACTTAACAACCCTCAACTAACCATTTCTTTCAGCTCTAAGATTCTACAGTACTACCATCTGTATGTCTGGGAACCTACTTTTGTCTTAGGGCTGACATAGTATGCTTCAATGACCTAATTCTGAATCAGTAGGCTCTGACAGTCCCAGAGTTCTAATTTGGATTCAAAGAAAAATTATACCTCTCTAGGAGGAGATATGCATTGTAAAGTTCTGTATTATAAAAAGAAATCTCCTCTAGGTGAAAGCTTGGGTAAGCAGAAAAACAAAGACTTTTCTTTGATCATTCTTATCTGTTGGAAAGGATTATGCCTCTGAAAAAACAACACCCACACATTCAGCAAGGTGAAAGGGTTTGCAACACAGTGTATCTTGGCCAAAAGTATTTATTTAGGGATCATATTAATCTTTGTGACACTGTAACAGAGAATCTAAGACTGGCTCTACAAAAAGAGTAACATTAAAAATTGAGCATGCCAATATACACACTAACAAACGTAGTAAGGTAGATAGCTAGTGGGAAGCAGCCGCATGGCACAGGGATATTGGCTCGGTGCTTTGTGACAGCCTGGAGGGGTGGGATAGGGAGGGTGGGAGGGAGGGAGACGCAAGAGGGAAGACATATGGGAACATATGTTTATGTATGACTAATTCACTTTGTTATAAAGCAGAAACTAACACACCATTGTAAAGCAATTATACCCCAATAAAGATGTTAAAAAAAAAAAAATTGAGCATGCCAAGATGATCAAATGTGATAACATCAAAGAAAACACAATTATTACTTCTTCCTCTAAAATAGAGGAAGAAGGGCAAAATAGGAAGACTATAATTGCTTTGTGATAGATATGTTTAAAAGAAACAGGAAAGCTTTTTTCATCCATTTAGTATATATTTATTGGATGCCTCATATATGTTAAGCATAGGGATTTAATAGCAATGTTAAATTGGCTTTACCCTTATAATCTTGTATGTATTAATCCATTCAGAAACCAACTGCATTGCAGGTGGTGTGCAAAGTGTTAAAGGTGCAGGAAAAGGTAGGATTTCTGCGTTCACCATAATGCCAACAGGTGTTTCACAAAAAAGGATATTGAAATCGCCAAAAACATATAAACTTGTTTAACTTCATAAGACATCAAGGAATTGTACCAGTTCACTAGATGGATTAAATTTAAAAAGACACAGGATACCAAGTCCTTGCAAGAATGTGGAATAATTGGAGCTCTGACACTGCTGGTAAGAATGTAAATTGTTACAACCATTTTAACAAATCTATTCAGCTGTAGTAACTAAAGCTGAACACACATATATATATGCTCTGACTCTGTGATGTATTATACAAATGTACTCCTGGTGTGTGTGTGCGCATGTATGTGTGTGTGTGTGTGTCCATCCTCTGACTCTGTAACATACAAATGTACGGGGTTGGGGGGCCTGTGTGTCAGAAATGCAGGCATATATTCACCAAAAATGCACACAAGAATACTCAGCGTAAGTTACTGTAATAACACAGAGTTAGCAATTCCACTAATGATACAATTGATAACTAAATTGTGCTTTAGTGAAATGCTAAACAGCCATGAGAATGAACAAATGAAAGATGCAGCAACATCAGTGAATTTTATTAACATAATGTTAAATAAAAAGAAGCTATACTCTAAAGAATACCTATTGTGTGATTCTATTTAAACACAATTCAAAAATAGGCAAACTAGGAGGAAGGCAATGGTGGAAGAGAGGAATACAGGAGACTCCTGGTGTGTTTGGAATGATCTGTGTCTTGATCAGGAAGCTGACTACATGGATGACTTCACTTTCTGATCTTTTATTGCACTAGACACTTATCACTTGTGACTCTTCTGTGACAAATTTACTTAAAAATTTGTAAATTGCACTGAGCGCCCCCATTTTTGATCGAAGAGGAGCGTACTGTAGGCAAGTGAAGACAAGGGGAAACATTACGATAAGTATGATGAATAGAGTAACGAGGTTGTCACTACCTTCTGGCAGTTTTCTATTGTGTTTGCCACAGGCCCTCATTACCTCATATATGGACACCTGTGGTACTCACCTACTCTTTCTGATCAAGTCCCTTAACTTATCAATTTATTTACACATCCCAGTGAAACCTATTTTTTGATTAATCTTTTAATCATTGCTTTACCCATGTCATCCCCCTGCTTGAAAATGATTGCTTACTCCTCATTGCCTGTACTGTATAATCTAACTCCTTAGCCAAACATACAATGCCTTCCATTAATTTCACCAAAATCTGAATTCAAATGACTTCTCATACATTACCTACCTTGAATCACCTATATAACTCAATAATAACAGTATCAAATTATGGTTAAGGGCACAGACCCAAGATCTCTTACTCTGTGACCTTGGCAAATTACTTGACCTCTCTGTGCCTCAGTTTTCTACTAGTACCTATAACACCAACCTCACAGTTTTTGTGGGGATGAAATGAGTTAATACCTACAGAGCATCTGAAGAGTAAATCAATAGGTATTGACTATTATTTTTTCATTATGTTAATAATCCAAAATGGCTGCCAAACAAGACATAGTCAATCCTGCCTTGTCACTTGGCTCATGGCATTCTTCCTAAATATAGAAAGCCCTTGCTCCATCCTCTCTTCCCTCCTAATCTCTCATCTTTCCTTTAAACTATCATTTCATTATTAAAGCTTCTGGCCACCATAATAAAAGGGAGGTCTTTTTAGAAGGCCCTCTGTGCCAGTCATTCATCATGTGTTCTTTTGCTTTTGTTTTTTAATATACACTATCTTCGTGTCTTGATTTTAAGGTATTTGAAGTAAGTACAATCACTAACTGGTCTTTTTACCTCCAGCAACAAAAGCCTATTGAAATTCAAGTGTGTTTCATTACTTAGTAAATCATGTGTAGAGTAAATTTCACCGTGAAAACTGATTATCTTTTTTTAATCAGCTTTATTGAATTATAATTGAAAAGAAAATTGTAAGACAAAGTGTACATTGTGATGATTTGATATATGTATACATTGTAAAATGATTCCCACCATCTAGTTAATTAACACATCCGTCACCTTATTTATTTATTTATTTAGAACACTTAAGTTCTATTCTCTTAGCAAATTTCAATTATCTAATACAGTATTTTCAACTGTAATCATCATGTTCTATGTTAGATCCTCATACTTCATTCACCTTAGCGATGAAAGTTTATATCCTTTTGGCAACCTTTTTCTATTACCCCCACCCCCCAAATCAATATACAAAAATCAGCTGCATTTCTATAAATAATGAACTATCAGAAAGAGAAATTAAGAAAACAATTCCACTTACAGTTACATTAAAAAGGAAAAATACCTAGGAATAAATTTAACTGAACAGGTGAAAGACAAATTATAAAAACATTGATGAAAGAAATTGAAGAAGACCCAAATAAATGGAAAGATATTCTGTGCTTATGGCTTGGAAGGATTACTATTGTTAAAATGTCCATACTACTCAAAGCTATCTACAGATTTAATGAAATTCCTATCAAATTTCCAAAGGCGTTTTTCACAGAAAGAGAAAAATCAATCCTAAAATTTGTATGGAAACATAAAAGACCTCTGAATAGCTAAATAAATATTGAAAACAGAAGTACAAAGCTAGAGGCATCACACTTCCTGATTACAAAATATATTACAAAGCTACAGTAATCAAAACAGTATGGCATTAGACCAAAAACAGACACATAGATCAATGGAACAGAGTAGAGAGCCCAAAAATAAAGCCACACGCATATGGTCAATTAATTTATGGCAAAAAAGCCAAGAATATTAAATGGGGAAAGGACAGTCTCTTCAATATGGTGTTAAGAAAAACAGATAGCCACAAACAAAAGAATGAAACTGCACTCCTATCATACACCACTCAGAAAAATCAACTCAAAATGAATTAGATTTGAAAGTAAGCCCTGAAACCACAAAACTCCTAGGAGAAAACAACAACACCACCAAAAAAAACATAGGAGGTAAGCTCCTTGACATCAGTATTGAGAATCATTTTTTGGATTTGACACTAAAAGCAAAGGTAACAAAAGCAAAAATAAACAGGTGGAACTACATCAAACTAAAAAGCTTCTGCACAGCAAAGGAAACCATCAACAAAATGAAAAGGCAACCTATAGAATGGAAAAAATATTTTAAATCATATATATGAAAAAAGATTAATATCCAAAACATATAACTTACATAACTCAATAGGAAAAAAACTCCAAACCATCTGATTAAAAAAATATTCAGGGGGGTTTCCCTGGTGGTGCAGCGGTTGAGAGTCCACCTGCTGATGCAGGGGACATGGGTTCATGGCCCAGTCTGGGAAGATCCTACGTGCCACGGAGCGGCTAGGCCCGTGAGCCATGGCCACTGAGCCTGTGCATCTGGAGCCTGTGCTCCGCAACAGGAGAGGCCACAACAGTGAGAGGCCCGTGTACCGCAAAAAAAAAAATAATAATAAAAATTAAAAAAAAGTCAGAGGAACTGAATAGAAAAACAGGTACATGAAAAAGTGCTCAACATCACTAACCATCAGGGAAATGCAAATCAAATCCACAGTGAAATATGACATCACACATGTTAGAATAGCTATCACCATAAAGGTAAGAGATGTTGGTAAGGATGTGGAAAAAAGGGAATCTCTGTGTACTGTTGGTAGGAATGTAAATTGCTGTAGCTACTATGGAAAACAATATAGAAGTTTCTAAAAAAATAAAAATAAGACTACCATATGATCCAGCAATCCCACTACTGGATATACATCAAAAAAACTGAAAATAGGATACTGAAGAGTGAACATCTGTACCCACATGTTCACTTCAGCATTACTCACAATAGCCAAAATATGGAAACAATCTAAGTGTCCATCAACAGATGACTGGATAAAGAACATATAATGCACGCACACACACACACACACACACACACACACACACACACACACACACACACAGAGGAATATTATTCAGCTATGAAAAAGAAAAAATGTGCCATTTGTGACAACGTGGATGAACCTCAAGGGCATTATGCTAAGTGAAATAGGCCAAAGGCAAATACTGCATGGTATCACTTATTTATGGAATATTTTTAAAAAAAGTCAAACTCATAGAAACAGAGTAGAAAACAGATTATCTTTTATATGACTAACAAATTTTTGTTAACTAATGATTTCTTTTCTAAATATGATTTCATAAAGAAAATTTATTTTCTTTTACTTCATTATGACAGATTATGTAAGTATAATATTGAATTACCTAATTTTACCCAAAAAAATCCCTTTAAAATTTAATTTAAAATTATATATATTTTCCAACTATACAGTGCTAAATTTTATCCTAATCTATATCATGAAATATAATCATTTCCCTATAAAGTGAGAATAGTCAATTGCTCATTTAAATTGCTCATTTAATCTCATGAGTTGGAGATTTATTTCTACATCTTTGATAGCAAGATAGAATTATATAAAATATTTTAAACATAATGAATAATGTCTATTCTTTGGGGCACTTTTTATTTGAAGATAATAATGAATCACCTGTGAGATGCTGATTATTAAAGGAGTGATGAATCACCTGGGAGATGCTGATTATTAAAGGAGTGATAAGCTTCATAAGAACACTATTAACTGCTTAAGAAAGAGGAGGGAAGCTGATTAAAGGAACTGTCCATACAGCCATTGGACTGTGATGTGGCCACAGTAATTCATAGGTTAAGAGGATCAAATCCACCCAACACATGCCAGCTGCCCTGTGCTCTTCTGTGATGCTTTCTCAAGGCAGTAGGAAAAACAAAATTTTAGAAAAAAATGGAGAAATATGTATAAAATTCTGTAAAAGCACCAGAATCTACAAGGAGTACAACAGCACATATTCTACAAAAGCACAACTTTATAAAAGTTGCCTTAAATAGTTCCGAACAACAAGCTTAGTGAGTTGTTCCTTAAGATTCCTCAGAAAAGCTCACAGCTGGGGCTACTGTTAGTTATACCAAGCAGCTCTCATCAGGAGAACTTCAAAGAGTCTCCACAGCCATCCGCAGTGCTCTAGGAAGCTCCAAAGTCTGTCTTTTTACCAAACCATTTACAAGGTTTGGAAACATTGATAACACCTTTCATCTTTTCAGTTCCTCTGTGGTTAATCATGTTTTTGTTCGATTCCATGTTCAGTCCAGTACCATTTTCTGCAAATCTGCTTTGTAGGCAAGCATGTGAATTTAGTAAGCTTTACCAGTGTTCTTCAAGTTCAATGACAAAAAATCTGAAGGCAAACATACACACCTTCAGATCCAATTCAAGCATTTACATAAACAGAATTTGAAACATTGTGTTGCAGACTTGACTTTTTTCCTATTTACAGGCTAGACAAAACAGTCTAGAAAAATAAAACTGCTTCAATCCATTTACACTAGATTTTAGGGATTTTAAAACTTAGGAAACAGTGAATCTTTCAACTTTTGATTGACCTTGTGATAAAGATGCAAAGAGAAGGAACAAGGTGTAACAGGGATAGCCTTCAGGGGCTGCCCACCTGGCACCTGAAAAATCGTTAGATCTAGACCATAATGCCAAAAATTTTGAGCTTGAGGTCTATCCATTCATTTATTCCATAATTCAAAGATAAATAACAGAGAAACTTTGGTTTACCAGACACAATGCTGAGAGCAGGAAGGGTGCTATAACTATTAAGTCCAATAAAATTCTAAACCACTTTTAAGAAATCCATACATTTGTCGGGGAAGAACACCAAATAATAAATAAACAGCAAAGCTTATGAAGAGTGCTACGAGAGTGAGAAGTATAAAAATCTACTGGCAATGAAGAGAAGAAAATAAATAATTCCCCTTAGTGAATTGTGAAGGGCTTCAAGGAGTGGAGGATTCTTGA
Organism: Lagenorhynchus albirostris; assembly: GCF_949774975.1. Lineage (NCBI taxonomy): Eukaryota > Metazoa > Chordata > Mammalia > Artiodactyla > Delphinidae > Lagenorhynchus > Lagenorhynchus albirostris. Next base: position 70,982,637 of record NC_083105.1, read on the forward strand.
GGATACTCAGAAATTTGCCAGGGAAAGAAGAGATGTGGAGTCGGGGGAAGGCCAGAATACCAAGTAAAAGGGAAAGAAGGAATAAAGGCAGAGAGACCTGAAAAAAGGGGAGGAGTTTCATGTGACTACAGTAGCGAGTCTAAGAAAGAAAATTGAAAAAGATTTTGAAGGTCCATTTTTGCTTCACTGATAAATTAGGATTTTACCCTATTGACAATAGAATGATAATGAAGGGGCTGCAGCAAAGGAGTAAAAAAATAACAACTCTGCCAGTAGTAAGTAAGTTGAGCTGACGTGGTAGAGACTGGGTGAGGGCAAAGTTTACTCAAGAAGCTACTGTGCTTGTCCAGGTGGAAATGATAAACACTTGAGAATCATGATGGCGTTATCTCTGGGTTAATTTCAGATATCCTGAGTAGCGCAAACTTTTATCATTCAAAATTTGCAAATATTTTCTCCCATTCCATTGTTTGTCTTTTCATTTTGTTTATGGTTTCCTTTGTTGTGCAAAAAGATGCCCAGCCTTTATTTAAAAGAGACTCATTTGCTAATTTTAAAATGTTGGTCTGAGTGGCAGAGACCTGCTGGGATACTATCCAGGGGCAGAGGCTGTGGGTGCCGTCTTTCTGCTCTCCTTCTGCCTCACTAAAGCCGGCAGTTGCCATCTTTTTTTCTTTTCGTTTCGAGCAGGTGCCATCTTTATACTGAAGACAGCGGGAGCCATCTTTTTTTTTTTTCTTTTTTTCAGAGGGTGCCATTTTTGTACTGTCCTTCTGAAACACACCAGGGTGCCCGTAACTCCTGAAGGAAAGCTTCTACACGTGTTTGGTGCCCCAGTTTTTATATCAGGTACCCTAGTTTTTGTGGCTATCATCCAGAGAACACCTCTTGATTGCCTGGCTCTAGAGACTGGGGGAGCCTTGTGTTCCTGGGTCCCATGGGACTGTAACAATTGGAGAGACAGTTCTTGGCAAGCTGCCATTCCCAGGGCACTGCACAGATAGCAGACTGAAACGTGCCCAGTCTTTCTGAGAAAGAGGCCTAGTTGTGTATCCAGAAGTTTGGCCTGTGAGGCAGGCTTGTGGTTTGGCATACTTAAAGGAGCCAACAGAGATGCTGTCAGGGAACTGATGCTGCGGATATAATCTTTGCACTCTCCCTCTGCTTCATTCCTGTTCACTGGTATCTTCCAGAAAGGGGCTTATATCCTTGTATGGTGCCTTGATTTTTGCAGCTGCTGCCAAATGACACCTATACATCACCTGAAACTGATGGCCAGCAGACTTTACACTTGTCGTCCAACAGGACTGTATATATTTGTGTACTCTCAAAACTGCTGCCTGAGGGTCTGGCTTCCAATCAGCCTGAATCTAGTTGATTACTGAGAGCCTCCCCTTTGGGACAATAACTGGTCTTGGCATACCCGCAACACTGGGAGCTATTAAAAATAAAATAGGATGCTTGGACAATCACAAAAGTTTGGGAGACAGCCAAGAGCTAGAGCAAACTTGAACACTAAGGTTTGTCTACACAAGGCTGACACTTCAAAAATGGGAGACGTGGCTGTTTCATCTAATGCATAGAAACTAACACAGAGAATCAAGCAAAATGAAGAAAGAGAGAATGAAAGAATAAGATAAAACCTAAAAAAAAAAAAAACCCTTAATGAAACAGACATAAGTAACTTACTAGATAAAGAGTTCAAAGTAATGATCATAAAGACACTTAGCAAACTTGGGAGCAGACTGGATGGAACACAGTGAAAAAGTCACAAAAAGATAAAAAAATAGAAAATACGAGTACTAAAAAGAACTGAAGAATACCATAAGTGAACTGAAAAATACACTAGAAGGTTCAACAGCAGACCAGATAAAGCAGAAGAAGAAAATCAATGAACTTGAAGACAGGACAAAGAAACTCACCCAATCAGAGAAGCAAGAAGGAAAAAGAATGAAAGAAAGTGAAGATAGTTTAAGGGACCTATGGGACAACAGCAAGTGAAATGACATTTGCATTATAGGAGTCCCAGGAGGAGAAGAGAGAGAAAGGAGCAGAACACTTATTGGATAAAATCATGGCTGAAAAATTCCCTAATCTGGTGAAGAAGCAGACATTCAAATCCAGGAAACCCAGATAGTACCAAATAAGATGAACCCCAACAGACTTACACCAAGAAACATAATTAAAAATGTCGAAGGTTAAGGACAACCAGAGAATCTTAAAAGCAGCAAGAGAAAACCAATTTGTTACACACACAAGACTATCAGCAGATGTTTCTGCAGAAACTTTGCAGGCCAGAAGGGAGTCATGTGATGAAAGAAAAAATACTTCAAACCAAGAATACTCTACCCAACAAAATTATCAATCAGAATTAAAGGAGAAATAAATAGCTTTACAGACAAGCAAAAGCTAAATGAGTTTGTCACCATTAAACTGGCATTATAGGAAATGTTAAAGTGACTTCTTTAAACTGAAAGAAAAAGGTGTTAATTAGTAACAAGAAAAAATATGAAAATATAAATCTCACTGGTAAAGGTAAATATATAGTAAAGATAGTGAATTAATCACTTATAAAACTAGTATGAAGGTTAAAAGACAAAGTACTAAAAATAACTATAATTATATATGATAATTTGTGAAGGAATTCACCAGAGAAAAAGATGTAAGATGTGACATCAAAAATATAAAACATGGGTGGGGGGAGTGTAAAAATATAGAACTTTAGAATGCATTCAAACTCAACTTTTTATCAACTTAAAATAAACAGTTGTAAATATAAATTGTTATATTTAAGCTTCATGGTAACCACAAAGGAAAAAGCTATTGTAAATTCACAAAAGATAATTAGAAAGGAATCTAAGTATACCACTAAAGAAAGTTATCAAACCACAAAGAAGAGAGCAAGAAAAGAAAAAAGGAACAGAGGAACTACAAAACAGCCAGAAAACAATTAACAAAATGGAAATAGGTACATAACTATCAATAATTACTTTAAATGTAAATGAACTAGATTCTCCAATCAAAGACACAGAGTGGTTAAATGAATAAAAACACAAGACTCACCCTGTGATAAACCATAATAAAAAAATATGAAAATGAATATGTGTGTATATATTATATATTATATATATATATATAACTGAATCACTTTGCTGTGCAGTAGAAATTAATACAACTTTGTAAATCAACTATACTTCAATAAAATAAAATTTAAAAAAAGACTCATCTGTATCCTGCCTACAAGAGACTCACTTCACACTTAAGGACACACAAACTAAAACTGAAGGAATGGAAAAAGATATTCCATGCAAATGGAAACCAAAAGAAAGCTAAGGTAGTTATACTTATATCAGACAAAATATACTTTAAAATAAAAGACAAAGAAAGGCATTACATAATGATAAAGGGGTCAATCACACAAAGAGGATTAAATATTTGTAAATATTTATGCACCCAACATAGAAACATCTAAATATATAAAGCAAATATTAACAAACCTAAAGGAAGAAAATAATAATAGGCAACTTTAATACCCCACTTACAACAATGGATAGATCATCCAGACAGAAAATCAATAAGGAAACATCGGCCTTAAGTGGCACATTAGATCAGATGAACTTAACAGATCAACACAGAACAGTACATCCAAAAGCAGCAGAATAGCCATTCTCTCAAGTGCACATGGAACATTCTCCAGGATAGATCACATTGGGCCACACAATAAGTCTTAACTAACTTAAGAAGACTGAAATCACATCAAGGATCTTTTTTCACCAAAATGGTATTGAAGTAGAAACCAATTACAAGAAGAAAACTAGAAATTTCACAAATATGTGTAAATTACAAAACAAGCTACTGAACAACCAATGGGTCAACAAAGAAATCAAAAGAGAAATTTAAAAAAATATATTGAGACAAATGAAAATGGAAATACAACATACCAAAACTTATGGGATGCAGCAAAAGTAGTTTTAAAAATGAAGGTCATAGCAATAAATGCCCATCTCAAGAAAGAATAAATATCCTAAATAGACAACCTAACTTTACAACTCAAGAAACTAGAAAAAGAACAAAATTTAGCAGAAGGAAAGAAATAACAAAAATCAGAGCAGAAATAAATAAAATAGAGAGCAAAAAGACAATATAAAATATCAATGAAACAAAAAATTAGTTCTTGAAAAGTTAAAATTGAGAGGACTCAAATATATAAAATCAGAAATGAAAGAGGTGACATTACAACTGATACCACAGAAAAACAAAGTATTATAAGGGACTACTATGGACAATTATATACCAACAAACTGGATAACCTAGAAGTCATGGATAAATTCCTAGAAATACAACCATCCAAGACTGAATCACAAATAAATGGAGCATCTGAGCAGAGTGATTACCAGTAAGGAGATTGAATCAGTAATCAAAGACCTCCCAACAAACAAAAGTCCAGGACCAGGTTGCTTCACTGGTGAATTCTAACAAATGTTCAAAGAAAAATTAATACTAATTTTTCTCAAACTCTTCCAAAACACAGAAGTGGAGGGAACACTTCTAAACTCATTTCATGAGGGCAATATTACCCTGATACTAAAACCAGACAAAGACACCAAAAGAAAGGAAAATTATAGGTTAATATCCCTGATAAACACAGATCTAAAAATCCTCAACAAAATATTTGCAAACTGAATTCAACAATACATTAAAAGGATCATACACCATAATCAAGTGGGACTTAATTCCAGAGGTGCACGGATGATTCAGTATCCACAAGTCAATCAATGTGATAAACCACTTTAACAAAATGAAGGATAAAAGCATATGATCAGCTCAGTAAATGCAGAAAAAACATTTGACAAAATGTAAACATTTTATTTATGATAAAAGCTCTCAAGCAAGTAGGTACAGAGGGAACCTACCTCAACATAATAAATATCACATATGACAGTTCCACAGCTAATGGCATATTCAATGGTAAAAAGAGGAAAGCTTTTCTTCTAAGATCAGGAACAAGACAAAGATGCCCACTCTCACCATTATTGTACAACATAGTATTGGAAGATTTAATCAGACAGCAATCAGACAAGAAAAGTAAATAAAAAGCATGCAAATTGGAAAGAAAAAAGTAAAACTTTCACTATATTCAGATGACATAATTTTATACAGTCATCTTTTGGTATCCATGCGGAATTGGTTCTAGGCTCCAGCCCTCACCAAAATCTGTGAATGCTCAACTCCCATATATAAAATGGCATGGTATTTTCATGTAAACTATGTACATTCTCCCATATATATAAATCATCTCTAGATTACTTATAATACCTAATACAATGTAAATGCTATGTAAATAATTCTAAGTATGATGTAATTCTAAGTATGATATAAATAGTTGCGGGTGCGTGACAAATTTAAGTTTTGCTTTTTGGAACTTTCTTTTTTTTTTTTTTTTTACTTTCAATCCACGGTTGAATCTGCAGATACAGACTGGTGTATACAGACAGTCAATTGTATATAGAAAATTCTAAAGACACCACCAAAAATTGTTAGAACTAATAAATAAATTCAGTAAAGTTGCAGGATACAAAATCAATACACAGAAATCAGTTGCATTTCTACACAGTATTAATGAACTATCTGAAAGACAAATGAAGAAAACAATCCTGTTTACAATTGCATCAAAAAGAATAAAATACCTAGAAATAAATTTAACAACAAGTGAAAGGCCTGTACACTGAAAACTATAGGACTTTGAGGAAAGAAACTGAAGAACACAAATAAATGGAAAAATATTCTGTGCTCATGGATTGGGAGAATTACTGTTGTTAAAATGTCCATACTACCCAAAGCAATCTACAGATTCAAACAGCATTTTTCAGAGAAAAAGAAAAATCAATCCTAAAATTTGTATGGAATCACAAAAGATCTCAAATAGCCAAAGTAATCTTAAGTGATCTTAACCTTTGCTTGAGCAAAGGTGAAGACATCACACTCTCTGATTAAAAACTCTATTACAAAGCTATAGTAATCAAAACAGTATGGTACTGATATAAAAAAACAGTCACATTGATTAACAGAATAGAAAGCCCAGAAATAAACCCATGAATATATATAATCAATTACTGTACAACAAAGGAGCTAAGAATATACAATGGGAAAAGGACAGTCTCTTCAGTAAATGGTTCTGGGAAAACAGGGCAGCCACATGCAAAAGTATCAAATCGGACCACTGTCTTACACTATACACAAAGATTAATGCAAAATGGATTAGACTTGAATGTAAAATCTTAAAAACCATAAAACTCCAAGAAGAAAACATAGACAATATGGTTCTTGATGCTGGTCTTGGCAACAATTTTGGGGGGATTTGACACCAAAAGCAAAGGGAATAGGGCTTCCCTGGTGGCGCAGTGGTTGGGAGTCCGCCTGCCGGTGCAGGGGACGCGGGTTCGTGCCCCGGTCTGGGAGGATCCCGCGTGCCGCGGAGCGGTTGGGCTCGTGGGCCATGGCTGCTGGGCCTGCGCGTCCGGAGCCTGTGCTCCGCAGCGGGAGAGGCCACAGCAGTGAGAGGCCCACGTACCGCAAAAACAAAAAAAAAACAAAAAAAGCAAAGGGAATAAAAGTGAAAATAAACAAATGGAAATACATCAAACTAAAAAGCTTCTGAACAGCAAAGGAGAAAAAGCAAAAAGGCAACTTACTGAATGGGAGAAAATGTTTGCAAATCATATACTTGATAAGGGGTTAATATCCAAAACATATATAGAATGCCTACAACTCAGCTAAAAATCAAACAATCTGATTAAAATATGGGCAGAGGAAGTAAACACATATTTTTTTACAAAGAAGACATACAGATAGCCAATAAGTACATGAAAAGATGCTCAACATCACTAAACAACAGGGAAATGTAAATCAAAACTACAATGAGATATCACCTCACATCTGTTAGAATAACTATTATCAGAAAGACAAGAGATAACAAATGTTGGCCAAAATGTAGAGGAAAGTGAACCCTTGTGCACTATTGATGGGAACGTAAATGGTGCAGTCGCTATGAAAAACATTATGAAGTTTCCTCAAAAAATTAAAAATAGAACTACCATATGATCCAAAAATTCCACTTCTGGGTATTTATCCAAAGAAAATAAAAACACTAATTCAAAGAGATGTATGCACCACCATGTTTACTGCAGCATTATTTACAATGGCCAAGATATGTAAACAACATACATGTCCATGGATATATGAATGGATAAAGAAACTGTGAGATATATATATATATATATATATATATCTGCTAAGTGAAATAAGTCAGACAGAGAAAAACAGATACAATAGGATCTAACTGATATGTAGAATCTGAAAAAAAAACCTCATAGATACAGCGAACAGCTTGTTCAGTGGTTCTCAAAGCTGGGGGTGAGGGGTAGAGGAAATGGGTGAAGGGAGTCTAAAGGTACAAACTTCCAGTTATAAAATAAATACATCATGGGGATGTAATGTACAGCATGGTGACTATAGTTATAATACTGTGTTGCATTTTCGAAAGCTGCTAAGAGAGTAGATCTTATAACTTCTCATCACAGGAAAAAATTCTATAACTGTATGGTGATGATTTCAACTAGACTTATTGTGGTGATCGTTTTACAATATATACAAAATATCAAATCACTGTCATATGCCTGAAACTAATATAATGTTGTATGTCAATTATACCTAATAAAAATCACCTAAATAAAAATAAATGTTATAAGTGCTCTGTTGAGGATTTTTGTAGCAGGGAACGAAAGGGGAAAGGGGAGCCACAGTTAGACCTTCTGACAGGGACATCACATGCAGTTATGTAGTGCGCAAACTGCATAGTCATATGTGGTGACCCTGTTTACTTTCTCAGAAGATTAGTACTCAAAAAAAAGAAATCAAAGTTCATATCTTATAAATTTAAAACAGATAAAGCAGTGCTTAACACACTAAATCTCAAGGTTTTAAAGACCTTTCCAGCCTTTCTTTTGTAAGCTAAAATAAAACTACATTTTAAACAAGACTGTATTTATCAATAATGGAAACTCAGTGGAGTGGCAAAATACTATGATTAACTGGATAGAAAATTTGAGGGACTAGCTATTGTTACCCTCATAGTTATAGGCACAAAACTGGGAATAAGAAAAATTGAGAAATGTTTGTGAGATAACCCAGTTCAAATTCAAGGCCAAGACCCAAGTTCAAGGCCTGCACCTCCTCCTGAAACCACATTGCTATGTTACATCCACAGATTCTACTCTTTTACTAACCCCTTATCATGTCTCAAAATGAATTGAACTACCTGTAGGACAATGGGAAAATTAGAATAAATCCATAGTGTCATTCCACTCAGACAAGATGGTGATGTCTATTTACGCTCATAACAATTGAAAGAGTAGTTTCACATAAAGGCCTGCCTTGCCTTGTATAGACAGAAAACAGGACCTCTACACCACGGGCTACTTAAGAGCAGAGTCTTATTTCCACAACATAGGGTATGCCACCTGACACATATAGGCAGTTAGTAAAATATTTGTTGAATGACTGAATTAAATCATAAGTGTAAAGTTTTCTCCCACAGCCCTTTCTGCATCTGAGGTCCATATGAGTGGGTGAAATGTACAACTTAAAACTTTCTACATTTACTCATTCAAACTGTGGTGCCTATGGAAATGAGAATGGCTGAAAGCTGGAGAGAGTGATCTGAATTCTTCAAAAAGAAAAATACAACTCCCCTTCCTCTCCCTGCATTTTCTATCTGCTTTGGAGAGCAAAACTACTTGCATAAGCTGAATGAGACACATCAGGCTCTGATAGCAGGTTCCAAGAATCTGCCCTGTGCCAGGCATTATGTGCACACAGTAAGTATGAATGGCATAGAAACTGAGGCACAGCTGGCTTATTCAAGGCCACACGCTTTAAAAGGCAGGACAGGAATTCCAGCCAGATCTCCTTGATTTCAGAATTCATGCTCTTACTGCACCACAGTACTTTTCAAGATACATTAAATTATACAATTTATATAATGACAATCATGTATTACAAATGTAATCATGATTACAAAACTCATTACAATGTACTTCTTTACTTGCATTAACAGGATTGCTTTCTTTCCTAATTCTTTCAATCAGTCAATGTTATTTGAACAGTTAAAATACACTTTAAAGATGTGTGAGGATAATATTTTATTGACAAATTCAGTGATATGTTTGAATTAAATAGCAATTTGTCAAAAATTCTAATTGTGCACCAGATTTACAAGTGACCTACAAAACTTGTAAATGCTTCTAATGCATAAACAAATTAGCATGGCTGCTTTATGAAGTGGTAAATTACACTGTGCCATCAGGCACATACAGGGGTGCCACATTGAAGAACTGATTCAAAAGCATTCCTGAATGTTTAGGTCTGATCTGCATTTAAATTTCCTGTGTTAATAGCTACAACAAAACTATGCAGAGTCTTGGGCAAATAAACATGATAACCACCAAAGACTGACACTTCAGTGGAGGAGAAAGTAGTGATAGAGAATGCAGAATGTCTACCATTACAGAACTAAAAGAAATTGTAGTTGGCAGTCTGGAATAGTTAAGAAGTTCTTGTAGAGATGTTTGTAAAGTTCTTTCTGCTAGTACTAAACTCAGTACTTTCTAGAAAGTGCTACACTGACATTATTCCATGTGGGAATTGTTTCTAAAGTAAATGGAAATGTCTTGTGTGTTGCATTTCATAATGAATTTCGAACTAAATAAATAGAATAGATTTTAATGTATACACTAAAGAAAACTCTGCTTTCTGCTTCAAACTGTTCTTCTCAAAGACTTCACAGCACTCCACCCCAACTCCCTGGTCTCCAGAAGCTGAAAAAAGGATGGACTTTCCTGTCACAGTCACAGGGCGTTGGTAGGAACTCAGGAAGGGGGTTGGGGGAGGGAGAAGAAAATGTGAACAAAGAGCCATGAATGACTATCCTCCCCTCTATTCACTTTCTCACTTAGGGGTTATAGTTGTGTAGCCCACTATCAGCATCACAGAAATAATAACAGAGGAATAGTTGCTGATGGCAGCAGTGAACTTTGACTCTCAACTCCCTCCCACATACCCCTCAGGCATCCTAACATGATGATAAGGACTGTAATGGTATTGCCTGCATAAAATTTTTTCAAAGCCTCTGATAGTATCAAGGATCTTCTGTGGTCCTTTGGGCCTTGAAAGTGTGAAAAACAGCTTGTAAAAGATGCTTTTATTCAGATGTAGACTCTGGTGAATTCCTGGTCTATGTGAACTTCTGTGATGTTTCAAAATGTCTTTAACAACATCTGTCTTTTCAGTCTCTGGTGATACTTTGACACCTAATGTAACTGAACTATCACAACTGATGTCTTTTCTGAATCTACACACATAAATATTTTAACAAATGTGGACGTGTAAACATCTAGAAACTGGTAAACATGACTGCTCATGGAGACTGGCTCCAAAAATAAATTTGCCTTGTATTATGTGAAAAATATGACATGGGTTTACCTCATGACTATGATTTTTTGCTTTTATAATTCTTGAGTTCAGCTTCAGTAGAATGTGCAATACTAAAAAGCAATATTTTTGGAGTATTTGTCTTCTGTTAAATTTTAACAAAATTGTTATAGCTAATATTTTTATTAGGGTTATTAAAATTTCTTTAAGTATTAGTAGAACCAAACTTTTAACATATCTATTTCCTCCTTTAAATGAGTGATTTATGAAAATTTATTTTATAAATTTATTTCATAAATGCTGTAATAAGTGCTTTAAGCAATTAACTACACAAAATATTTTTAGTATATCTTGATTTAAGTAAAAAAATAAATTATCTAACAGTTTCCATTTTTTATTTAAGTTACATATCACTGAATTCAAGGCATTTAGTTATGTGTCAGACTGTGGGAGTTAAGTCATATGGGTAGTTCATAATATATGACCTATTTGTGTACTTTATTCTGCAAACAAATTTATTTGTTGAACTAGGTTTAAATCAGCAAGGCCATTTGAAATTCAAAAACTGAAAAAAAAAAACAGTCCATCAAATTAGCTCACTAAACAAATCACTGAGAACAAAAAAATGGAAAAGAAATTCCTCTAATATAAAATCTGTTTTTCTGTCTCTGCATATTTTAAATTAATCAAGATATTTCTTATCAGTTTCCCATTATTATAAATTCTGTAAAGTTGACTGGTACCATAATGGTAGATGAACTAAAATAATTGACAAGAATCAAATATTTCTTACTTTAATTGGTAAATAGGGATATTTACACATATATATGCATAAGAACAAGCATGCTTATTTACATATGTACATGAAATAGGGTCACACAAATATCTATCACTTTAAAAAAGTTGATGGCATCACTGAACAACTAAATATAAGAGATTTATTTCTAATAATCTTCCTTGCAAAATATTTCATGCTGTTTAACAGGCAACATTCCAGAAATATGTATACCACCTAACTCATTTCTTAACTGCAAATGTGGTCACATGAATTCATTACAGAGCTATAATAAAAATATGCATAATACCAATTTACCCTTGCATAAAGGATACATTGATAAATCTCTATCACTGAAGCAAATTTCAAGCTCTTGTCATTAGCAGCTAATATATGCACATCAAGGTGAAATAATAATACTGCAGCTGGTTATAAATTATAATTTAGATTTCCATGGTTGATCTCTTTGCTCTTTATCTTATATTATTTAAATAAGGTTATTTTGACATATATTTGTAACAGTATTAGATATAAAGACGCACTTGATTAATCAACCATAGTTTTTATAAAAGTACATCTATACATGAACAAAACCAGTAAATTTTTTAAAAATATGTTATATCACAATATAAAAGACAAACTCTTCTTCCTCGTTTTCCATGCAACATTAAGGAAGCATACATAACATTGTTACCTAGCTGGAATAAATTATTTTTACATCCCCAGTATGTGTTTCTGTTATGAGTATATGTGAGTGTGTGTGTTAGCTGAATATACATATCCAGTTCCATCAGCCCTTCTAATAGTAGCATATGTAGGCATTTGTTTTCCATTTAACTGGAAAAACCAAAATGCTAGCAATAAGGCAGAAAGTAAAAAAGAACAATTTTTTGTTTAAGTTATCTTGTCCTTTATAGTACTGCACAAACATGAGTAGAAACAGAAAAATTCTAACTTTAGAAACTGTAGCATGTAAATGTTTCCACCAGGCAAATTGTCACGACAAACTGGATAGCATCAGTGAAAGTAGCTCCATACTTTCTTGGCTACAAAACTGGAAAGAGAAAACCTTGATGCAAGAGACCTCTACAGATAAAAACCACAATTTCTCAGCCAAAGGCGACTCCTCTCTCTTCCCCAAAGTGCCTAATCAGCTAATTTTTAAATGTTATGAGTCAACAACAAACGATAGGCTCTTCTCTACTCTTCACTCTCATTCTAGGTCAAATTATTCAAAATTCAACTTTTTTAATGCACAAATGATAAATGAACATCTAAAACTTTATTCAAAGTTTAATAAAGAAAAACAGTCTCCATCCAGATAGTTTATATAGACATTCAGAAAGGTATTGCAAATGATTATATAATCTAGAAAGAACAGAATTTTTCCAAAAGAATAGTGGAGTCAAGTATACCTTCCAAATTTCTATTTATGTCTTTACTAATACATTGGAAATAACTCCATTGACAAAGCTAACCTAATTTTCAGTTACGCCAAATAATACTATCTCAACCAGTTAAAATTTGAAAAGCACTGAGGTGGTAAATGGCAGTGACCCAAAATTCTATTATCACAGCTCAAGTTTCACTAACTTGTGAGTATTTACTTTGTCAATCCTAAATACAAACAATACAGCCACAATGTACATTAGAGAAAATGAAGAGTTCCCACCAAGTTTTTGCAATAACTGCTTCTTTTTTTTTTCATGTAAAAGATACATGAACAAGAAAACCATATTAAACTAAGAAATGGTAAAAAGGGAATGTATCAATAATTCTACATATAACATACTAATTACAAGTTTAAAGATAGTAATATTTACTTGTCAAAAGTGTTCTTCAGCAGAGATTTATCATCCTTTTTTGAGATGTTATAACAAATCAATCCCTTAATAATCACACAATTATCTTTATAATTCATGGGAAAAGCAATTTATTAAAATGGAGATATTCATTAACACATTTGGAAATTTTAGGTGATTCATTCTTCTATTCCAATATCTAATAATTAAAACAGGTTAGTTATACACTCTAGTTAGATATACACTCTAATAAGTACCACACCAAGGAAAAGCAGTAAGTTTGGAAATTTTAAATGTCCAAATATTTCTTCCACAGATCCTATTTGTGCTTTATTATTGTCTTACCTCAATGATTTTGTCATGAATTTCCAAGCCATCTGCTCTATCAGCAGGTCCATTTTCCAAAATCTTTGAAACATAAATTCCTTCCATTGGTGTTTCTTCTTGATTATCCTTTAAAAAATAAAACCTTTCGCAGTAAGAAAGATGTAAACAAAATTTTAAGTTGGATAAAAAACAATTTAGTAAATGTAACATTGACAAGCCTCTCTAAACATGCAATCTCTTTCTTAGCTGGAGATTTGCTACTGAATTTTAACTTACTTAACACCAAATAGTCATTAATCAAGATGGCAGCTTTAATGAATGAACATCTTTGACAAGATTATCTAGTTACCTCATGTTTTTCAGTATACATAAAAGCTATGGGGAAAGGGCATGAACAATGATAACAATGGGCTTCTAAGTACTATTTATAAAACGTCTCATGTATAAAGAGGTATAACAATTAAAAAGGGCTATAAGTTAAAGAAAACAAAAAGCATATCCAGCCTAACTATATAATTGGTTTGAAATGTGGTCATAGTTCTGAAAATATAACTTAGCCTCACGACGTGACAGATTTGGAAATATAGCTCTGACTGTATCTATTCACAGGGGAGACTAGGCGCTTACTCAAGTATAAAATCCCAAAAGATCAACTCCAAATTGTAGGAGAACCCATTCAAAGCTAATCTTCACACAGTTCCAGGTACAATGAGACTAATGATTAATTAAACCTCAAACACATAGCCAATATCATACATATAGGACATTTTAGCAAGTCACAGAAAACCAATTACCCTGCAAAACTTATTTAGGGAAAATGTCCAACATTCTATAATAATACACTGTAAAATTTTAAATGTCATTTCGCTTTATAGCAAGTTAAACAAAATTATTTCTCCTTAATCAGCCTTCTTTAACATGAATTGTAAGAGGCTCTTGAAAGTGTCTAGTGTCATCTAAATGTCAAACACCCTACTAGCATTTATAAAAATATTCCTTAGGGGAAAAGAAAACAAAAATGATATGCTGAAAAGACTTTTATCTTTTCATAATAAATGGCAACTGTTCTAGAAACAGAATACAGCAGTCATTAGTTGCTAGGTTTTCGAAATGCTGAATACAAAGAGGAAATATGTCATTGCCATCCTGGCTTGAACACAGCATATGTCCAACAATGCTCAGACAGTTTCTGTGGCCAACGTCTGCAATGCAGGATGCAAAACTTTCATGGCAGCTGACTGGAAAATGAAAGAACATAATTTTTTAGAAACTTCACCACCTTTCCTAGTTAGGATGAAAATTAAGTTGATGTACTATTTGAAGGATATGAAAGAACATTGCAACTACAGTATTTGGTATAAGTTTATTAACTCATACATTTTGAAAACAATTGGCATCAATGTAGAAAAAATTATTCATTCAATTTAATAAAAAATTTGATTTGGGGAGCCAAAAATATATCAAATCAACTATCTTTTTTAGACATGGTATTACCTATGTAATTGTGAAAACAATTATCCCTCATTTCAACTTATTTTAACTCTTCATTCATTCATTCAAGATATTTTATAAACTGCCTGGTCTGTGTTAGCATCTGAAAACTGACCAATTTGACATAATAAATAAGAGGTACAAGCAAGCAATATACCTGTCTAAGATTATCAAGTAAAAATTGCCTATATGTGTTATTGTGAAATAGGTTTATTTAAGAAATTTGCCAACAGGGCTGTATGATGTAGGTAAAATGTGAAATGTACTCTTTTTTTTTTTTTTAAGTAGCAAAGTTTGTTAGCTGTTGTTTTATTTTTCTCAAAAAAATTCTCAGTTTGTTCTGGAATATTTATACTGGAACATTTGCATTTTGATGACAAGCACTATTTTAAAGATTAAACCTTCTTTTTTTTTGTTTGTTTGTTTTTTTTTTACTTAAAATCCACAAATGAAAGCTAAGTCTTCTATTATTTTAAGCAAAGAGTGAGTTATGCATTAACAGGGTGGGTTACCTGATTTGGTCGACCTCCTATAATATTGAATCCCAAAGTGTCATTTTCTCTTTCTAACACAATAGTGAATGGCTTATGCTCTCCATCCTAGAAGAAAAGGGATAAAATAACTGACTAGTTAAAAAATATAAAAGAAAAAAAATGCTACAATAAAGGTGTTTTTTAACTGTAAATAAATTGATTTGAAAAAGAGAAAACCTTAAAATCTTAAAATTAAGGATGGCTGAATTTGGGAGGTTAATATCTTCCTGAATTTACTTTGAAAGTATGTATTTGAAGGAAGAACCATGCATGTGAGAAAAATAACTATTTTCAGAAATGACTAAATGGCTTTGCATGTTTATACATGCAGCTTTTATCCTAACTCAGCATCTGATTCTGACTCCACTGTAACTTAAACAGATTTCTGATTCGACCATGCAGGTATCCTTATTTTTTCCCTCCATTAGCCCATGGTAGGGCTCATCCCTCCAGATGAGTAAAATAAATTGTTAAAGAATCTAAGAATTATTTTATGTAATAATTTCACTTTGGAAAATCTTAAGGGATGTAAATAATAGTGAGCTATTTATAAATTTATTTCAACATTAATATTCACATTGCTACTGAAATACAGGATTTTGTAGGTTACAGTAATCATAATTTTAAATGGTATTTTTATTTGGTTTTGCAGAATTTTAAAAAGAGAGGATTTATGCTAACTAAAGCAGTATGTATTGCTTTCCTGATGGCCAAATTAACAGTTAAACAAACAGGAATTATATCTACAAACCTGCTTGTTAAAAAAGACCAATTTAAACATAAGATGAAATAGTGCAAAGCTATATGAATTTTATTCATGGTTATTCATATTATTAACTATTCTAGGAAATTACATATTTGGCAATTACTTCAGAATGATAAATTTCCATAAACATCATCACCACTGCTACCATCATCACCACCTTTTCCCAGGAACTTTTCCCAGGCAGTGTGCACAGCAGCCCCTGCTGGTAGTGGGAAAACATTACTGAGCAGCACGGAGAAGCCTTTTGGTAAGCAGTCTGCAGATCATGGTCAGTTTTGCCTCACTTCTCAGAACCACAGCTTGACTTCTCGACTTGTTGCATAGACTTCTCTGTCATATAATCTAGCCTTGCTCCTTTCCACCAACCATTGCTTCCCCAGGACCTTGAACCCTGAACTGGTATTACAGACCATACTTCTGTGCTTCTCTCTGGTCCTCCCATTTTTGTAAATTTATGTGGATGTAAATATGAGAGAGAAAGAATCATAGAGAGCATCCAAACTTTTAATAAGTGTGTGCTTCCGTTTATCAGAGTAGAAACAGTTCAGCCTCTCACACTTCAATAATCCTTTTTAGGTTCAAGGACAGAAGCTTCTAAATTCGGTGCCTGAGTTGGAGGCTATGCAAAGCAGTTCCAAATGGGCATCACCCTGGGTTGCTCCTCCCCAGGAGGTTGGGGAATGAAAACAGCTCCTTGAACGGAGTGTAAGTTCTGCTAAATCCCTGCTCACCATGGCAGCGGCCAACAATGTCAAACACTGTGCAGAAGTCCTTCAGAAGAGAAGGAACATCTTTATAAACAAGCCTCTTGTCACGAGCCGCTGCAAAGAGGCTTGTTTATTCCATCAGAAAGCCGGCAGTCCATGAACACAGTTCAGGGCCAGCAACCTCGACAAAGAAGGGAAACATCCCGGGAGGTCACACGGCTAGTCTGAGCGCAGATAGATGTGAGCTCTCAGACTAGGTTCCCCAAGTCTCACACTCACCCACTCACGTTCCACTAATAATGAAATCTGGAAGCACTTAAGAACTATTTAGGTAAGGTCGGGGTGATGAAAAGAACCCTGCAGGTCTAAGAAATCCCATCTCTTAATTTCTTAACTCCAAGTTACCCTGGTTTCCCATATCCCTGAGTCCCTGTGCTGAGTACAAAGTGGCTGATATGGGTGGTTTGGTAGGGAAACTAAGTCATGCAGAGCCAAAGGTGTGGGAATGACACGTCCCGGGATGCTAGCCAGCGGGAGAGGGGAGGCAGGTTAGGAGAGGTCCTCGCTACCTGGCTTTCCTTCTCTAACTGGCTTCAGGCCGAGGCCGAAGGTACAAAAAATACGCAGAGAGGGTAGGCAGGAGAGTGAAAGATGGGAAGCAAGGGTCTGGGTGGGAAAAGGAGTTTTCCTAATTCCTCGTTCTCCGACGAAAAGTTGGAATTTAATCTGTTTAACTCTTTTCCAATCCCAATATAAGTGGAAAGGGGACAATCCTTGTAAACTGCAATACTAATACACTCGAAAGATAGTAATAGCATAGGATGATCAGGGCAGTGGATGCTTCTTCCTACCACATAAAGAAGGATGTCACTTTGCGAAGGAATTCTGAAGTGCCAGAAAGAACCGTTCCCCTTTCCACCCCGATCGACCATTCCCCGGGTGCCGACCCCTCAGTGCTTACCCGGCCGCGGCCGCCGCCCGGGTCCCTGGCGAAGTTGCGGACGTGAGCCATGTACTGGGTGAACTTCTTCTGGTACCTGCGGGCCGTGAGCAGCACCTCCCCCTGCAGCGCCCAGAGCTGCGCCAGCAGCGCCTTCTCGCGCCGCCTCCAGGCCAGGACTTGAGGCCCTGGCGCCCGCCCGCTCCCGCCACGGACTCCCGGCGTCCCGCCGCGGCGGACCCCGGGCGCTGAGCCGCAGCCCCCCCGCGCGGACGCGTCCCCGCCGCCCCGGCCGCACGGCCCGGAGACGCAACCCCGGCGGCGGCGGCGGGCAGGGCCGAAGTCGCAGCGCTCGACGTGCGCCG
Source organism: Lagenorhynchus albirostris (assembly GCF_949774975.1). Classification (NCBI taxonomy): domain Eukaryota; kingdom Metazoa; phylum Chordata; class Mammalia; order Artiodactyla; family Delphinidae; genus Lagenorhynchus; species Lagenorhynchus albirostris. Next base: position 71,000,831 of record NC_083105.1, read on the forward strand.
CCAGCTCGCGCAGCCCGACCGAGTGGCCGCAGCCGCGGGCGCGGTAGTCGCACTGGGTGCGCAGCTTCTGGACGAGGCTGCGCAGAGGCAGCACCCGGTACAGATCGCCCGGCGCCAGGGGCTGGCACTGCAGCGGGCACCGGCGCCGCCGCGCCACCCAGGGCAGCAGGCAGCGGGCGCAGAAGACGTGCCCGCACGGCGTGCACAGGGGCTCCTCCAGCACCTGGCCGCACAGCCTGCACTGGAAATCCGGGTCCACCGCTTCGGCGAAGCGCTCCAGGGCAAAGCCCATGGTAGGGATGGGGGAAAAGGGGGAGGGAACGAGGAGTCCACTTTCTCCGAACCACTTGTCCCCCCACGAACTACCCCAGGGACAGTGCACCCGCTGCGATGGCTCGTCGGAGGGAAGGAGAAGGGTGAGGGATTGTGATCTCAGAGTTTGTTAGGCTTGAAGTTTTCTGGCTCCGACTAGGTCCCCTGACTCTGCCGTATTGATACGAATAGACGCCACCTCCAGTGGCCTCCCTCCCCCCCAACCCCCCACTCCCAACCTGCCCACTCCTTCGCTGCTCTGCAATTTATGTTCTTTCAAATTTTGTCTGCGGAGAGCTGAGGCCAGCTTACAGCGGTCCTTTGGAAAGCTGTGTGCCCGTTTGCCTGAACAGTGAGATTCAAGCAGTCCTTGGGCAGAGCTGGTAATGGGCACAGCGCGGGTGTTGAGAAACAACACAACTCCAGCAGAATGAAAGCTCCCTCCGGAAGAACAGGATATTTGTTTGGTTTTCCTCTGAATCATCGTCCCGCACTCAGTCGTTCTTCAATAAACGTGTTTGAAATCGATGCACTTTTGTTCTTTCAAATCAACTACAAAATCATCAGCTAAGTGTCTGCAACCGAAGGAAATCACTGTGAGGTATCTACAGAGCCCGGCTTCTCAAATCACGATCCAGAAATCGGGTGAGTGTAAGCGAGGCGGGATGATGACTGACAGCAAAGACCGGGAAAAGGCCAGGTGCTCGCCTTAGGACACCACCCTCTTAGGGAGAACTTGAACCGCCCTTCAAGATCTCCTACGGCGGGAGGACGCTAGGATTCTGTTACCTGGCAGTCTGACTGCAGGTTCAATCGCCACACCATCCGTCTTCTACCTCCACAGGCATTTTACCTTTGGGAATGGGAATGTGATCATTTGGGCACCTGGAAATGAGAATTAAAGAAAATGATGTTGAAAGAAAGAAGTGAAATAATAGCAATAAAATAATGAACCGCTTGCCTCTATTTGTCTTGAATATACAATTTAGGTCAAACTGCCCCTCCCTCCAGTTTGACTCTTCAAAGTGTGTAGCAGCCAGGCCTTACAGAAAACATGCAGTAAGGGAACCCTCCAAGCCCTCCTGCCCCAGCTTCCTTCACCATCTTCTGAACCTTAGGAATGCAAAGAAACCCTATGGCCGGGCTACACACCACTTATTGCCATTTTCCTGATGCTACTTCCACATAACTTAGGATGAGCTTCCTAAATTAGTCATTGATGATTCCTCATTGTTCCCAGAAAATCAAGTACTTTGGTGTAGTGCCAAAATGTATCAGTTGAAACACATGAAAGACGCTCCAGACTTTGTTCTTTAAATCCTTGGCACTAACTGAAGAATTAGCAAACGCTAATAGTAGAGGCTAATAAGAATCTTCTGAGCCTTTTTTCTGTTTGAAAGAGGAGATTTCATTAGAGTAGTTCAATAGCAAGTGAGGATCCTGGGGTGGCTTGCCAAATATTTGATATGTTTTTAAACTTGTTTCAAAATAAAAAGCTATATTTCATATTTTTTACATACAGATATATGATAAAGGAACATTTGTCACAGCGTTCTACATTTCACCCTCCCCTTTGGCCAACTAAATAAACAATAAATTCCTGAATAAATAAGAAATCATTTAACAAGAACAGCATGTACATATACTTGGGAATTGGGTAAATCAGGAAAAGCAGAACCTTATTGAATTTATTCAAATAGTTCGGGGCCAGAGGCATTTATTCCATCTTTTTAGGCTGTTGGAAAAAGCTACGACTTACAGCTATGGCTTTATAGATGGAGCTTGGCAATTATTGTTTCACAATAAAAGCAATGGCAGTGAGAACATTTTTAAAAAGAGAGCATGAAGAGATGGAATTTAAAAATATTCTAGTGAGATATTAGGAAAATTAGACTTGCAGTTACTTGAAAAGAAAAAAACTAAAACAGTGGTTGTGTGATGCCCTTGGTCCAGCCATGCAATTCTTGTAGCAAAAGTTAGGAATGTGAGCAGATTATGGTATGAGTTATTCCAGGATATATAACATTTTGATTGTTAAAGAGAAGATGGATGTCAAAGACCTTGTCCAAAAAGAATAACAAGTTCAAAAATGAGAACATGTGAAGTGAAGCCAAGTAATGAAGTAGGCCAAAAGGAACTAGGGAAAAATCTTTTAATTCTGAGAAAATGCAAGCCTGAGCGTGTCCAAAAGAGTTAAGTACCAGGAGAAAAATATTACAACAGTTGAACCCTAAGGGAATGGACACACTTAAAGTGAACCCCATGGACTCTTCCCATCTGAAAAATCTGTGACATCAGTTGAGCCAAAGAGTCTGATTTCACTTCCTAGACTATAAAATATTCTATGTATAAGGAAAATAGTAATATCTAGGAAAAGCTTGGGTGAGCTGGAAACTTGAAGCCTAATTAGATTGAGGTAATTAGCTGATGTAAGCACTTGGAATAAGTTTTAAATATGCAAAATATTTCAGCAAAACAGATCCAGTAATATTTGAATGTTTTTTGTCAAATGAGACAAATTAGCACCTTGCATCATTAGCTTGGGCATATCCCTATGTTTTCACTGATCATAATTTCCTTTTAAGAAGGCCTGGTTAGTGAAGTTTTCAGGCTGAATAGCAATATTGGAGGAAGAGCTGAAAGGTAAGCTGCTGTCTTCCTTCTTGTCCAGCTGTCCTGCTGGTTGTGGCCAAGACCATGCCTGTCCCCTTTCTTATAAGCTTTCCTTCAGACTGAACTTGAGAATATGCATGGCCAACTGAGAGACAAGAGAAAGACAGTACATAGACTTAGTTCGTCTCCAAGCCACGGACTCTGGCTTGACTCAAAATATCTTTAAGTAGTCAGTAATTGGTTTGGAATTTTCAGCTTGGGAACTAGTTTTTGCTTCAATTCACTGTCAGGAATCATATATTCATGAAAACAAATTAAAAAATTAACTTGCTATATTCTTTGGGCTAATTTCTAGAGCAGTAATGAAACTAAAGTATGCCTGTGTGTGTTTTGAGTGAGAAGCAGGGTTCCAACTCAGTTCTGAGTCATCCCTACTGCCAAGGATGAATAAGGAATCAGAAAGTTACTTACTGCTAAAAGTCAAATGTTAAAAGACCAAATACTGAAATGCTATATTCCAAGACTCACAAATGATGAATGGAGACGTGAAAAATAAAGAAGAGATATTTTTTTCCACCCCATGCATAGATAGTACTTTAAACCAACTCATTTGTGATTTGTGTCATGTTGTCTCATGCATTTGACTGAGAATCATAAGATCAGGAAGCTTAGGGAAATTTTTTCAAAGAAAACTTTAAATAAGTCATTTCTTTATTTCATATATGTTCATATAGCATAATTTGGTACTTTTAATACAAGAGTAATTTTTAAATCTCCTGTTATAAGAACTTGAAATCTCATTTATATTTTCTTTTCTCTGATTCCCTGGCCATTTATCATGAATTAATGTTATGGGCTATAATCAAATACATTTTCCCAAAGTGCCGTAAATTTAAGCTACAACTATATAATATTACTCTGATAGGTAAGACAGAAACAGCCAGCTGCTTCAGGTTAAAATAGTTCCTGTGGAATATATTTATCTGTATGATTGAAACTAACATTCACTTTTGTTCTTATCTTGACAGTTTTTGCATCATAATCTAGAATCAGAATTGAACCTAGTAGCATAAATAAATATGTTCAGAAAGCATAAGATAATAAGAAGGTCAACTTGAGACTATTTAAAAATTCCAAACTTGATAAAAACAATGAAAGATGCTTTAAAGTTGAGTTTTTGAAAGCCTATTAAAAACAAGGCAGGTATTTTTATAAGATAGGTTGATAACATACTATGCCAAATAAGAGACACTTTGGGATTTGTGTTTTACTCTTTGGCAAATAGAGAATTGCTTACACCCAGAGAACAGAGAGCAGTATCACCCTTTACAATCCCTGTCTTTAGGAGTTATTTGCTATTATCTTGCTTTTTGACTGCATTTGGCAAAATGAAGAGTTAGAAGGGGCATCATGACAGTGCAGAATGCTATTTTTTTAATGAATTTATTTATTTATGTATATATGTATTTATTTATGTATTTATTTTTGGCTGTGTTGGGTCTTCATTGCTGCGCATGGGCTTTCTCTAGTTGCAGCAAGCAGGGGCTTCTCTTGTTGTGGAGCACAGGCTCTAGGCACATGGGCTTCAGTAGTTGTGGCACGCAGGCTCAGTAGTTGTGGCCCACGGGCTTAGTTGCTCCACAGCATGTGGGATCTTCCCGGACCAGGGATTGAACCCATGTTCCCTGCATTGGCAGGCCAATTCTTAACCACTGCACCACCAGGGAAGTCTCAGAATGCTATTTTTAAGAGGAATAAAGTGATATGAGCAAAACTGTTATGCACACCAAATGCAGTAAATGATTTACAGTAACTGTGCAGTCTCTGTGGAAACGAATTGTCAGACAAAGCGAAATGGAGAATTTGAAGAAAACTGAGTTAAAGTGAGATATTAAATTAAAAATTTTGGCAACTTTCAATTCACTTATGGCCTAACTTTCTGAAATCACTGAGACATTAGTTAAGGTAACATTATTATCCTATTTAAGAGAGGTCTATTGTGAGAGATGGTTTGTACAGGAAAATATATAAATCCTGTATTTAATTAACCTTGATTTTTTTGCTATATCTCTGTGAGTCACAGTCACTGACAAAGAGGGAAGTTATCAAAAACAATTATAAGAGGTAATGTGTAATAACTCTTTACTATATGACAGGCAATCTTTATACACAAAATCTCTTTCAATTCTCCCAATGACCATTTTGGGTATATACTATTATTATTCCCACAAGTTGGCCAAGTTTACACAAATAAAAAGTGGCAGAACCTGGGATTAAACCAAGATCTGCCTCATTAAAGACCTTTCACTCAAACAATACACTGTAATGACTTTTTTTTTTATCTTGACTGCTGAATTATTTTAGGATAAAATGTGCATATCAAACCTGATTGTGAATTGAAGTTATAACTGTGTCTATTTGAATTCCATTATTCAAAGGCTACTACATTTTTGTTTTCCTTTCTTTAAGGAGGAAAAACCTAGGGTCATATGTATTAGAGGTCTTTAAGTAATTGATGTGAATGGGAATATTTATGTTATTAATTGTTCTGTGTAATACCAATGTGGTTATATTTTTAGATCATTTTGTCCCATATAACTGGTCTCAAATAGCTGGGAGTTTTCTATATAATAAGCCAGTTGTCCCAGTTCCTTAATTCCTGGCTTAATCAATCACTATATATTTTGACTGAACTCTTATTTTCTGTTTAGTTCTTCAGTGAAAATTTTCTGTAACTGAATATCTTCTAGTTGTTTCTCCACAAAGTCGCAAAATTTTGAGATATGGTAAATTCATTAAATAAACTTGTTGCTTAGTGAAAGCCAACAACTTATTTTGTTGAATTTCATTTTTGGCTTTTACTACTTGCTATAATGATGTGGGGACCAGAGCGTAAAATTAATAATGTAAGTAGGATTTGAAGACAACACTAGGAAAAATGTCACTAATCACGTTTACCCTCAGTACAGTAGCTCCCCTTTAACTGAGGTTTTGCTTTGCATGGTTTCAGTTACCCATAGTTAACTGCATTCTGAAAATACTAAATGGAAAAGTCCGGAAATCAACAATTCATAGATTATAAATTGCACAGCATTCTGTGTAGCACCATTCCACCCTATCCCACTCAGAATCCCCAACCATCAACATCATCATGGCTTGATGATTCAGGTTAACCAGAAACAGATGATCCTCCATCTGAGGGGTTATCAGAAGGTCAATAGAAGCCTAATGCTACATCACAATGCTTATGTCATTCATCTCACTTCATCTCATCACATAGGCATTTTATCATCTCACATCATCACAAAAAGAAGGATGATTACAATAAGATATTTTGAGAGACCACATTTACATAACTTTTATTACAGTATATTCTCATAATTGTTCTATTTTATTATTAGTTATTATTGTTAGTCTCTTACTGGGCCTAATTATAAGCGATGTATATACAGGATTCAGTACTATCTGCACATTCAGGCATCCACTGGGCATCTTGGAACATATCCTCAGTGGATAAAAGGGACCACTGTAACTCTCCTTTGGGTTTCTGAAACCACTTGTTTGCGCATTTTCCACAACTCAAAGGTAATCCATAAGTAGTTAATATTATTTATTAATAATTTATTACAGGATAACAAATTTTTAATTTATTTTTTATACAGCACGTTCTTATTAGTTATCTATTTTATACATATTAGTGTATATAGGTCAATGCCAATCTCCCAATTCATCCCACCACCATCACCCTCACCCCTGCTTTCCCCCTTTGGTGTCCATACGTTTATTTTCTACATCTGTGTCTCTATTTCTGCCTTGCAAACCAGTTCATCTGTACCATTTTTCTAGATTCCACATACATGTGTTAATATATGACATTTGTTTTTCTCTTTCTGACTTACTTCACTCTGTATGACAGTCTCTAGGTCCATCCACATCTCTACAAATGACCCAGTTTCATTCCTTTTTATGGCTGAGTAATATTCCATTGTATATACTTACCACATTTTCTTTATCTGCTTGTCTGTTGATGGGCATTTAGGTTGCTCCCATGACCTGGCTATTGTAAATAGTGCTGCAATGAACATTGGGGTGCATGTGTATTTTTGAATTATGGTTTTCTCAGGGTATATGCCCAGTAGTGGGATGGGATTGCTAGGTCATATGGTAATTCTATTTTTAGTTTTTTAAGGAACTTCCATACTGTTCTCCATAGTGGTGGTATCAATTTACATTCCCACCAACAGTACAAGAGGGTTCCCTTTTCTCCACACCCTATCCAGCATTTGTTTTTTCTAGATTTTCTGATGATGCCCATTCTAACTGGTGTGAGGTGATACCTCACTGTAGTTTTGACCTACATTTCTCTAATAATTAGTGGTGTTGAGCAGCTTTTCATGTGCCTCTTGCCCATCTGTATGTCTTCTTTGGAGAAATGTCTATTTAGGTCTTTTGCCCATTTTTGGATAGGGTTGTATGCTTTTAAATATTGAGCTGCATGAGCTGTTTATATATTTTGGAGATTAATCCTTTGTCCATTGATTTGTTTGCAAGTATTTTCTCCCATTCTGAGGGTTTGTCTTTTCATCTTGTTTATATTTCCTTTGCTGTGCAAAAGCTTTTAAGTTTCATTAGGTCCCATTTGTTTATTTTTGTTTTTATATCCATTACTCTAGGAGGTGGGTCAAAAAAGATCTTCCTGTGATTTATGTCAGAGTGTTCTTCCTTTGTTTTCCTCTAAGTGTTTTATAGTGTCTGGTCTTACATTTAGGTCTCTAATCCATTTTGAGTTTATTTTTGTGAATGGTGTTAGGGAGTGTTCTAATTTCATTCTTTTACATGTAGCTGTCCAGTTTTCCCAGCACCACTTATTGAAGAGGGTGTCTTTTTTCCATTGTATATCCTTGCCTCCTTTGTCATAGTTTAGTTGAACATAGGTGTGTGGGTTTATCTCTGGGCTTTCTATCCTGTCCCACTGATCTATATTTCTGTCTTTGTGCCAGCACCATACTGTCTTGATTACTGTAGCTTTGTAGTATAGTCTGAAGTCAGGGAGTCTGATTCCTCCAGCTCCGTTTTTCTTTTCCCTCAAGATTGCTTTGGCTATTTGGGGTCTTCTGTATCTCCATACAAATTTTAAGACTTTTTGTTCCAGTTCTGTGAAAACTGCCATTGGAAATTTGATAGGGATTACATTGAATCAGTAGATTGCTTTGGGTAGCATAATCATTTTCACAATATTGATTCGTCCAATCCAAGAACATGGTATATCTCTCCATCTGTTTGTGTCACCATTGATTTCTTTCACCAGTGTTTTATTTTCTGAGTACAGGTCTTTTACCTCCTCAGGTAGGTTTACTCGTAGGTATTTTATTCTTTTTTGTTGCAATGGTGAATGGGTTTTTTTCCTTAATTTCTCTTTCTGATCTTTCATTATTAGTGTATAGGAATGCAAGAGATTTCTGTGCATTAATTTTGTATCCTGCAACTTTACCAAATTCGTTGATTAGCTCTAGTAGTTTTCTGGTGGCATCTTTAGGATTCCCTATGTATAGTATCACGTCATCTGCAAACAGTGACAGTTTTACTTCTTCTTTTCCAATTTGTATTCCCTTTATTTCTTATTCTTCTGTGATTGCCATGGCTAGGACTACCAAAATTATGTCAAATAATTGTGGTGAGAATGGACATCCTTGTCTTTTTTTTTTTTTTTATAAATTTATTTATTTTTGGTTGTGTTGGGTCTTCGTTTCTGTGCAAGGGCTTTCTCTAGTTGTGGCAAGCGGGGGCCACTCTTCATCATGGTGCACGGGCCTCTCACTGTTGTGGCCTCTCTTGCTGCGGAGCACAGGCTCCAGATGCGCAGGCTCAGTAGTTGTGGCTCACGGGCCCAGTTGCTCCTCGGCATGTGGAATCTTCCCAGACCAGGGCTCGAACCCGTGTCCGCTGCATTGGCAGATAGACTCTCAACCACTGCACCACCAGGGAAGCCCGGACATCCTTGTCTTGTTTTTGATCTTAGAGGAAATGCTTTCAGTTTTTCACCATTGAGAATATGTTTGCTGTGGGTTTGTCATATATGTCCTTTAATATGTTGAGGTAGGTTCCCTCTATGCCCACTTTCTGGAGAATTTTTATCATAAATGGTGTTGAATTATGTCAAAAGCTTTTTCTATATCTATTGAGATGATCATATGTTTTTCATTTTTCAGTTTGCTAATATGATGTATCACATTGATTGATCTGCGTATACTGAAGCATCCTTGCACCCCTCGGATAAATCCCACTTGATCATGGTGCATGATCCTTTTAATGCAGTGTTAGATTCTGTTTGCTAGTCTTTTGTTGAAGATTTTTGCATCTATATTCACCAGTAATATTGGTCTGTAATTTTCTTTTTTTGTAGTATCTTTGTCTGGTTTTGGTATCTGGGTGATGGTGGCTTCATAGAATGAGTTTGGGATTGGTCCTTCCTCTGCAATTTTTTGGAAGACTTTGAGAAGGATGGGTGTTAATTGTTCTCTAAATGATTGCTAGAATTCATCTATGAAACCATCTGGTCCTGGTCTTTTGTTTATTGGAAGATTTTTAACCACACTTTCAATTTCATTACTTGTGATTGGTCTGTTCATATTTTCTATTTATTCCTGGTTCAGTCTTGGAATGTTGTACCTTTCTGAGAATTTGTTCATTTCTTCCAGGCTGTCCATTTTATCGACCTATAGTTGCTTTCAGTAGTCTCTTAGGATGCCTTGTATTTCTGCGTTATCTGTTGTAACTTCTCCTTTTTCATTTCTAATATTATTGATTTGAGTTTTCTCCCTCTTTTTTTTGATGAGTCTGGCTAAAGGTTTATCAATTTTGTTTATCTTCTCAAAGAACCAGCTTTTAGTTTTATTGATCTTTGCTATTGTTTTCTTTGTTTCTATTTCTTTTTTTTTTGGCCCGTTTTTATTTATTTATTTATTTTTAACATCTTTATTGGAGTATAATTGCTTTACAATGGTGTGTTAGTTTCTGCTTTATAACAAAGCGAATAAGTTACACATATGCATATGTTCCCATATCTCATCCCTCTTGCATCTCCCTCCCTCCCACCCACTGTATCCCACCCCTCTAGGTGGTCACAAACCACCGAGCTGATCTCACTGTGTTATGTGGCTGCTTCCCACTAGATATTTATTTTACGTTTGGTAGTGTATATATGTCCATGCCACTCTCTCATTTTGTCACAGCTTACCCTTACCCCTCCTCATATCCTCAAGTCCATTCTCTAGTAGGTCAGTGTCTTTATTCCAATCTTGCCCCTACGTTCTTCATGACCTTTTTTTTTTTCCTTAGATTCCATATTTATGTGTTAGCATACCATATTTGTTTTTCTCTTTCTGAGTTAGCATACCGTAATTGTTTTTCTCCCTCTGCATGACAGACTCTAGGTCCATCCACCTCACTACAAATAACTCAATTTCATTTCTTTTAATGGCTGAGTAATATTCTATTGTAAATATGTGCCACATCTTCTTTATCCATTCATCTGTTGATGGACACTTAGGTTGCTTCCATGTCCTGGCTATTGTAAATAGAGCTGCAATGAACGTTGTGGTACATGACTCTTTTTGAATTATGGTTTTCTCAGAGTATATGTTCAGTAGTGGGATTGCTGTGTTGTATGTAGTTCTAATTTTAGTTTTTTAAGGAACTTCCATACAGTTCTCCATAGTGGCTGTATCAATTTACATTCCCACCAGCAGTGCAAGAGTGTTCCCTTTTCTCCAAACCCTCACCAGCATTTATTGTTTCTAAATATTTTGATGATGGCCATTCTGACCCGTGTGAGATGACATCTCACTGTAGTTTTGATTTGCATTTCTCTAATGATTAATGATGTTGAGCATTCTTTCATGTGTTTGTTGGCAATCTGTATATCTTCTTTGGAAAAATGTCCATTTAGGTCTTCTGCCCATTTTTGCATTGGGTTGTTTGTTTTTTTGAGCTGCATGAGCTGCTTGTAAATTTTGGAGATTAATCCTTTGTCAGTTGCTTCATTTGCAAATATTTTCTCCGATTCTGAGGGCTGTCTTTTGGTCTTGTTTATGGTTTCCTTTTTTGTGCAAAAGATTTTAAGTTTCATTAGGTCCCATTTGTTTAGTTTTGTTTTTATTTCCATTTCTCTAGGAGGTGGGTCAAAAAGGATCTTGCTGTGATTTATGTCATAGAGTGTTCTGCCTATGTTTTTCTCTAAGAGTTTGATAGGGTCTGACCTTATATTTAGGTCTTTAATCCAATTTGAGTTTATTTTTGTGTATCGTGTTAGGGAGTGTTCTAATTTCATACTTTTACATGTACCTGTCCAGTTTCCCAGCACCACTTATTGAAGAGGCTGTCCTTTCTCCACTGCCTCCTTTATCGAAGATAAGGTGACCATATGTGTGTGGGTTTATCTCTGGACTTTCTATCCTGTTCCATTGATCTATCTTTCTGTTTTTGTGCCAGTACCATACTGTCTTGATTACTGTAGATTTGTAGTATAGTCTGAAGTCAGGGAGACTGATTCTTACAGCCCCATTTTTCGATCTCAAGATTGCTTTGGCTATTCGGGGTCTTTTATGTTTCCATACAAATTGTGAAATTTTTTGTTCTAGTTCTGTGAAAAATGCCATTGGTAATTTGATAGGGATTGCATTGAATCTGTTGATTGCTTTGTGTAGTAGAGTCATTTTCACAATGTTGATTTGTCCAATTCAAGAACATACTACATATCTCCATCTATTTGTATCATCTTTAATTTCTTTCAACAGTGACTTATAATTTTCTGCATACAGGTCTTTTGTCTCCTTAGGTAGGTTTATTCCTAGATATTTTATTCTTTTTGTTGCACTGGTAAATGAGAGTGTTTTCTTAATTTCAATTTCAGAATTTTCATCATTAGTATATAGGAATGCAAGAGACTTCTGTGCATTAATTTTGTATCCTGCTACTTTACCAAATTCATTGATTAGATCTAGTAGTTTTCTGGTAGCATCTTTAGGATTTACTATGTGTAGTATCATGTCATCTGCAAAAAGTGACAGTTTTACTTCTTCTTTTCTGATTTGGATTTCTTTTATATCTTTTTCTTCTCTGATTGCTGTGGTGAAAACTTCCAAAACTATGTTGAATAAGAGTGGTGAGAGTGGGCAACCCTGTCTTGTTCTTGATCTTAGTGGAAATGTTTTCAGTTTTTCACCATTGAGGATGATGTTGGCTGTGGGTTTGTCATATATGGCCTTTATTATGTTGAGGAAAGTTCCCTCTATGCCTACTTTCTTCAGGGTTTTTATCATAAATGGGTGTTGAATTTTGTCAAAAGCTTTCTCTGCATGTATTGAGATGATCATATGATTTTTCTCTTTCAATTTGCTAATATGGTGTATCACGTTGATTGATCTGCGTATATTGAAGAATGCTTGCATTCTTGGAATAAACCCCACTTGATCATGGTGTATGATCCTTTTAATGCATTGTTGGATTCTTTTTGCTCGTATTTTGTTGAGGATTTTTGCATCTATGTTCATCAGTGATATTGGCCTGTAGTTTTATTTCTTTTTGACATCTTTGTCTGGTTTTGGTATCAGGGTGATGGTGGCCTCATAGAATGAGTTTGGGAGTGTTCCTCCCTCTGCTATATTTTGGAAGAGTTTGAGAAGGATAGGTGTTAGCTCTTCACTAAATGTTTGGTAGAATTTGCCTGTGAAGCCATCTGGTCCTGGGCTTTTGTTTGTTCGAAGATTTTTAATCACAGTTTCAATTTCAGTGCTTGTGATTGGTCTGTTCATATTTTCTATTTCTTCCTGTTTCAGTCTTGGCATGTTGTGCATTTCTCAGGAAATTTCCATTTCTTCCAGGTTGTCCATTTTATTGGCATAAAGGTGCTTGTAGTAATCTCTCATGATCTTTTGTATTTCTGCAGTGTTAGTTGTTACTTCTCCTTTATCATTTCTACTTCGATTTATTTGAGTCTTCTCCCTTTTTTTCTTGATGAGTCTGGCTAATGGTTTATCCATTTTGTTTACCTTCTCAAAGAACCAGCTTTTAGTTTTGTTGATCTTTGTTATCATTTCTTTATTTCTTTTTCATTTATCTCTGATCTGATCTTTATGATTTCTTTCCTTCTGCTAACTTTGTGGGGGGTTTTTTTGTTGTTCTTCTTCTTTCTCTAATTGCTTTAGGTGCAAGGTTAGGTTGTTCATTTGAGGTGTTTCCTGTTTCTTAAGTTTGGATTGTATTGCTATAAACTTCCCTTTTAGAACTGCTTTTGCTGTATCCCATAGGTTTTGGGTCATCGTGCCTCTATTGTCATTTGTTTCTTGGTATTTTTGATTTCCTCTTTGATTTCTTCAGTGATCACTAGGTTATTATGTAGTGTATTCTTTAGCCTCCATGTGTTTGTATATTTTACAGATCTTTTCCTGTAATTGATATCTAGTCTCATGGTGTTGTGGTCGGAAAAGATACTTGATATGATTTCAATTTTCTTAAATTTACCAGGGCTTGATTTGTGACCCACGATATGATCTGTCCTGGATAATGTTCCATGAGCACTTAAGAAAAATGTGTATTCTGTTGTTTTTGGATGGAATGTCCTATAAATATCAATTAGCTCCATCTTGTTTAATGTATGATTTAAAGCTTGTGTTTCCTTATTTATTTTCATTTTAGATGATCTGTCCATTGGTGAAAGTGTTACTGTTGATTTCCCCTTTTATGGCTGTTAGTATTTGCCTTATGTTTTGAGGTGCTCCTATGTTGGGTGCATAAATATTTACAATTGGGCTTCCCTGGTGGCGCAGTCATTGAGAGTCCGCCTGCCAATGCAGGGGACATGAGTTCGTTCCCCGGTCCAGGAAGATACCACATGCCATGGAACTCCTGGGCCCATGAGCCTGCACGTCCGGAGCCTGTGCTCCGCAATGGGAGAGACCACAACAGTGAGAGGCCCGCATACCTCAAAAAAACAACAACAACAACAACAAAAAAACAATATTTACAATTGTTATATCTTCTTGGATCGATCCCTTGATCATTATGTAGTGTCCTTCTTTGTCTCTTGTAATAGTCTTTATTTTAAAGTCTACTTTGTCTGATATGAGAATTGCTACTCCAGCTTTCTTCTGATTTCCATTTGCATGGAATATCTTTTTCCATCCCCTCACTTTTAGTCTGTATATGTCCCTAGGTTTGAAGTGGGTCTCTTGTAGACAGCATATATATGGGTCTTCTTTTTGTATCCATTCAAGCAGTTTGTGTATTTTGGTGGGAGCATTTAATCCATTTACATTTAAGGTAATTATCCATATGTATGTTCCTAGTCCCATTTTCTTAATTGTTTTGGGTTTGTCATTGTAGGTCTTTTCCTTCTCTTGTGTTTCTTTCCTAGAGAAGGTCCTTTAGCATTTGTTGTAATGCTTGTTTTGTGGTGCTGAACTCTCTCAGCTTTTGCTTGTCTGTAAATGTTTTAATTTCTCCATCAAATCTGAATGAGATCCTTGCTGGGTAGAGTAATCTTGGTTGTAGCTTTTTCTCCTTCATCACTTTAAATATGTCCTGCCACTCCCTTCTGGCTTGTAGAATTTCTGCTGAAAGGTCAACTGTTAACCTTATGGGGATTCCCTTGTGTGTTATTTGTTGTTTTTCCCTTGCTGCTTTTAATATGTTTTCTTTGTATTTAATTTTTGATAATTTGTTTAATATGTGTCTTGGTGTGTTTCTCCTTGGACATACCCTGTGTGGGACTCTCTGTGCCTCCTGGACTTAATTAACTATTTCCTTTCCCATATTAAGGAAGTTTTCAACTATAATCTCTTCAAATATTTTCTCACTTTCTTTTTCTCTTCACCTTCTGGGACCCCTATAATTCAAATGTTGGTGCATTTAATGCTGTCCCAGAGGTCTCTGAGACTGTGCTCAGTTCTTTTCATTCTTTTTTCTTTATTCTGCTCTGCAGTAAATATTTCCACTATTTTATATTCCAGGTCACTTATCCATTCTTCTTCCTCAGTTATTCTGCTATTGATCCCTTCTAGAGTATTTTTAACTTCATTTACTGTGTTGTTCATCATTGCTTGTTTCCTTTTTAGTTCTTCCAAGTCCTTGTTAAATGTTTCTTGCATTTTGTCTATTCTATTTCCAAGATTTTGGATTATCTTTACTGTCATTATCCTGAATTCTTTTTCAGGTAGACTGCCTATTTCCTCTTCATTTTTTAGTTCTGATGGGTTTTTATCTTGCTCCTTCATCTGCTGTGTGTTTTTCTGTCTTCTCATTTTGCTTATCTTACTGTGTTTGGGGTCTCCTTTTTGCAGGCTGCTGGCTCGTAGTTCCCATTGTTTTTGGTGTCTGTCCCCAGTGGCTAAGGTTGGTTCAGTGGGTTGTGTAGGCTTCCTGGTGGAGGGGACTAGTGCCTGTGTTCTGGTGGATGAGGCTGGATCTTGTCTTTCTGGTGGGCAGGTCCACGTCTGGTGGTGTGTTTTGGGGTGTCTGTGGCCTTATTATGATTTTAGGCAGCCTCTCTGTTAATGGGTGGGTTTGTATTCCTGTCTTGCTAGTTGTTTGGCATAGGATGTCCAGCACTATAGCTTGCTGGTCGTTGAGTGAAGCTGGATGCTGGTGTTGAGATGGAGATCTCTGGGAGATTTTCGCCATTTGATATTATGTGGAGCTGGGAGGTCTCTTGTGGACCAGTGTCCTGAAGTTGGCTCTCCCACCTCAGAGGCACAGCCCTGACTCCTGGCTGGAGCAACAAGAGCCTTTCATCCATCTGGCTCAGAATAAAAAGTAGAAGAAATAGTAAGAAAGAGGATAAAATAAAATACAATAAAGTAAGATAAAATATAATAAAGTTATTAAAATAAAAAATAATTATTTAAAAAAATTTAAAAAGTAAAAAAAGAAAAAGAAAAACCGGACGGACAGATCCCTAGGACAAATGGTGAAAGCAAAGATATACTGACAAAATCTCACACAGAAGCATCACATACACACTCACAAAAAGAGGAAAAGGGGAAAAAATAATCTATCTTGCTCCCAAAGTCCACTTCCTCAATTTGGGATGATTTATTGTCTACTCAGGTATTCCACAGATGCAGGGTACATCAAGTTGATTGTGGAGCTTTAATCCGCTGCTTCTGAGGCTGCTGGCAGAAATTTCCCTTTCTCTTCTTTGTTCACACAGCTCCCGGGGTTCAGCTTTCGATTTGGCCCCGCCTCTGTTTGTAGGTCGCCTGAGGGAATGTGTTCTTCGCTCAGACAGGACGGGGTTAAAGGAGCAGCTGATTTGGCGGCTCTGGCTCACTCAGGACAGGGGGGAGGGAGGGGTATGTAGTGCGGGGCGAGCCTGCGGTGGCAGAGGCCGGCATGACGTTGCACCAGCCTGAGGCGCACCGTGCGTTCTCCCGGGGAAGTTGTTCCTGGATCCTGGGACCCTGGCAGTGGCGAGCTGCACAGGCTCCCAGGAGGGGTGTGTGGATAGTGACCTGTGCTTTCACACAGGCTTCTTGGTGGCGGCAGCAGCAGCCTTAATGTCTCATGCCCGTCTGTGGGGTCCTTGCTGATAGCCGCGGCTCGCGCCTGTCTCTGGAGTTCCTTTAAGCGGTACTCTTAATCCCCTCTCCTCGCGCACCGGGAAACAAAGAGGGAAGAAAAAGCCTCTTGCCTCTTCGGCAGGTCCAGACCTTTTCCCGGACTCCCTCCCGGCTAGCCATGGCGCACTAGACCCCTTCAGTCTGCGTTCATGCCACCAACCCCAGTCTTCTCCCTGGGATCTAAGCTCCAAAGCCCGAGCCTCAGCTCCCAGCCCCCCGCCCACCCTGGAGGGTGAGCAGACAAACCTCTCGGGCTGATGAGTGCTGGTCAGCACCAGTCTTCTGTGCAGGAATCTCTCTGCTTTGCTCTCCGCACCCCTGTGGCTGCGCTCTCCTCCGTGGCTCCAAAGCTTCCCCCCTCCGCTGCCCGCAGTCTCCGCCCATGAAGGGGCTTCCTAGTTTGTGGAAAACTTTCCTCCTTCACAGCTCCCTCCCACTGATGCAGGTCCCGTCCCTATTCTTTGTTTCTGTTATTTCTTTTTCCTTTTGCCCTACCCGGGTACGTGGGGATTTTCTTGCCTTTTAGGAGGTCTGAGGTCTTCTGCCAGTGTTCAGTGGGTGTTCTGTAGCAGTTGTTCCACATGTAAATGTATTTCTGATGTATCTGTGGGGAGGAAAGTGATCTCCGCGTCTTACTCTTCTGCCATCTTCTCCTAGTCTCCTCATTTCTATTTCATTTATTTCTGCTCTGATCTTTATGATTTCTTTCCTTCTACTAACTTTGGGTTTTGTTTTTTCTTCTTTCTCTAGTTCCTTTAGGTGTAGGGTTAGATTGCTTATTTGAGATTTTTCTTGTTTCTTGAGGTAGGATTGTATTGCTGTAAACTTCCCTCTTAGAACTGCTTTTGCTACTTCCCATATGTTTTGGATTGTTGTGCTTTCTTTGTCATTTGTCTCTAGGTATTTTTTTATTTCTTTGATTTCTTCAGTGATCTCTTGGTTATTTAGTAGCGTATTGTTTAGCTTCCATATGTATGTGTTTTTTATATGTTTTTCCCTGTCATTTATTTCTAACCCCATAGTGTTGTGGTCGGAAAAGTTGCTTGATATGATTTCAATTTTCTTAAAGTTACCGAGGCTTCATATGTGACCCAAGATGTGATCTATCCTGGAGAATGTTCCATGTGCTCATAAGAAGAAAGTGTAATCTGCTGTTTTGGGATAGAATGTCCTATAAATATCAATTAAATCTATCTGGTCTAGTTTGTCATTTAAAGCTTGTGTTTCCTTATTAATATTCTGTCTGGATGGTCTGTCCATTGGTGTAAGTGGGGTGTTAAAAGTCCCCTACTATTACTGTGTTACTGTCGAATTCCTCTTTTATAGCTGTTAGCATTTGCCATATGTATTGAGGTGCTCCTATGCTGGGTGCATATTTATTTATAACTGTTATGTCTTCTTCTTGGATTGATCCCTTGATTATTATGTAGTGTCCTTCCTTGGCTCTTGTAACATTTTTATTTTAAAGTCTATTTTATCTGATATGAGTATTGCTACTCCAACTTTCTTTTGATTTCCATTTGCATGGGATATCTTTTTCCATCCTTTCACTTTCAGTCTGTATGTGTCCCTAGTTCTGAAGTGGATCTCTTGTAGACAGCAATATGTATAGGTTTGTTTTTGTACCCATTCAGTATGCCTGTGTAGGTGTCTTTTGGTTGGGGCATTTAAATCATTCACATTTAAGGTAATTATTGATATGTATGTTCCTATTACCATTTTCTTAATTGTTTTGGGTTTGTTTTTGTAGGTCCTTTTCTTTTCTTGTGCTTCCCACTTAGAGAAGTTATTTTAGCGTTTGCTGTAGAGCTGGTTTGGTGGTGCTGAATCCTCTTAGCTTTTGCTTGCCTGAGAAGCTTTTGATTTCTCCATCAAATCTGAATGAGATCCTTTCCAGGTAGAGTAATCTTTGTTATAGGTTCTTCCCTTTCATCACTTTAAATATATCATGCCACTGCCTTCTGGTTTGTAGAGTTTCTGATGAGAAAGCAGCTGTTAACCTTATGGGAGTTCCCTTGTATGTTATTTGTAGCTTTTCCTTTTGTGGCTTTTAATAATTTTTCTTTGTTTTTAATTTTTGTCAATTTGATTACTATATGTCTCAGTGTGTTTCTCCTTGGGTGTATCCTGCCTGGGACTCTGTGCATTTCCTGGACTTGGGTGGCTATTTCCTTTCCCATGTTAGGGAAGTTTTAGACTATAATCTCTTTAAATATTTTCTCGGGTCCTTTCTCTCTCTCTTCTTCTGGGACCCTATAATGTGAATGTTGGTACGTTTAATGTTGCCCTAGAGGTCTCTTAGGCTGTCTTCATTTCTTTTCATTCTTTTTCCTTTATTCTGTTCCACAGCAGTGAATTCCACCATTCTGTCTTCCAGGTCACTTATCCATTCTTCTGCCTCAGTTATTCTGCTATTGATTCCCTCTAGTGTATTTTTCATTTCAGTTATTGTATTGTTCATCTCTGTTTGTTTGTTCTTTAATTCTCCTAGGTGTTTGTTTTTTAATTCTTCTAGGTCTTCGTTAAACATTTCTTGCATCTTCTCCATCTTTGCCTCCATCCTTTTTCCGAGGTCCTGGATCATCTTGCCTATCATTATTCTGAATTCTTTTTCTGGAAGCTTGCCTATTTCTACTTCCTTTAGTTGTTTTCCTGGGATTTTATCTTGTTCCTTCATCTGGTACATAGTCCTCTGCCTTTTCATTTTGTCTATCTTTCTGTGAATGTGGTTTTCATTCTACAGGCTGCAAGTTTGTAGTTCTTCTTGCTTCTTCTATCTGCCCTCTGGTGGATGAGGCTGTCTAAGAGGCTTTTGCAAGCTTCCTGATGGGAGGGACCGGTGGTGGGTAGAGCTGAGTGTTGCTCTGGCAGACAGAGCTCAGTAAAACTTCAATCTGCTTGTCTGCTGATGGGTGGATCAGAGTTCCCTCCCTGTTGGTTGTTTGGCCTGAGGTGACCCAACACCAGAGCCCACACTCTCCTTGGTGGGGCTAATGGTGGACTCTGGGAAGGCTCACACCAAAGAATACTTCCCAGAACTTCTGCTGCCAGTGTCCTTGTCTCCGTGGTGAGCCACAGCCACCCCCCGCCTTGGCAGGAGACTGTCCAACACTAGCAGGTAGGTCTGGTTCAGTCTCTTCTGGGGTCACTGCTCCTTCCCCCCTGAGTGCTAGTGTGCACACTACTTTGTGTGTGCCCTCCAAGGGTGGAATCACTGTTTCTGTCAAAGTACCACAGTACTCCCAGTCCTGTTGAAGTACCACAATCAAATCCTGCTAGCCTTCAAAGTCTGATTCTCTAGGAATTCCTCCTCCTGTTACAGACCCCCCAGTTTGGGAAGCCTGACGTGGGGCTCAGAACCTTTACTCCAGTGGGTGGACTTCTGTGGTATAAGTGTTCTTCAGTTTGTGAGTCACCCACCTAATGGTTACGGGATTTGATTTTATTGTGATTGCACCCCTCCTGCCATCTCATTGAAGCTTCTCCTTTGTCTTTGGATGTGGGGTATCTTTCTTGGTGAGTTCCAATGTCTTCCTGTCGATGATTGTTTAACCTAGACATGTCTTTAAAGTCATCAACATTAAGTACAATACTTTTATTGTGCCTAGGTTTAACATAAGCTAAATAAAATCTTGTTGTATCTGTTGCAAATTTGTCAGCAAGGAAAGTAGCTTGATGTGAAGAAAATTTTAAGGAAAGAAAATGCAAATGAGATAAGAGCTTTAAGTGAACTTTAAAAAATAATTATATTTTAGGAATATCTACCTAAAATTAATCTCTCCAGATGTTTGACAACTTGAAAGTTAGAACTGTGCTAAGGTAAATTATGTGATGGAAGGTTTATGGAAAGTGGATCCCAAGAAAAGAGTTTTGTGCATGGTCAGGATTGACTAAGTTTAAAATAGGTTTAATCAAGTAAGTGAATTTTAAAAGTAAGCCAATACAAAACTTGAATTTGGCTTTTCTCTCTGTTAAGAAGACAAGTTTTCTTAAGATGTTGATCTGCCTTTGATAACAGATTTTAAGTTTCTTTACCTTTTAAGTGATCTGTTCTGTATTTGCCTTTGAAATCTTTTATTGTTACTTTGGCTAAGTGAATAACTGTTGTTTCACAGTGACCTGTTATCCTATCTGATTGAGTGTTTTAAACACTTTTTATATATTTTTTTGGACAAATCTTCCCAAATCAAATTTTAGTGAAGTTCCTTTGACCTCTAGCTAACGTTGGGATGATTCAAAGGTCCCCTGAAACACCCCAAAGAGAGATATTAACTAATTAGGTTGACTTAATGTATTGAATTACATGGGAAATGTTGTCAAATAAATAATAAATCTTCTTAGGTTATATAGTATGGCAAATGATATAGGTATTCGAGGGATTATATGGAGTTCCTAAAATTTGATATGTCCTGGCAAAATGTTATCAGTCATAATTCTAGTTATTATCTGAAAATGTTGTATGTCACAGCAGTAACCAAGTTACTTTGTCAATTGTATTGTAATCAGATTTAAATGTGCCTTCTTAAGTCTTTTGTCATTATAGACAAGTTATGGTTTCACTCTGATGCCTTTTCAAAAATGCTTCCTCTTCAAGAAGATTTATAGAAAGGACTTTTGGCTAAATATAAGTTTCTGACTTTCAGACCATAATGTTGAATGGGGTAAGAAATTGAAAAATTCTAATGGGAAACCTGATGGCTTCATGAAGCTATTAATAAAAAGAATTAGTTACATAGGACTGAGTGATAAGGTGAATATGGTTATAATTTTTATGGTTTCTATCTGAAAAATGACTGGTTTAAATCTGGATTTTCCAGGTGTAAGGAAAACCTTCCCCTTAAACTAATTATGACTTACAGTAATTTGGTAAATTATACCTTTGTAAGCAGAATTGAAACATTTATCTTTTTCTCTCTTCCTGGTTGATCCTGCCTGTAGCATATGCATGTCTGGAAGATTAAGCCATGCATGTCTAAGTATGCATGGCCAGTATAGTAAAACTGCAGATGGCTCATTACATCAGTTATGGTACCTTTGGTCACTCCTTATTGTAACTGGATTATAACTAGTTATACTCATCATTGTTTTAATTTGTTCTTTGTTTCCAAGTTGTTTGTGTCTCCCTGCTGCACTATGTCTTTGTCAATATTACTAGATACATTACTTATATCCTGTCTATTCTATAAGATTGTTGTCTCTTACAATACCTAATGTGTAACCAGCCCTCCAACAGAACTTCTCTGGCTAAACATCTTGAGAAAATAGATCACTTTTATAAGATAAAATAATTGTAATAGTCTGATTCTAGATATGGGAAGAAGCAACAAGAGAAAATGTCTTCTGGACTATAATTAGATAGAGGATACAGAGAATTTTTAATTGTCAAGAGGGCCTAATCCAAAAACTAACACCTGGAGTGGCATATCAAGAATTTTCAACTGATCTGGGATAAGCCTCCTAGAACCATGGGACAAAATTTGATCATGAAATGTCTCCCAAATATTGGTCAAATTCCTGACCAAGAGGAGAGGATCTGAGAAATGAAATATTTCCTGCATATCAGTCATCAGAGATTATAGCCTTCCAACAT
This sequence comes from Lagenorhynchus albirostris, assembly GCF_949774975.1. Lineage (NCBI taxonomy): Eukaryota > Metazoa > Chordata > Mammalia > Artiodactyla > Delphinidae > Lagenorhynchus > Lagenorhynchus albirostris. The sequence goes on from NC_083105.1 coordinate 71,022,962, forward strand.
GAGGAAAGCCCTGAGGAAACTCAAGAAGGAGAATATCTGCCATCTAGCAGCCGTCAGACGGCAGCCACTCCCTATGGTGAGCCCTGGGGAAACTCAGGATATGAGAATACAGGATACAGGTCCCAGATAGCTGAAGTGCATATCAAGGGAATGATTTCAGTGAGCCCAGACTCTTGCAACCTTCCATACATAGAAAAGCACTAAACTCCTTAACTTGAGATGCTGCCTCCTGGGCTTGAAGCCCTCAAAATTCCCGCCAAATAAATCATAACTCTCATCTGTTAGGTTGTGAATTTTTTTTAAGTCTACAGGTGTAAAGGAGACACTTTCCAGAGAGGAACAAAAGAAACAACAAAGAGAACAAAAGGAACGCTGGCACAGATGGTGGACACTCGCAGAAAGATCCATCTGACAAAGCAATTAGAACAGTTGTCACCTCTTTTTCCACAAGATTGTGGAATGGACATTGACAGTGGGGAATTTTAACAGGGAAGAGCTAAATCTGACTACATGTTGGATCTGTTTCTTTTACTTTAACCTTTGCTTCCTGTTGCTTTTATTCACTAAAAGGATACTGTCTATGAACAATGGCTTGCCTCAGGGAACACTGCCCCTCTGCCTGAATATTAAACCAAAGTGCCTTTGTTCAGGGAAACATCCTGATCCTGTCCACTTGTGGATGGCTGCAAGAAAGAAGAAAGTAACACATCCCCTCCCCGAGGCTGGCCATTCCAGGGGATATTTGAAAATCTTATGGCCTTTTTACTTTACTTCCTCATCTCCTCCCCCTCTCTGTTGTATAAAACAAACTGGGATCCAAACCCCAATAAGATGGTTTTTTGGAGACACTAGTCTGCCATCTTCTTGGTCTGCCGGCTTTCCGAATAAAGTCATATTCCTTGCCTCAACACCTCAACTTCCAATTCATTGGCCTGTCATGCAGTGAGCAAAGTGAGCTCAGACTCAGTAACAAAAGCATTTCTAAGAGGGAAGTTTATATCAGTACAGTCTTACCTCAGGAAACAAGAAAAATCACAAATGAACAAACTGACCTTACACCTAAAGCAACTAGAGAAAGAAGAACAAACAAAACCCAAAGTTAGTAGAAGGAAAGAGATCATAAATATCAGAGCAGAAATAAATAGAAATAGAGACAGAAACGAAGCAAACAATAGAAAAGATCAATGAAACTAAAACTGGTTCTTTGAAAAGGTAAAGAAAATTGATAAACCCTTAGCCAGACTCATCAGGAAAATAAGGGAGAGGGCTCAAATCAATAAAATTAGAAATGAAAAAGAAGTTACAATATACACCACAGAAATACGAAGGATCTTAAGAGACTACTAGAAGTAACTATAGGCCAATAAAATGGACAACCTGGAAGAAAAGGACACATTCTTAGCAAAGTACAATCTCCCAAGTCTGAACCAGGAAGAAATAGAAAATATGAACAGATCAATCACAAGTACTGGAATTGAAACTATGATTTAAAAACTCCCAACAAACAAAAGTCCTGGACCAGATGGCTTCACAGGTGAATTCTATCAAACATTTACAGAAGAGTTCACATCTATCCTTCTGAAATTATTCCAAAAAATTGCAGAGGAAAGAACACTCCCAAACTCATTTTATGAGGCTGCCATCACCCTGATAGCAAAACAATGATACCACAAAAAAGAAAATTACAGGCCAAAATCACTAATGAAAATAGACTCAAAATCTTCAACAAAATAGCAGTCTGAATCCAGCAACACATTAAAAGGATCATACACCATGATCAAGTAGGATTTATCCCAAGATGCAAGCATTTTTCAATATCCACAAATCAATCAGTGTGATACACCACATCAACAGATTGAAGAATAAAAACCATATGATCATCTCAAAAGATGTAGAAAAGGCTTTTGACAAAATTCAGCACCATTCATGAAAAAATTCTCCAGAAATTGAGCATAGAGGGAAAATATCTCAGCATAACAAAGGCCATATATGACAAACCTAGAAATAAACATACCTAAGGAAACAAAAGACCTGTACTCTGAGAACTATGAGACACTAATGAAAGAAATCGAAGACAACTTAAACAGATGGAAAGGTTTACCATGTTTTTGGATTGGAAGAATCAATATTGTCAAAATGCCTATACTACAAGAATCTATGGGGAAGCAAAAGTAGCAACGGGAAAGGCAAATATATAGTAAGGATTGATGATCACTTAAGTAACACAATACGTAGATTAAAAAACAACACCATATTATAAAAGTGACTATAACTACAATAAAGAGTAAAAGGGTAAGCTTGAAGATGTAAAATAGTACATCAAAAACCCAAAATGTTGGGGAGGGAAATATAAAATGTAGATCTTTAGAATGTGTTTAAGCTTAAATAATTATCAGTTTAAAACAAGTAGATATAATTATCAGTCAGCATACATGAACCCCATGGTAACCACAAATCAAAAACCTAATATGGATTCGTAAAAACCAAAAAGAAAGAAACTCAAGCATACTACAAAAGAAAATCATCAAACTACAACAGGAAAAAGAAAAAGAAGAAGAAATGCACAAAGAAGAACTAAAAAAACAACTGGAAAACAAGGAAGAATGGCAATAAGTACATACCTATCAAAAATTACTTTAAATATTGATGGACTAAATGCTCTGATCAAAAGACACAGATGGCTAATTGGATAAAAAAAAAAAAAACAAGACTCTTCAATATGCTGCCTACAATATGCTGCCTACAAGAGACTCACTTCAAGGCAAAAGACACAAACTGAAAGTAAAGAAATGGAATAAGGTATTTTGTGCAAATGGAAATGATGAGAAAGCTGGGGTAGCAATACTCATATCAGACAATATAGACTTTAAATAAAGGCTATAACAATAGACAAAGAATAACATTGTATACTGATAAAGGAATCAATACAAGAAGATATTATACTTGTTAACACATATGCACCCAGTACAGGAGCACTTGAATATATAAAGTAAATACTAACAAATGTAAATAGAGAAATTGACAATAATACTATATTAGTAGAAAACAAACTTATGGTTACTAAAAGGGAGGTGGGAAGGACAAATCACAGCTGTGAGATTAACAGATACAAACCACTATACATAAAATAGATAAGCCAAAAGGATTTCTTATATAACATAGGGAATTATACCCAATATCTTCTAAAAACCTATAATGGAATATAATCTGTAAAATGCTGAATCACCATCCTACATACCTGAAACTTAACCAATATTGTAAATCAACTATACTTCAATTTAAGCAAAAAAGAATCTGTGAAGAGAATCATAGTAAGTGCTGCTTGACCTAGGCACAAGATGTGTTCCTAAAAATCAGGGTAATCCAGCATGTCTTCTTAAAAGCAAAATAGAAAAAAGTTAAAAATCAAAAACTGTGTTTGAGAGAGAAACATCAATTTGACCTTATTTTATAATATTTATTTTTCTCTTCTGTTTAGACAGGAGTCACATTAGACATAAGAAATGAGGAAGTGATAAAAGTTAAAGGAATCAATACATTTAATATCTGACTCTTAAAATGAATAAATTAAAATTGGTCTCATTACATTATTCTCAATAGTGTTTTATAGATTAGTAACAATGATTCTTCTAATTTCTATAAGATTTGAGTTTTTACAAAGCACATTTACATCCAATATGTCATTGATCTTCTCTAACCTCAACTGTACAAGGAAGGACAGTTATTATTATCACTGTTATACAGATGAGAAAACTGAGTGCCAGACCTTTAAATGCATTGTCCAAAGTCACGCTGGAATTTGAACCGTGGTCATCTAATTTTAGAATCTGATTGATGCTTTTTTTCCATATTTAAACTATTTAGCTTTCCCCCTCCTTAGTTTTAAAAAGGTTGGCACCAAGAACTATTGCCTTTTTGCTTCTTAAATATCTTCTCAAAGTTGAGGTTGTACACAAAATAGCTATATTTTTAAACTTTATAATGCCTATTGACCTTATTTTTTCACAAAGCCTATTTTTATATAAATGGCAATTAGACTATTAAAACACTTTTCCCCCACCCTAATATTAAAAATAAAAACCAACAAAAAAACCCAAGTAAAAACCCAAGTATTAGTCAAGTATGTTTGACCAGAAACCTCTTGGTCTCCCTTAGTATCAGTGCTATGTAAAAAAGTTAAGTCAACTCAGTGAGATGGAACATTTCAGCCAGAACAATAAACTGGACCATTGGGTTTAATTCAGAAACAAGTCACCTGCAATCCTCCTACCAATGATTATTAGACTCTGTTGTATAAATACAGCTTCAGTTAGGAAATAAAGAAGGGGCATAGCTTTCTATTTAATAAAATACCTGTGTTCTAGCCTGTGAGAATCTTGACCTCTAAAAAATCTTTTGTTTCATAAAATATGCATTTTCATTATTTAACCTATTCTATAAAAGCCTACATGACGGTGGAGATTTTTATCTTTGTTCACTGTTGTAACTCTGATGTCTAAAACAATGTCTGGCACATGGTAGATATTCTACATATATTTGCTGAATGAATGAAGAAAATTCATAAGCAAAGATTTAGTAAAGAAATTGGTTTCCCATCTACTTTTCTGTTTTTTTTTTTTTTTTTTTTTTTTTTTTTGTGGTACGCAGCCCTCTCACCGGTGTGGCCTCTCCCGTTGCGGGGATGCACAGGCTCAGTTGCCATGGCCCACGGGCCCAGCTGCTCCGCGGCATGTGGGATCCTCCCAGACCGGGGCACGAACCCATGTCCCCTACATCGGCAGGCAGACTCTCAACAACTGCACCACCAGGGAAGCCCTCCCATCTACTTTTAAATAACATGGATATGTAGGCAGGATTTGGGTCATCGATAGCAGTTTTAAAATCTATTCCTTGTCTGTTCTTCACCCTATCCTCAACTCTGATGCCTCCACTTATTTGGCATAATCCCTGCAAACTCAGTGATGTAGTCAGGTGAGGATGGAATCCTATCTTTTCCATAGTCTTTCATCTTTTCACTAACCTCTGATAATGTGTTTTTCTACCACCTATTCTAACTGCCTTCCATTAATCTGATAAACACTAACATTGACTTCTTGTCAGCTAAACACTTACTGCATTACCTCCTGTAAACAGTTGGACCCCCAACAGGCATATTTCTCTAGAACAGCTGCTAATAAAGTTAGCAGCAGTCTTGTGAAAATTGCAAGGAAATTATCTAAATATTAAATTAATATACATGATCTAAAATGAAAAATAACATGCAATAAAATATCAATCAAAACAAAATACCTATTGTTAAACTTCAAGTTAACATTCTTTGCTAGGTATTACTAATTCTACTTTATTTAATTAAATCGAACAAATTGCCAAAAGAAAGTTAACTCTTGTGTTTCTGAAAAATTCTGTTCTCATTTGCATGCAAACTTAGGCTGCTGTCTGGTGAACTTTGGCATCTAAATTTCCATAGGTCTTGTTCTACTGGTATGCGCTTTCCAAAATTAATGTTCTTTAGTTTTTTTCAATGTCTAAATGAATTATGGAACTTATCAAAGAGAAAAATTGGTTAAATAGTCATATTAAAATATGCATTTTATGCCTTTATGGATAAACATACTTTAAATTATTTAGTATTCAGAAAATAATCCACCAGAATGGTTTTAATTGTGTAGCCTTTTTTGTCCATTGACTCATAATATCTTTCAAATTTAATTGTTCTATATATATTATAGTTGGCAGTGTTCAGCTTGAGCTTAAAGCCTAATGTAATAACCCTGTCTGAAGCAGATTTACAACAGAGAACATATTGGAGGGAAACCTCATTACCTCCTTTTTCTCAAACAGATTATTTTGATGTGCGCATTGGTCAATAGCACATCTTTCTGTGTTGGCATTAAATTGCACTCAAATTTCTATAACTGATAATAATAAAAACAAAATATCATTACTAACTATTCGAGAATATATTCCTTTGCTTTATGTCCCAACTCCAGCACTAAACTTTTTATCTCTCCCCAAGACCTATAGGTTTTGTATCATTTTTCAAATATCTGAATGCACTCATTCCCTTTACTTTTTAAAATGAGTCATTAATTCCTACATTTTAGTAGAATAATTTATTTTTAAACAGATACTCCCTACTCCATTTCTAAAATGCCATTTTAAAATTATGTTTTTAATCAACCTCACAAATATCCCTGAATAAATCATATCTCAGCAACTTAAAATTCTGCATGCCACCTTTCCTTCCCTATATAACCCTGAATTGAACAAAATCGCAAGTATTTTAACATTTAAAATAAAAGTTTAATCTATGAGGATGTGAACCTAAACTTATCTGATTCATAGTGAAATGCAGTTTTAATTTTGCTCCCTACAGAATTATTTATAGGCAAACATTTCTTGAATTACATCCAAATTAGTTTAGTCCAAAATAGCTTTTAATAAGATAGTTTTACACTCATGAAGATAATCTACCACATGCACTTCGAGGATAATGTTGAATATACTTCCTGTGTTCTTCCAGTTTCAAACCTATTAATGTTAAAAGAGCACGTGTCACTAAAATCTCTCAGTCTAATGTGGAGGTCATAGCATAGCTGAAAATCTGGTTTTCAAGATAAGGCAAATTATGGCCTTAGGTCAAATTTGACCTGCCACCAGTTTTGTAAATACAGTTTTATTGGAATAAAGCTCCACTCATTTGTGTTTGTATTGTCTATGCTTTCACACTACAATGGCAGCAGAGACTGTTTGGCTCCCAAGGCCTAATATTTACCACCTATAGGATCTTTACAGAAAATGCTCTAGAACATCATATAATTGCATCAAGATTGCCATATACCTCATTATCCTTATCAGAAGATTATTTCTATTTTCAAATTCTTATATAACCCATTGATACTTTACAAATCAACTGATTGTATTATTTTTGTCAGCTACGTAGCTCAAAAAAGTAAACAGTGCACATTAAAAAATTGTAAAAGTGTTTTAAAGAAGGAAGCAACAGTGTTTCTTATATAAAGAAAATCAACCCAGGATCCATGATATATCACACAGCAGAAGGTAGAATTTTAAATGTTTCTCAGATGTAGAATAGTAGAATGAAGAAAATTGCAGAGGAATATGTGTTTGGGTCTAATGGAAGGAATTATACAATGAGAAATCTAGCCTTGTAAGCAGAAGTTTTTATTTCTTTACTAAATAATTTTAAAATGTATTTTCAGAGTAAGATTAAATACAAATAATTTTAAATTTAATCACAACAAAGAACTAAGTAAAATATTTTAATAAATTTATGATCTAACATTATTTACATGTTGTAACTAATTTAATTTTGTATGTTAAAAAGTAGATAATTTATAGAGGAGATGAATAATAATTAGTTGAAATAGGGAAAAGAATTTGTAGTTAAATATTTGTGCTAAAGCAGTAAAATTCAATATCTCAAGTTATTTTGAATAAGGATCTTGCTTATTCTATTTGAAATAATTAACCTAACTCGTTATACTCCAGAAGAACAATTTGAACCTACCACAAATAAATTAATAAAAAGATAAATAAATAAGACTTCATTAATCTCCATAGGAACTGCTACTTTAAGGGTCATCTATGACTCCCATGTTGGTAAATTCAAAGATTAATTCTAATTCCTCATATTTGTTGACTTATCATCAGCATTTGACACTGTAGGTCACTTCCTCTTTTTTTTTCCCTTGTTGTCTTGGTTCCCTCCAGGATCATGCACTCACCAAATTGTCTTTCTGTCCTGCTAGTCACATCTTCCCAAACTCCTCTGTTGGTTCCTTCTCTTCTCCCTCACTTCATTGGTTGAGTACCCCAGGGCTCAGTCTCATACCTTTAAATAGCATCTACCTTCCAAAGACTACCAGATCTGTATCTCTAGGCTAAGCCTCTTCCTCAATCTTCAGCATCTCCAATTGGGTATCTAATGAACATTTCAAACTCATATCAGAGTTCCTTATTTTCTCACCTGAATCTGCTCTACACCCAACATTCAGTATCATCCTTCCAGTTGCTCAGGCTAAAAAACATGTAGCTATCCTTGATTTCTCTCTCTCATACTCCATTTTAACTTCTTCAGAAATACTGGGTATAACATCAAAATACACTCATAATCAGCTGTTTCTCAACATTGCCATAGTTGCCAGTCTGATTTGAGCCCTATCACCTCTCATCTGGATTGTTGTATGTTTTCTCTGTAAGTTATATAGACTTATTCCACATAAGGGCTGTTAAGTTAATCATTTTTTGTCCAATCATGCTTGAAAAAACTTTTTAGACAATAATTCCATATATACTTTTTTCTTTTCACTCAAACACACACTAAATATGTTATAATATGTTATTTTCATCATTTAACATGAAACAGAGTTTCTAGTCAGTGCCTGTGTTTGGAACAAATTTGGATTGAATGTCATAATTGGATGAAACTAAAATGTTTTTCTTTGCAAATGTACACCAATAAGCAAGATAAAAAGATAGCATCCTCTAAATCCTGCAGTTTATTTGACTGGATGCTATTTTCATGTGTTTCAAAGGGCCTGTTTACTCTATGGTTATCATCAAACACTTGTGACTCTAATATTGAAGACCTGCTCAGGAGTTGATCACCTGATTTCCACAGTCTTCCAGAGAATGACTTCTTTGTACCCTTCCACTAATTTCACCAACCTTAATCCACTAATGTTCTTTTCTTTGTCAAATACAACAAACCTCTATTATCTTTCTTTTTATGTACAAAATATACTTATTTTCAATTTTTTATGATATAAATTTGTTTTCAGTTAACTGATACGTAATTCTATCTATGAAAGCTGTTTGGGGTATTTTGGGTGGAATGAAATATCTAATAATTTTTCCCACTAGAATTAGTGAAAACGTTTTTTCATTTACTAATTTTTCACCTAACAGAAGAGCTTTCGGGAACAAATTAAAATTATTGAGAAAGAAATAGGTGTACTTGTATAAAGGGCTCATTTAGAAATAAATGCAGAAAAGAGCTCCACATCATTCTTAAATGTTACAGTTTGGGTGTGATTTTTCACTGCCACTCTCAAATAACTCTTAGAACTATTATTATTTAGAATTTAAACACAGATGTAATTCAGAAAAATGCAGTTTTTTGCTTCCCAAATTACATGGAATGCCTTGGTTTCCATTGTACTTTATACTCGTTGCTCTTTAGAGTCTGCACTTATATTCTGTGCATTCATGTGTACCTGAATATACCTCACCATGTGTTGGATGTATATCTAGATTACCAATAAAAATACATATGAGTCTATAGGCATGGCAGGCGGGGGCTACTGATAGGGATGGGTCTTAGAATGGTTGGTCAATATTTACTGATTGGCTACAGTGCATGAAGAAGTGAAGGCTAGTGGGAATAATGCCTAACTTTATCTTTAAAATGTGTTAACTTGTATGTAGAAAGCATTAAATCAGTTAGAGCAGCGTGTTAGATTTTGTAAATCTGACTTTAAGCCATTAATCCCTTATTTTCTTTTCACTTAGTTTAGAAATCTGAAAAATAATGACTCCTTAGATAAAAACTGTTGGTGTTGGGCTTCCCTGGTGGCGCAAGCGTTGAGGGTCCGCCTGCCGATGCAGGGGACACGAGTTCGTGCCCCCGTCCGGGAAGATCCCACATGCCGCAGAGCTGGGCCCATGAGCCATGGCTGCTGAGCCTGCGCGTCCGGAGCCTGTGCTCCGCAACGGGAGAGGCCACAACAGTGAGAGGCCCGCGTACCGCAAGAAAAAAAAAAAAGCAAAAAACAAAAAAAAAAACTGTTGGTGTTTACAACTTACCCAAAGTAGAGTTTTAGTTTCCATCTATATATATATATATATATATATATATATATATATATATGGAGCTTAGAATGAATTGTTTTGTTTTTATTTTTTTTAGTTTTGTTTTTACTTTTTTTAGAAATCCATCTTGAAATTATATTCCCCCACACCAACTGATAGTCTTGGTAAATACAAAAAAGAGGTTGGATTGGTGGAAAACTCTCTAAAATTCTTTTTTTTAAGGGAAAATAGGAACTAAGATCATACTACTAATGCAGATGATTTTGATTGTCTAATTCCAAACTAGATGATTCTTCTTATTGGTTGTGTGTTAATTGTAAGGTACTTAACACACTGAAAATTAATTTTTCCCTCTAAGACTTTTTAAGTTAACTCCATGCCAATGTAATATTAGTCAATCAACATTACAGAATATGGCCTTGTACTAGTTCAAGATCATAAAAATTATTATTTAATGCATTCCCTAGAGTATCAATATCAATTTTTATTCCAGAATTGTATAGAAGGAAGATTGTGTCTGTGTTAGTGGTAGAGCAATTGTTGGAAATTGGACTTGGGAGTGAAAAAGATTGAAGATTAAAAACCAGACTGGCACCTAAAGAGCTGTGCTTTATTTTGGTCTAAGTTATTCAGGGCTTATTATTTTCTCATTTATAAATTTATGAGAAATGCCTACCACATTGGTTGGCACATAGTAGACATTAAATAAATACCTATTGCCTTTTTTGGAATGTGGAGTAAAAGCATTGAGATCTGAGTTTGCTTCATTAAAATGCATTTCAGAAAAGGGGAAAAAATAAGCTAAGTTAACAACTCTTTGGTTTGGCATTGTGAATGCTTGTGGAACCTCGGTATGGAGACTTGGATTATTTGACTTATCCAAAAATCTAGGTAAGAAATGAAGCATCAAAGTGCTGGATTAAAAGTGGGCAATAAAAATAAACTAATACTTAATGGTAGAAAGAAATCCTACCAAGCTGACCATGCGTGCATGGCTGCATGTACTTAACAACATAGATTTTAAGAGATTTTTACAAAAGCTTAAAAAATATTTTTTAATTTATTGTTCTTACTGCAGATCACTTGTGGCAATGAACAACTATCATTTCCTCTCCCCTTCTCCCAGATCATATGGGAAAACAAATTACTTGCTATATAAATAGAGGTTATCAGCGTAATGCTAATTGATGGTATAGCTGCCAAATACCAAGTTATATTCTGACAAAGAATATGACTAATGTTACTCAATAACATTTCATCAATCACAAGTCAAAAAATTACCAACAATCAGTATTTTCTTTGGATCAGTTATGCAACTTAATAGTGGCAGTTAGCATAATTAAAGGCCAGTAACCAGATAAAAAGTCTTAGTTAGTAATTTTTTTACTAAGAAAGGATATGTATTAAATGCTGTTAGAGTTGACTCCAAAGTATGGGTTAAAAATCTCACCAATATGATTAAAAAGCTTTCAGTGAGTATTTAATGAGTACCTACACAGTGCCCTTAAAGGACACTGGAGGAGATATAATGGTAGAGGATATAATCTCTGTTCCCCATGAATTTACAATATGATTGGGTAAAGAAAATGAACAAAAAGCAAAAGCTCAATGGCTGAAAATGAAGTGTTATAGGTGATCTAAGGATAAGTAGAACTTTGTGAGCTGGAATTATCAGAAAATAACATTGCATGGAAGGTTAACTTCAAGAGGATGTGTGAATGGAAGGCATTTCAGTGGTCCATTTTGTCCCTACAAGCTGACTTTCTAAATGAGCACATAAAAACTTAGGTAAACAAGCATATAAAAATGCAGCTGTGTATCCCACCAACTGTTTAGGACACAAAAGTTCAATGCAATGAAAAAGTATATAAGTAGTCATGCATTTTGTAGCCATTAGCACTTAAATGGCAATTGAAATTATGAACACAATTATGAACATAATTGATAATTGTGAAATTATCAACACAAACTTGAGTAACAGGACACAGAGGCAGGAACAAAGAACCTAGGATGGAGTTCTGTGTAAAATATAACAATAGATTTTGAGAGATGCAGAAAAATCATTCATCTTAGGTGCCAAAAGTAGTAAGTAGTTAACACTATCAAGGCAGCTTAAGCAAGATAGGAAGTAACATTGGATCAGCAAACAGTAAGTCATTGGTATCATTTTACAAAAGGAAACAAAGATCAGAATGAGTGGATTTGTTGAAATAAAAAGTATCATCAATCTTTGGAAAAGTTGGATAGTGGAATAAAAAGAGAGTTTGCATATTATCTAGAACATTCTGGAAGCATTCAGATAGCACTCCTATTCTTTCTAAAACAAAGATGACCATTGCAGATATCATTGCTTTGGTGACTATTTTGGTATATCATAATAGAGAGAAACATTTTCAAAAAATAAAAACGTTTTTTCTCCCATTAAAAAGTAGAGTGCTAAACGTGAACACAGTAAACTGGCCCTTCAGCATTATATAGGGTAACAATGCAGATTCTGTTGGTGTTTTTTCATACTATGAAGTAGTGTGATGGAAGTCTAATCCAATTTGTGAGAACAGAACAACTCATTAATGTTGAAAAGAGCTTAGGGGGCTTCCCTGGTGGCGCAGTGGTTGAGAGTCCACCTACCGATGCAGGGGACACGGGTTCACGCCCTGGTCCGGGAAGATCCCACATGCCGCGGAGCGGCAGGGCCCATGAGCCATGGTCGCTGAGCCTGCGTGTCCGGAGCCTGCGCTCCACAACGGGAGAGGCCACAACAGTGAGAGGCCACGTACCGCAAAAAAAAAAAAAAAAAAAAAAAAAAAAAAAAAAGAGCTTAGGATATCATGGGTTTGTCTTGCTGTAATATCTACGTAAGCAGCAAACTTTATCCATTCCCCCTTGTTAACCTCTGTTCAACTTGTTCCTTGATGTTCGTCGTGAACTCAAATATGCAAACTTGAAATGTTCGGAAAGAAACAGAAAAAAAAATACAAGATATTTAAAGGAAAACTAAACTTTAATTTCAGTAAAATACATAAAGCTATATAATGGTCAAGACTAAATATTAGAGTTGGAGTCAGTGTACCTTATTCCTTTTGCTAGTTATAATGTCGTCATGAACATATCTCTGGAGACAGAGTGCCTGCATTTGCCACTTAATAGTTGTGTGTGTCCTCAAGCTAATTAATTGCATAACTATTTGTGCCTCAGTTTCCTCATCTTTAGACTATTAAAAACACCTACCTCTTAGGGTTGTTGTGAGGACTAACTCACTTAAGTTTTTAAATCAGTTATTGGCACAAATTGAAAGTTGAAAGTGTTTACCATTCTACTTATTTGTTTCTTTTTATTGAGTCCAAGTTTCCCAAATGATTTTATGAGGTTGTGATGCTATTTCTGAGAGGTGTTAGTACACAATTGTGTTAAATTTATTTTGGACTGCTATATGATTTTTTCATATATCTTTATCTTTCAGTGTTTGTATTATGGGGCCATGTTCTCTCATCCACAACTTGGAGTATATGCACTACATTGTTATGTAATAAAAGACCAGTAGTGTTTTGTCCTCAGTTTTCATACCTTGCTCTTGGAAGATTATTATGTCTCAAAATATAGTCCACTAGCCACCTGCTGCCCATATACGGTGCTTATTAACTGTGTGCCTTCCTGGGTGCTCCCACAGAACTATCTAATCATAATTTATTGGAGTTGGAACAGGAAAATATATTGTTTGTATAAGCTAGTATATTGTATGTAAGTTGAACAAATTCAACTAAAATTTGAGAACCACTGACATAGATTATTTGGTATACTCTCTCACACTTACTCTCAGTTCTTTTGCTTATGTTCTCTTTCATATATTCTTATATTATCTTTCTTCATTTTCTCTCTTTGGCATCAATCTTACAGATAGAAAGAAAGCAGTGTTTTAGTTAACCAAAAAATAATTCTATATGCTACCTGAGATGTTAATCATAAAGTTAGTTGTACATTTTAAATTGTCAGCTGCATTAACTAGGTGTCTGAGTTAAACAGTATAATATGCCCAAAAGAACATAAGGAAAATAGCAACTAATCTGGTATAAAATATAGTATGAAGCAGTGCAAAGCCACTAGCATTCTTGCACATGTTAAGTTCCTATTATGCTAACAAGCACTGTGCTAAGTATGTTACATACATTATACTATTTAATTCTCATGACATTCTTAAGAAGAGAGAATTAATATTTAGAGATGAGGAGACTGAGGTTTAGAGACTTGAAGCAACCTTCCTAGAATCACCCAAAAAGAGAAGAAGCTGGAATGCCAAACAGGCTGTATGATTTCAAATAATAATCTCAAGTGCTATGATATTTTTTGCATGGAAAGTATAGACACTTAAAATGGATTGACCATCCAGTCAAGCACCACACAATGAATATATATGTTTACCTCTTTTCTTTTTCTTTTTCTTTTTTTTTTTCTTTTTTTTTTTTGCGGTACACGGGCCTCTCACTGTTGTGGCCTCTCCCGTTGCGGAGCGCAGGCTCAGCAGCCATGGCTCACGGGCCCAGCCGCTCCACGGCATGTGGGATCTTCCCGGACTGGGGCACGAACCCGTGTCCCCTGCATCGGCAGGCAGACTCTCAACCCCTGCGCCACCAGAGAAGCCCAACCTCTTTTATTTTCTCATATAAGACTTCACTAAAATTAAGGTGAAGTAATAAAAATGTATAAACACACAATACAGAGAGAAAGGTACAGTGAAACGGTGATATAAAGATGTGAGCACATTTTTAAAATTTAAAAGAGGATGGAATTGTTTCCAGGGAGAAGAAAGTTGAGTACAAATGTCAATGAAAAGCAAATTGATTAACACCACAGAACCCTGGAAAGGCTCTAGAATTGGAGGTACCAGGAAGCAGGGTGAGTTGAGGGATAAAAATGGGAAAAGTTGAAATTTGTTATGAGGATGCTAACAAACCGAGTGATGCTAGAAAGTGCTTCTCATACCTTTAATATATCTTGCTAAAGATATAGAATACAAATGTATATGGCCCTCGGAGTGGCTGGCAAACATCTACATGAGTTTGGTGAAACAATATCTTTACTTGTATTTAATAATCATAAGGAAAGCAAAGTGTTTGGGAAATATTAAATTTATATAAAGATTTCATAGAAAATATCTTAATTTTTAATAATGAGGTTGTCACTCTGAATGACTACTTTTGTATCAGTTTTTTTTATTAAAATGACTTCATGAAATTTTTGATTAAAAATGTAAATTGTTAGGAAAAACACCAAATTATAATTTATCATCCAAACCAGGACACATTTAAGTGCACAAGGGGGTGCTATTTAATTACACTGGGGCAACAGGTGTAAACAAGGCTGTTGAGCCTAATGGTAAACATGATTACCTCACGATGACCGTACCCAGGCTCCGACTTGCCATTTAAAGACTTAGGAAATCAATATTTCATGGAACATGTGAAATTCACTTGCAGTACTTAATTGGGAAGCTCAGCTCTTGTACTGAAACAAGGAAATTGTGTAAAAGTAAACAAATAATTGTGAGGCTTCAAGAAGGATACAGACAAGCATACACACCACTAAACCTGCTTTCCCCCTCACTCTCCAAACATTGAAATACTCAATCGCTCTCTGAGAAACCTATCAACCGATAAGGTTTACCCCCATGCACACAGAACTTTCAATTAGAATTTTAGTGCCCCACACTTAAATACTTTGAATAGATAGACAAGGATTTTCAGAAAGGGGATATGCAGAAACAAGCAACAGCCTTGTTATGAAAGCAGAAATAAGAAAGAACCACCTTGAAGTTAGATAATGAGATAAAGAAAACATTGGGATCAGCCTATGAGAGAAGCCCTGAGAGATGTCAGGGAAGCAGCTGTGTTGCAGGTCAAGAGGACAGCAGTGTGTTTGGAACTCCAGAAGGAATACAGTCTTCCCTTGCGATCCTCAGGGAATTGGTTCCAGAACCTGTCTCATACACCAAAATCCACAGATGTGGATTACTTATAATACCTAATACAATGCAAATGTTACGTAAATAGTTGTAAATGTAATGTAAATGCTATGTAAATAGTTGCTTGTGTGCAGCAAATTCAAGTGTTGTTTTTTGAAAATTTCTGGAATTTTTTTCAAATATTTTTGATCTGCAGTAATAAGGGAATAACAAATAACAAAGACAATTATTAACTCCATAAGAAAAGGTGCAGTTGCACAAGAAGAAAATATATATCTCTTGGCTCTACAATGAATAACATTAACAAAATCATCATAAGGTGTATCCTGAATATTGAGTTGACCAAAATAGCTTGGAAAGTGAGAGGAGAGAAAATTGGTGAAGGGGATTATAAAAATACTAAATTCATATATTCCATGTTAGAATTTCAGTAGATAATATCTTAAATGGTGTCTGTACAAATATCTTATTTATATTTTAGAGAAACCAGAAAAAATAGCTAAAGAATTTAAAGGGGTTGCATTTAAGATGTGGAATTTGATGATAGTGTGACAAGGACTTCTTGTTATCAGCTTTAAGCTTTCTAGCAGTGTTTTCTTTTTTAAATTAAGAACTCATGTCATTTTGATACAAACAAAAGTAATACAAATATATATGGAAGCCATTAGATGGTTATGAACAGGGACTGTTGTGATCTGGTTTACATTTTCAATATCAATAATATATTAAGTGGAAAAAAGCAGACTTATAAATGCATATGTATGGAAAGACCTCTGGAAGGATATATAAATATTTGTAGTTAACAGTAGTTAACTTTGGGTGGTTGAATTTTGAGTGATTTAAAAAATAATTAATTGTATTTAAATTTTTTCTTTAACTAAATTGTATTAGGTGTCTAATACCTGGAAGAAAATGCTTAAAGTCAGAGATTCCCAGACAAGAGCTGACAAAATGAGTTTAAGCTTCAGGACCTCTTGCTTGCCCCAGGCAGGCATTTTGTATTCATAATATTGTTTACTTTTGCTTAAATAGCAACTACCGCCACATATTGTAGAAGCTTTAGGCCCGTAAAACCTAAATCTGACCTTAGATGTAGGTTCAGATTCTAGCCCTATCGCTTACTAGTACATAGGTAACTCACTTTCTTATTTTCATGCTACAAAGTTTGAATTTGGCACTGACAGGGAGAAAGAACAAGAGTGGGGAGAGATAGAAGGCAAAAGATGTTGTTACAAACGCAGCAAGCTTTAGTCAACAGTGGTAAGTTTTTCCAATATTAAAAATGCCCAAAGTTTAAAATGCTGGTATGAAACAGAATTAGAATAACATTTATCAGTATCATTTGACAGTATCACTTATGTCTTTTATTAGACAAATATGGAATGTTTATAAAATAAATTATCCATAGGGAGTAAAATTCGTATTTCATATACAATTGGCAATGGTAGTCCCACTGTTAATTTTTTACAAAAAAACCTAAAAATCTAATAAACTATTTTTATACAAAGTTGCTATATTGATCCTTTTATGTAGTAAAAAATTATAATGCAAATTAGGACATACAATAATCTTACAATATTATACAGTGCAATGAAAATAAAAACATAACACAAAATTTGTCCTTTATAAAATGTATATTTTGCATTTATTAATGCAAATGTAGCACATTAGTGACTACTACACGATTAACATCAGTTAATTTCCATGCTTTTATTGTCCAATTGATAGAGTTGCTACAAAAGATTTGTGCTACACCAAAAAAAAAAAAAAAAAGCAGAAGTTGTGGGCAATAGGGATGTAAAGAACAGAAAAGATAGATAAGGTGCTGGTTTGGGCAGAGTACGTTGCAGTATGTCATAAAATATTTGTGTATTTTTCAAGCCAAAAACATTTTCTACATGCCAACTAAATATTGTCACTTGCCATCTGCCTCTACAAGGATTAGGTCACTAGCCATAGCAGTTGCTGACCTTCAACGCACCCCGATAGGAGTTCAGGGTGGAGGTCAGAAATGAGGCAGTCTGTGCTCTGGGATAAACTGGCAGAATAGGCCTTCAGTTAGTTAGATATTTTCAGGAGTCTTTATGAGTCCACTTTCTTATATCTCCTCATATCTAAAAAGGCACTGAAATCATTAACAGAGACATCTGCTCCTCATGACTAGCAGCAACCTTCTGCCAATATGTGTGCTTGATTGCACGTATCTCCCTTCACTAAAATCACATATATACTGGCTTCCCCACTACCTCTTCAGAGCAGTTCTCAGAGCTCTCTGAGAGGCTGTCTCCTGGGCTATAGTCCTCATTTGGCCCTAGATAAAACTTAACTCACAACTCTCTTGTTGTGCATTCTTTTTTTCAGTTGATATATACATTCTGTGAGTTCATACCAATCTTTATTCAAGTTTGGCAAACATCAGGGAAAACGTAATTAGTACCGTATACCTCTCATGTCAGAAATATGAATGAGATGCCAATACACTAGTTACTTCTGAGTGTTGTCTCTGATGGTATGTCGATTTCAAGGATGTACATATATATATCTTTATTATATATATAATAATAAAATTTTAAGATGAATTGTGTGTTTCTTATCATTCTAGGCTTAAGTCTCTGCTGAATGTGAAATAAATGTTTTGTCTTGGAACTTCCAAAGTCTTTACTATAGCTACTCTGATTTCATGTTTTATTTATGGTTTTCTCATAATTATTTACATTCTGCTTTCTTGTTTTAACTTAATGTGTGTATTTGGCTTTTATCTATGAATAAGAAACATCTGATCACTTGTGAAAACCTTATATACTGTGTTAGTTTCCTAAGGCAACCATAGCAAGATACCACAAGCTGCATGACTTAAAATGATAGAAATCTGTGTGTGTCTGTGTCCAAACTCATCTTTTCTTATAAAGTAACTAGTCATTGGATTTAGGACTCAGACTAATCCAGGATGACCTCATCTTAACTTGATGACATCTGCAAAGACCGCATGTATCCAAATAAGGTCACATTCACAGATACCTTCAGCATATCTTTGGGGGTAAACAATTCACACACATCTCATACCAAGCATTTCAGCCCCCCTGAGATATTGTACAATCAACTTCAAGCTTCCTATTTTATTTTAATTGGTATGTCTTTCTAACTTCCAGAAAAAAATAAGGGAAAGAAAAGGTTTTGTAAAGTTTCAACAGAAATTCAATAAACCCAACATCACTGTCATCTGAATGTGACCTTTAAAGGATTTTTCTTTTTTTCATGATATTGAATATTAACTAATTTTCATGAGTACTTTTTTGATTTTGCCGATTCATTTATGTTAACAATTTATGAACAAGTATCAAAGGATCAATAATGGCTCCTCACTTTACAGAAAAGAAATATGGAGAAACCTTTTAACATGTGTTAGAGAGCACTAAATTACCAATCTATACTTCTTTACTCATAATGAAAAGTAAGGTGGTTGCTAAGGACTGAATCTAAGGTTTATTTTGGAAACTTCCACTAATACCTTTTTATCTCAAAACCCAATTCATGAGTCATTCTCAGTATCCCCTTGAGGTGAGATGAAAATGTCTATTACAGCTAAGTGTTTGAGACCAAAATGACGTGCACACAACAAAATAAATTCAATGGACCCTAATAAAAATCTCTTTGTGTAACAGATCTTAATACAGAAGTGCAACTGCTTCATATTTGAATGGTACACTGAAGATAGCCTCTTACCTAATCTAAAAAAATTAGTCTCAAATTAGCTAAGTAACTCCTTTCTGCTTTATAACTGTGTTTTACTCTTTTGTCTCTCAAAGGAAGAAATATACATGTGCATACATTCTTCCTGATTTTTAAAATTCTATACCAAATAACACCTAAGTGTTAGTTAGAAAAAGAGTTAGTATTTTTACTTCTTATCTGTCAAAACACTAAATATCTAATTATCAAATTGAGATGCTATAATATTGATATATTTAGTTGCTCTCTCCTGAGCTTTCACATTGAATATTTTTATATTTCATAATATTGCTCTCAACGCTTACCCTCAACCCTTTGCTTTGAATACCAAGCATAGGTTAGGATTTCCACAAGAACATTTTGAGTTCCGTGGTAGCAGGCACTGTGACCTATTTGTTGTTGTGTCAATAGCCAGCACATAGTAGGTGGTTGGTAAATGTTTTTCGATTGAAGGAATGACACTACTGTGGTTATAATGGAATGTTTGCCTGTAGCTACAAAACACCCTCTTAATTCTATGAGTTTAGATGTGGGGTGTGCAGAATGTATCTTCCTAGGCCTCTATAGACTTGTTCAGAAATGCCCTTGGCATGACTTTTAAACCCAGAGGCATCTAAGATGGTTCTGTCACATTTTAAATAGAATATATTTCTGTTTCAACCAGGGTCCAGACAGGAGACCAATGGTACACTCAAATGAGATGAGTGGGGAGAGTTTAAAGAAGAAAGCATTTAGAAAGCCTTGGACAGAGGTAAGAGAATGAAACAAGGTTTTGTGGCTTGTTTGTGGCTGGGGTGGGGAGAGGACGGTTGTCACGTCCAGGCCTCAAGGGACAAGGAGAAGGGGCACAGGAAAGAACACAGCCATTGCAACCTGCGTCCATGGAGGGAGAGAGTCAGAGAGTCTGGTGAAGAAACACCTGGCCTCCCGCTCCTCTACTTCTGGATCTCCTGTTGGGGCCTTTACAGGCCAGAGCCAGCTGGAAGCCACAGGACATGCAGTCAACAGAGGGTCACAGAACAGAGTGAAAAGGGCAAGAAAGTGAATATGGAGGGACAGAAGGTCAATACCTAGCTAAGTTTTCTTCTTTATTGTTTTATGTATAGGCTAAGCAAAAGGATGAAGAAAAACTTTTTAGGCACCTTCTAGAGGATATTTATTTAGTGAGCATAGCTGAGGTCTAGAACGTAGTGCTAGAGACAACTTAGATATTTTCTAGTCCAGAACATGTAAAATTGGTATTCTCAAGAATTCATCCATTCAGTATTTATGTGGAGCGTGTTATGTACTAGGTACTGTGCTGGTGGTGAAAAGACAGATAAGACAGACAAGCCCCTGTCCCCCAGAATTTACTTTTTTAGAGAATGTGGGCAATAATAACTAGAAAGATAAAAGGGAAAATTAGAAGCATCACAAAGCAAATAAGCAAGGAAAGAAGATAGAGAATAACTGAACCACTTTAGAAAACCACAGGGAAAACTTTCAGAGAACCTGAAGGAAAAGCAGGACCCAGTGCAGTGTTTTCAAACCCTGGGTAGGTACAGGCGATCAGCCACTTGTGAAAGTGAGTTAGTGGCTCCAAAATGGCATTGTTTTCATTTATAACTGATTGCAACTGGTCAGAGTGTTCCACACATACTAAATAGGAAAGTGTTGTTTTGTGAAACTGCTTTTAGTTACATATATGCATGCCCGTATGTGGGCTGGGTCTTTCATTAAATCCTATCCCTACATGGATTACAAGCTAACACTGCAGAGGCTAATGTGACCCAGTCTGTCACCAGCTTCCACCCTCCAATACCTTCTGTTGTGCCTTTTGGAGCATGTGGCAGATTAGTAGCCAACTCCTCTTTTTCAGTAACTTCTTTTCTGAACAGTCTTTCTCCTTTCTTTTCCTAAATGAAACTGGCCATCTCCTACTGATGCTGTCTCCAGGCAGAACTCAAGAGTGGAGAGGTTGTGTTTTCTCTCCATATACCTCAGAGCTCAGAGAAGAGGAAGGCCTGAATCTTACTTGCCCTGCCCCATGCTGCTTCCAAAATGCCTTCATCCTGCCCTTTCAAATACACAGGGTTTTTGAAGTTTATGCCAACAAATTTTATCAACTTTACCCTCCTTTTGAGTTTCACCTGCCAACCTCCAGCCACTCCCCTTTCATTCAAGATGACTTGAGCCCTTGTTTCCTTTCATCTCCACCACATTTACTCTGGGGTAGTTCTTGCTGACTCAGTATCTGTTTAGATATCTATCTAATCCCTTGGCTTCTTAATTCTTTGGCCTCACTTCCACTTTTTTTCTTTAACTTATCTCATTTACCAACACCCACAGTTTTACCCTTGACATTTCTAATTTTCAAAAACTCAAGCGCTGCCAGAATTTCTCTTTCAATCTCTAGAATCTACCTTGCACCTCCTACCCATTTAACTTGCTTATTCTAGTTCTTCTACTCCACTAATTCTTTGTCCTTATTGAGACTTTTAATTCTTTACTTCTTTTTCTTATATCAACCATACCCCTCTAATTCTCATTGCTATGGTTATATACCATTGATTTCATGTCCAATAATTAAAATCACTTTTTTGAAAAAACCCATAACTATCATGCATCTCTCTCCTTCATTTAATTCCTGGGTGAGAAAGCTCTACCTCTGATAAATCCCAGCTATTAATACTTGAGCAAATAAGTATTGCTGGACAACTGAACCAGTTGGTCTCACCTTATATTCATGACCACAGATCTCAAGTTAGCACTCAACTTTGGTCAGGAATCCTACATTCTACCCTAGAAGGTTTGGTCTCCAGTTCTCTAAAACAGTTATGTCAAACTACCTTCTTTTCCTACTCTTAGTTAATGTCCTTATGGAGAAAACAGAATGAGGCAGGAACTCCCACACATTCATAGCCCCAACTCTACCACTTTCCTGGCCTGGATACCAACACCCTGTGCTTGTTCCCCCGTTACAATAGATGAGATGCTCCCACTCAAACAAAGGTCACTCCTTCACTCACTCCCTGGTCCCATCCCCTACCACTGTCTCGACAGTGCAGTCATATTGTGCGAATTTACTCCTTTAGTTCCTCCAGCCTATTGAATATTTCTGGCTTCCTTCACAAGAGAATTTTGAAAGAGTTGTGTCAATTCAACTCCTCCACTAAATCATTTCTGATTCTCTCCTCAACTTGCTCCAGTACAGCCTCTCTCCCCATCACTATCCTGACACTGATACTGTCAACAAATCAGAGTCTTCAGCATTTCCAGACTCAGTGGTTATACTCACATCCTCATCTTACTCAACTTCCCAGACTATTCAGCATAGGGAAATACTCCATCCTTCCTGAAACCCTTTCTTCTCTTGGATTCTGAAATATCACACTCCAGTGTTTTCATTCTACCACACTGGAAAATTTCTGTTTTCTTTGAAGACTTTTCTCCTTGTCCTAATCTATAACTGGCTAGAGGTTTTTCTTCTATCTATACTTTTTGTCTAGGTGATATCCTCCAGCTCAGGACTTTAAATACTATCTATTTGATGATTAACACTCAATTTATATCTTTACTGCAGACTGTTCGGGACTGCAGACTCAAATATCTAATTGCCCACTTGACCTATCCACCTTGATGTTTTATAGGCAACTCAAATGCAGAATGGTCAAAACAGAACTCTTAAGTCACCCCGCTAAACTCCAAATTTGTTTTTCTCACAGTCATACCCATCTCAGAAAATTGCATCTTCATCTACTTAAATGCTTAATCTGAAAGCCAAGAAATTATTCTTGCTTTCTCCTTTTTCTCCATCTTCTATCTCCAATCTATTAACAAGCCTTTTCTCTATCTCCCTATGCACCCTTTCTTACATCTACAGTAGCACTAGCTTGGTGGTAAGAGTTTCCATTTTCTTTAACTTGAGTTATTTCAGGTTGTCTGTGACCTGACTTCCTTGCTTTCCTCTTTCCTTACTAAAATCCACTTTGCAAGTTAAAGTGATTTTTTAGCACTTAAATCAAAGCATGTCATTGGCCTACTTTCTATGCTTTAATGGGTTATTATTGAATTTAAAATAGAATTCCAAATCCTTAACCTGGCAAAAAAAATCCTACCTCCTCTGGTCCCCATTTCTTCTCTATCTCACTGTTAATATTCTTGACTTCAGTCTCTAAGCTCCAATCACACTGACCTTCTTTCTGTGCCTTTAACATGCTAAATTTACTCTCTCCTATATTCTCAGCTTGGAAAGTTCCTCCCCATAGTTTCATGAGTTTTTCTTGTCACTAAATCTTAGTTTAGATGAAACTTCCTCATAGACATCTTCTCTAAACCCTCCATTCCAAATTAGTCCCCAAGACATTCTTTTCCACATTCCCTTGATTTATTGCACTACAACCTTAATCACTGTCTGATGTCTTCTTGTTTGGTTATTGTCTATTTTTTTCATTAGGCTTCTGGTTTCATGAGAGCAGAGCCTGCATTTTTTTTCTTACCCTTTTGCTCTCTGAACCTTCACCATGCCTCCCATATCATAATTCTGTAGTATATTTTGTTGTATGAATGAATAGATCAGGACTTGCCCTGTTCCAGTCTAATCTGTGTTCTCTTCATGGATTCATGTCTTTCTTTGCCTCTCTTGTCCACATAGAAGGTCTACTAGAGAAACTCACAAAGTATAGATTTAATAGCTTAAAATCACTCTTTCCCTTTTAAGCCAAATTCTAAGTTCTGGTGGGAGGCATGCTTATGTATTCAACTTGGATCAGGCAGCACTCTGGTCTAATGAACTGTAATCAGGAGGGTGTAGTTACAGACATAGAGTATAAATATAGCTGCTACAGGACCAACTACTATGGATGAGAAGTGTCAGGGAAGGGAGTTGCTGATAAAGGATGAATTATAAATAGGGTAGACATCCCCAAAATGTCTCTGTGACCTAAGCAAATTCCTTTATGGCTCATGTCTCTGTGCCTGTTGTGTCATCTGTTTGGCATGCCTCTGTTTGACACAACTTCTCCTTCTCCAACTATGTCTCTGCAGCCTTGTCTGACCCTGATGACCGAGATCTAAAATTCTCACTGGGTCTTGTTAGTGTTAGTTGGTCTGATATCTGGACTTCCTTTGAAAGTTGTATATACTCTATAGAATTTTATTAACATGTCTGTCTTCCCAACTAAACATACTGTTTCTAAGGCAATAGATCACGTCATAAGTTTTGCATATTCATGGCTGAGCAGAGTGGAAGTCCCTAATTAATACAATTTTTTCACATGTGGCAGAGCAAGTAGGCAGGTAGAAAATTAATTGCATATAATTGTGGTAGCAGTGAATGGAACGGTGAGACCAAGGAAGGAGGAATAAGAGAGGGCTAGGAAAAGGAAGTTTTTGATTTATGTATGCAAAGATTTAGTGACCATGACATTGGAAAAGAGACTTCATGGGTGGAGTAGAGAAAGAATAAGCTGGATTTAGTGACAGAAGGAAGGGACATATAGGAGACATGACAATCTTTTGCTGCCTAGCAATTCTCTCTCAACATCTACCCTAAACATCTTAGAAAAAATACCAGAAATGAGGTTGAACTATAAAATGTGCACAATATCAATAATATAAATTGAGAATCATAAGCCATTGTTTTATTTGTTCTTCATTGCTGCAAATTATTCTAAATTATCAAGTTATATATGCAACATGCTCTCATATTTGCTAACAGTGAGTTTTTTCTACTGGCAGGGGACAAATTGTTGAAAAAAGTTGAACATCTATGAAATATATATTAGAATAAAAAGAAATAAAGTCATGTTAATTAAAATAAATAATAGAATAAATGAAAAATAAAAACCAAAGAAAAGTGAAAAAATATGACCCTCATGAATGTCAGATCCACAAGGTCCAGCCTTTTAATGGCACTGGAAGTGTGTTCAAGGAAACTCCAGTCAGACTATGTGGATTTGAATCTAGCTGTGACATTTTCTACTTTTGAACTTGGATAGTTTATTTAACCTCACTAAGCCTCTTATCTGTAAAATTAGGTTTTGAGAGGATTAATTGAGGAAAATTCATATAAAGTCTGTATTTGTCAAATTTGGGAGATTGTAACAAACTCGGTAAAGTTAACCTAATTAAAAAATAAAAGAAAAGAGGAAAGAAAAGAGCATACTGACTCATGTTACTGGGAAGTCCAGACATAGTTAGAGCCAGAGACTTGAAAAATATTCCCTAGGTTTGTCTGTGAACTTAAATCTCAGGCAACCTCTTTCTGCATGGATGAAAAAGAGGGATGCTGGCAGACTCCAACTTGTCTTCTTATATCTCATAGTCGAAAGGGAGTTGAGATTTTCTCTATTAGTTTTCGGAAAGACTCTGATTAGCCTAGGTCACATGCCTGCTCCTATACTAATCACTATATCCTGAGGAATAGAGAACTGTGGGTTAAATAGTCTTATACATTACTTTAGGGATGGGTGGAACATGATAATTGACAGTTCCACAAAGAACATATGGAGAGAGAAAAGATGGTCCCCTAAAGGAAGTGGTAGGGTAGACCAAAAATGTTCACCACTTAATAAATTGCCTTATCGATGAGAAAAATAAGGACTTATAAGCAAGGATGTATATCAAGTAGGGAGAAAATATTACCATTCTTTCTCTCTCGCCCTCTTCCCTCTTTCTCTTCTCCTTTCCTGCCTCTATCTACTCTCCAAAGTTTTCTCTTGGGTTATTCTAATCAAACTGCATTTTACTGAGAAATCATTTTACTTCTGCATCTCTCTATGGCAAACTTTAATAAATGAATTCCTGGCTGAAACGTTATGGTGATTCTAGTTGTGGAGTAGGATGGTGTGGTAAATCTCTGTGCTGCATTAACATCTTTGTATTGAAAACTGAAATTGAGTTACAGAAGCCAAACAAGTCAAGTATAATAAATATAATTTCTTCTCACAATAGTGTTAACATTTACAAATATCCCTGCTTTAACATTTACAAATATCCCTGCTTTAATCCAGCAGCTAGGTGGGAAATCATTACAATAATTTGTCTCTTTAAAATATTTAGAAATTATTGGATCTAAAAGACAAAATTAAGCAAAGCAGAAGCAGGGATTTTTGCTCTTTTCTGGCTGATCTAAGAGCATGTTGTCTGAATTGAACTAGGCATCTTGAGTTTGACCTTAACTGGAAGAGTATTACTTGAGAACTCTTCAAACTGAGCAGTAAACATTCCATTGTGCAGACCTAAACCAATAATTTTAAATCTTTGTAATACGGGAATACCTGACAACATTATTAAAGCTTTTTGCTTGCAATGTAAGACAGATTCTCATCATTAATTGAATATAAACATTAGCTTGTTATTCATCACAAAAGCCCTTTGAGGAAAGGTTTTTAATATTTTTCTTGTTTTTGTATCTTCTATGAAGTCTATATTTCCCCACAAACTTGAAGTGCATTTTTTTCCATTGTTTCTGTATATTTTTTGCATGCAATACTCATAAAATAAACCTTTTAATAAAATAAACTATTAGATATGGAATTATCTCTGCTGAATAATCAGCAAGGACTTTCTTCAGATATTTAAAGATAAAATATGGTAGCCAGTAAACAGAAGGAATTCTAATCTTAGATTTCTGTGTGTGGTTGGATGGTACTAGGGTTGGTGGCAGTTCAAATATGTTTGTATAAAATCTGGGGAGCATGTTGATTCCTTCCTTTGCACCTTCTCCTTAATAAGGCAGATACTAGCAGCCACAGGGAAGGGCCTCAAAACTGGGACCATGCCAGGAAGAATGACGTATTATATACTTTTTTTTTTTTTTTCAAATTCTTACCCATTGTCTTCGTTCAGCTAAGGAACCAAAAAAGAACAGGATCACCTCACTTTCTTAGATAGACAATCTTCACAAAATCTTATCTGTCAGTGCTTCTGCAGATAAAACTGCTTTGGGACAGAGTTATGAGGTACAATCTTTTAATACAGGGATATTATCAATCTCAAAATGCAGCACAAAGATAAATGAAAATTTCTACATTTTAAAAACCTATGATATAGACAATAATAAAGAAACAATTTGGATAAATTAGAAATGCGCTTGACTGGGAGATATGAGATAGGCAGGCCTGGCTGCCACCTCTTTACCCTGGAGCTGGTCCAGACATGTACCTTAGGATGTTCTTTATCTGCAAAATAAGGGTCCAGCTGCCATGATCTGCAAGTCTGCTCTGGTTCCTACATGGACTGGAAAGTACCATTGGGCAAATGATTGAGCCTATCCTCTGCTTCTTCATTTGTAAAATGGGAGTAATAACTGCCTTGAGTGCCTCACGTAATTATTGTACAATTAAGTGGGATTATGGGTATGAAAGCACTTTACAAAATAAAAATCCATTCAAATGTAAGTTATCATTATTATTAAAGAGGAGTAAAACAGGAAATCATTCAGAAGAGCCAGATACTAGTATTATACTGTCTAAGAAATCTATCACTGGGAGTCATCATTTGGAAATTCATCATATGGAGAATCAGCAACATTTTCTCATTATTGGTTTACCCATTCACTCTTCCATTTATCCTTAGTATTTCTAACTTTCTTTTCACTCTACTGCCTGTCCTTTCACTACATATGTAGTTTTATGTGTGATCACTTACTCTCTCCACAGTGCTTTGTCACATTCACATATTCAAATTTCCACTTTCTTCGAATTTTCAATAATTAGTGCATTTGTGCTCAAGCTCTTCTCAACCCAGGCCAACTGTCTGTTTCCCTTTCATGGGCTTTTCCTTAAATTATTTTTGACTTAATTTCCTTACATCCCTTTCTTGTAACCCATTAAGTGGATCAGAAAACATTTACAGAACACCTACTAAAAGGCTAAGATCAGTGCTGAATGCCGAGATGAGAATCCTTAGAGAGCGTACCCTATAGTCATAGAGATGCTTAAAATACTCTCATGTTTACCCTATATCTACATCTAGAATATTTATTTTTATTAGAATGTAAACAAGTTATGACTGTCTATCTCTCAAGTTTTGCCACTTTTGTGCTTTAGCCTTGATGTTCTTCTTCAAAGTCAAAATACTTTTTTTTTTTTTTGCGGTACGCAGGCCTCTCACTGTTGTGGCCTCTCCCGTCGCGGAGCACAGGCTCCGGACGCACAGGCTCAGCAGCCATGACTCACAGGCCCAGCTGCTCCACGGCATGTGGGATCTTCCCGGACCGGGGCACGAACCTGTGTCCCCTGCATCGGCAGGCAGACTCTCAACCACTGTGCCACCAGGGAAGCCCTCAACCTACTTTTTTTTATATCCCAATACCTATTTATTCATCAATTCCAACATCACCCCCATTTGAGAACTTCATCCTTGGCTTTCACAATTATTGAACTGTGTTTTCCTCCCTACCCATTTGACAATTATTTATTTATTTATATTATTATTTAGAAGCTTTAAAATTTCTCACCATGTGGAGAAACCTAAGAGGCCAGGCACTCTGTTCTATGCATTTTATATTCCAACACCTTACTGTTGGTACTTAATAAATGTTTGTTAAACCAATGAATGAATGAACTAACACAATAGTACAAGCTGGGTATTTAGAGGCAATATATTATCAAGATGTAAGAATCAGATCTAGATTGGAGTTCCATTTCTGATACTGATTAACTAATATTAAATATGGAAAACTGACCTTATCTTTCTCAGTTTCAACATCTGTATAATTGGGATAAGCTAGGGATCCTAAGATGCTTAGCGCAAATGCCTTGCATATTAAATATCCAATATATGTTCAGCGCCACTTTAATATAATAATATATTTTATTGAGAGAATAGCTAATAGGGTACAGCTGGTATAGAGTACCTCTAAACAAGAGGGACGGACCAAAGACATTCTTCAAGAACCTAGAGAAGGAAATTCCACATGGCGTGACATATTACAACCCTTTGGGAAATTGCTATCACAAGAGACAACCCAGGCTTTATGATGGATGAGGTGGTAACAAAAGGACCTGAAGTGAAGCCAAGCAGCAAATGGAGCTTTTCTTTTTTTTTTTTTTTAAAGAGCTATTTATCAGCTCTAATCCCAATCAAGGGGTGATCTTTATGAGGCTGCACTGAAGCTATTGGTCACCTGGTGAACTTTGTAGTTGCAGATGTCCACAAAACTAGTGATCACAGCGAGTTTAATTCTTCTTAATACAAAGTATACAGAATATTTATTAAGTTAAATTCTCCCCATTATTAATCATTCTCCACCCCCTCATCAACAAAAAAACAGTTATTAAGCCCTTACATGTGGGGCTGAGTAAAGGATTGTGCCTTTTATTAGAACATGAGATAGGCTTAGAAAGAAAATTACACACCTCTAAAAGGGTGTGCAGACATTCCATTGTGTTCGTCTTTTCTCAATTTTTATAAAATTAAAATTGTTGCTATCAGTGCTAAACAGTGTCCTTTTTTTTTAAAGGTTTTTAATTTTTTTTATTTTATTTTATTTTTTATTTATTTATTTATTTTTGCAGTACGCGGGCCTCTCACTGCTGTGGCCTCTCCCGTTGAGGAGCACAGGCTCTGGACGCGCAGGCTCAGCGGCCATGGCTCACGGGCCCAGACGCTCCGCGGCATGTGGGATCTTCCCAGACCGGGGCACGAACCCGTGTCCCCGGCATCGGCAGGCGGACTCTCAACCACTGCGCCACCAGGGAAGCCCCAATTTTTTAATTTTAAATTAAATTGTGGTTAAAATAAAAACATAAAGTTTACCATCTTAGCTATTTCTAAGTGCACAATCCAGTACTGGTAAATATATTCACACTGTTGTACAACCAATCTCCAGATCTTTTTTTTCTTGCAAATCTGAAATCCTATGCACATTAAGCAACAACTCCCCATTTCCCTCCCTAGCAATCCCCTGGCAACCACTCTTCTACTTTCTGTCTCCATGAGTTCAACTACTCTAGGTACTTCATATAAGTGGAATCAGACAGTATTTGTCCTTTTGTTTAGCATATTGTCTTTTTTTTTTTAACATTGTTATTGGAGTATAATTGCTTTACAATGGTGTGTTAGTTTCTGCTTTATAACAAAGTGAATCAGTTATACATATACATATGTTCCCATATGTCCTCCCTCTTACGTCCCCTCTCTCCCACCCTCTCTATCCCACCCATCCAGGTGGTCACAAAGCACCGAGCTGATCTCCCTGTGCTATGCGGCTGCTTCCCACTAGCTATCTATTTTACATTTGGTAGTGTATATATGTCCATGCCTCTCTCTCACTTTGTCACAGCTTACCCTTCCCCCTCCCCATATCCTCAAGTCCATTCTCTAGTAGGTCTGTGTCTTTATTCCAGTCTTACCCCTAGGTTCTTCATGACATTTTTTTTTCTTATATTCCATATATATGTGTTAGCATATAGTATTTGTCTTTCTCTTTCTGACTTACTTCACTCTGTATGACAGACTCTAGGTCTATCCACCTCATTACAAATAGCTCAATTTTGTTTCTTTTTATGGCTGAGTAATATTCCATTGCATATATGTGCCACACCTTCTTTATCCATTCATCCGATGATGGACACTTAGGTTGTTTCCATCTCCTGGCTATTGTAAATAGAGCTTCAATGAACATTTTGAATTATGGTTTTCTCAGGGTATATGCCCAGTAGTGGGATTGCTGGGTCATATGGTAGTTCTATTTACAGTTTTTTAAGGAACCTCCATACTGTTCTCCATAGTGGCTGTACCAATTCACACTCTCACCAGCAGTGCAAGAGTGTTCCCTTTTCTCCACACTTTCTCCAGCATTTATTGTTTCTAGATTTTTTGATGATGGCCATTCTGACCGGTGTGAGATATCTCAT
Source organism: Lagenorhynchus albirostris (assembly GCF_949774975.1). Taxonomy (NCBI): domain Eukaryota; kingdom Metazoa; phylum Chordata; class Mammalia; order Artiodactyla; family Delphinidae; genus Lagenorhynchus; species Lagenorhynchus albirostris. The sequence continues at coordinate 71,054,324 of NC_083105.1, forward strand.
TGTAGTTTTGATTTGCATTTCTTTAATGATTAATGATGTTGAGCATTCTTTCATGTGTTTGTTGGCAATCTGTATATCTTCTTTGGAAAAATGTCCATTTAGGTCTTCTGCCCATTTTTGGATTGGGTTGTGGTTTTTTTTTTTGTTATTGAGCTGCATGAGCTAAACAGTGTCTTTTGTGTTGTTGATATCTCAGCTTTGTCAATACAACAAAACTTTAATACAGTTTGTAATAATTCACCATATGATTGTAGCTGGACAAGTTTTTAACAGACTTGAGTATTTTATTCTTAAAGAGTATTTGCTAGCAAATTAATACTATAGCCCAAATATCAGGTTGGAAATTGAATATATTTAAGAGACTCTATTCACTCAAGGCAATTTAAAATGTTCACTCATATATGGTGTGCAGTCAGAGGAAATCAATCCCATCACCATTTACTCAATATCAGTTTTTGATGACTCTCTGTTCTATTGGGAAATATTATTAGGCAAACACATCAAGTTAATATCCCACCTTGGGAAAAAAAACCCAAAACACAATTATACACCCAAATCACATGAAATAATTTTTGTACATTTAGAAGTTATTAGAAAAAATATTCCAAAATTAAAAGAATACTTCTAAATTATTTGTTGCTGAGATATATTTTAGACAACACTGTGAAAAATAGTAATCAGTTTCTTGACCTGCTTTAAATAAACTCCCATCCTATTGAAACTGAAAAATGGATGTTTAGTCATTATTGTAGGCAACATCTAAGAAATTTTCGTGTCTTCCCTGTCGGGGAAATGTCCCTAATTATAATCTCACAGGTGATCATTTTCCAAGCAGGCAGACAGCCCCTGAGCTGAGGTGACTGTCATTCAGCACCCAGGGTGGGGTCTGGATGAACTAGCCTGGCCAGCAGCTCGTTGTCCTGAAGCCCAGTTGGGTATTGCAGTGTCTAGATTAGTTTCCCAAAGGCCAAAGTGGGGTCTGGAAAATACGTTCTGCTTCACAGTATTTCTTTTGAAATGACAATCTTACCCTGGAGTCTTCTCTGTGTTTTAGGGCATTTCTGTGCTGAGGTAGAGAAGGGATTGAGTGAGCTGGACTTTGCAATTCCCAATCTTATTTCAATCAGATTGACTCTACTTTTATATTGGATTCCCGGTAAATTGCTTTATGCAGAAAGGATTCACTGAACAAAAGAGAAAAGAAGTGTGTTAAAAAAAAAAAAAAACTACTACAGAGTATCAGAGAAATGACTGTTATGATAGGATAAAAGGTAGATGCTACTACATATTTTTTAAAATCTGCAAAGCCAAAAGCTACTACATATTTTTTAAAATCTGCAAAGCCAAAATATGAAATACCTAAGACAAAATTACTAAAATTAGCAATCAAGTAGCCTTATTAACACTTAAAAGAACCTATATTTGTGGTGCTGTTACAGCATAACACTTCATGGTCAAGCATTTTTTAAATGACAAGTCAAAGCTATCTCTGTAGGTAGAAAATTTAGTACTCAAAGATTTTAGAGAAAAATGAGACTATGAGTTATTATTCCTCTTACATATATAAGTGTATTTTTCTCACCCTATTATCTTTTTCCATGATTATTTCCTTAAAGAGAGAAGAACACTTTATTTATGACATACAAAGCTTACATTTGGGTAATACCTCAAAATCCAATTATTACTTTTAATAATCATGTTATTAAAATTATAAAGAAAAAAGAGGAAGAAGAGGAGAAAAAATCCAATTTAGAGGAAAAAATAACTATCTATAGTTTAAAAAGTCATCTGTGGCATCAGGAGCTCTGTTTGAAACCCTCTCACCTAATATGTACTATGACTTCTCTGAACTCCTGTTTCTTCATCTGTGAACTGAGTTAATGACAACTTTTAACGTGGAATGCCGAATACTTTTCTAAGTATATTGTGTTCATTAATACAATTCTCACATAACCCTATGAGATGGATGCTACTATGATCACCATCTTTCAGATGAGGAACGTTGAAATCAGTTGCAGTGAAGTAACTCATCCAAGGTCACATAGCAAAGAATGGTAAAGTAAATGCTAAAGCTGGGCTTCCAACCCAAGCAGTCTGACTCCAAGGTTACACGCTTTAACAGCTACCTTACATTGACTCTATGGGGAGTTGAGCCCAGACATTAAGATTACTGTCTTTGTTCTTTACCCCTAGTTCAATTACTTATCTAATCATTCATTCTACAGATATTTATTTACACCTATTAAGTGTAGGTTGCAATGAGGACAGAGCTCAGAATGAAAGCAGGAAAAATGGTCACTCTCATGATGCTTATGATGTAGCGAGGGGAAACAAAACAAACAAAATCTATATAATATGTCAGACGATAATAAATGCTAAGAAGAAAAACAGCTTAGGAAAAGAGGACTGAGATGATAAGAGGAATTTCTATTTAGGTAGGTTTATAAAGACTTTATATGGCTTTCCTGATAGAGTGATGTTTGAACAGAAATAGAAATAAAATGAGTGAATCTTTCAGAGCAGTTTGAGCATTACATGACATAAGTACAGCAAGTACCTAAAACAGTGCCTGTCTCATCATAGGGACTGGCTAAAAGTTTCTTTCTTCTCCCCTTAGAGTTAAAAGAAATTGAGAGGGGGAAATTTAGCTCTATGAAAAGACAAAGTGTTGATGGGAAGTTTGTTGATTCAAACTTTTTTATTTTTATGAAATAGTAAAAAATAAACATGATCAACAGTCCCCAAATTCCCTTGAGCATTCAAATTTACAAAAGCAAGTGCATCACAAACTGAGAAAGGAAGTGTAAGCTGTGGGGTGTGTGTGTGTGTGTGTGTGTGTGTGTGTGTGTGTGTGTGAGAGAGAGAGAGAGAGAGAAACAGGGCAAAAGAGCAAAAGTGGATAGGGACATTCAAAGGTTTAAGCAGAATGTGCCGACAGACTTGTGAGCATTTCAGAGCTTGAAGCATCTACTGGGCTAATAAATAATGTTTCTGGCAGATCAGAATTCAGAACTTTTGTGCAGAGATGGGAAGAGGAGTATTTGCTTCTGGATTTCATCCTGTTCAATTAATATCATATATATATATACATATATATATATAATTCATCCAAATCCATAAATCAGAGGTAAAATTACCATTATTTTTCTCATAGTGCCATGACTATCATAATGCCATGCAGAGAAATTCAAGTTTCCTTTGGGAAAATTATGTGAACATTAAAATTTTATATGACTAACTGGAGAATAAACATGGAAATATAATAGCTCTAAACTTCTTTTTATAATATATAACTGTAGCTATCATATCAAAGCATCTAACTTGACTGAGTCCACCGGTGCATTTAGGGTGACTTCACTTCAGGGTTTTGGTATTAAATTAAGGTGAAATTTGTATAAAAACCCACCTGAAATTTAATACAGAACCCAGGTGCAGGGATTGTTAAATGGCAATTACTTTGGTGTTCTTGGCATGGACAGATGGATCAGATGAAATTAGTGTTAACTTATATTACACTGCTGCTGTTATTTCAACCACTTCCTGATATTCACACCCATCATATTTAATCTGTAAATATGTAGTCAGTAGATAAAATGCACGGAGTTTTGAGTATTGGAAGTTTCTGGATATAAACATGCTTTCGTTTCTCTATGGTAACAAAAGTCCTTTGCAGGAGGAAATAACCAAGGAAACTCTAATCTAGGGGACAGCTCACGGTTGAACTTATTTCAGAATGTGATGAATCTTCCGGCTTCCCCAGGGGAGCTCCTGCAGGGAGTGGGGGCTTCAGGGAGAACGTGCCTTCCCAGCACTTCTTCCCTCTGCTCTTCCATCTTGTCCTTTTCTTCACCCAACACCTATCCCTTCGCTTTTGCAGGCCTCTGCATGTCATGTGCTCTTGCCCAAACTGTTGCACTCCTCCAGACTGAGACTCAGATTATTTTATCTGAGGAAGGAATTCCCCCAACTTAAGGCACAAGGCATGCAATATTTCAGTTACATAATAAAATTTGTTAGTCTGACTTCAGGCCACAGCTCTTTAAAATAGATCAGATTAGAGCTGTAAAACTGGAAACTGTCAGAAGGAACAGTGTGTCACTCCTGTCCATGGCTGAAGCCTCTATTCATCTTCTCCCTGAATTTCTCCATAAAAACTAGGCCTAATTTGTTTTTGAAAGAGGCAGTAAGTAGTATGTACTCTGCATATCCAGAGAATGGATTCATTCTTTTGAAGCACAGTATTATTTTACTTAATAGATTAATAGTAAAATCAAATACTAATAATAAATGTAGTCCCTCAAATCAAGGGATAGAAGGGATAATTTCTGAGAGTAGATCTAGCCATATCTATCTCCAAAACACTAAATTATATGAAACTTTAAAATGTCTTCCTCATTAACAGAAAAAAGCATAGAAGATTTGTCCCCTTTATTTTTAGACATATATTCCATATAAATTTTAAATAATCATTTAAATTGAATTTCATATTTTAGCAACCAAGTAACATTAAAAAATACAGTGGCTTATCACACAGTGCATGATCTGGGTAATAGTATTGTAACTATGGAAACAGCTTTGATCAAAAACACCGTCAAGGGCTTCCCTGGTGGCACAGTGGTTAAGAATCCGCCTGCCAATGCAGGGGACATGGGTTTGAGCCCTGGTCCGGGAAGATCCCACATGCCGAGGAGCAACTAAGCCTGTGTGCCACAACTACTGAAGCCCACACAATTAGCGCCCACCGCAGTGAGAAGTCCGCGCACTGCAATGAAGAGGAGCCCCCACTCGCCTCAACTAGAGAACGTCAACATACAGCAATGAAAACACACCACCACCAAAAATAAACCAAAATACTGTCAAGACACAGACCTTTTCATGAGTGTTGCATTCAATGTGCACACCCTTTCTAGCTGTGGTATGACATTTTTTCATTCCTTGTAAAATCTAAGTACTAAATATAAATAATGCTGACCGTATAGTGTACACTGTAACAGATAATTTCCATCTCAGAAAGCTACATTTCTGATTTTAGAGTAGTATGGATCACTAATACATTTAAATCATATCTTAACACTTAGAGGAAACGTATTGCACATCCTGTCATGAAACTCAAAAGAGACAATTTGTTATTCTAAACAAAGCATTCTTTCCTTTGTACTGGTGTCTTAAGCCCATGAATTTGATTCAAAAAAGGTTCCTTTATCTCCATGGACATTCGTTGTAATTTTGAGGTACAGTCCCAAGTCCAATAGCCTTTTGTCAAGGGAGATAGTGGGCAAGTGTATGAATTTAATGTTAAATAGGAACCGTTTTGTTGTATTTTCAGACCTGTGAATCACTTTCCAGATTCACTTCTAATCAGTTAATACATCAATCAGCCTGCCTTTTGAGGCATGTACAATGTATGGGAAAAGCAAAATTTCCTGTGCCTATTTATAATCTAATTGGGCCATTTTGAAATGTGAAATATATATGACAAAATATAATCAAGTGTTAAGGGGTGTGATATAATTGGAAGGGGCTAAATGAATTCATAGGAGTAAATAGGTTTCAAATATTGTCAGAGAATTCAAGGCCGCCTGCCCTTGATGAGTGGGCAAAGAATGAAGATGCAGGAAGACAAGGAAGAGATTTCAGGAGAAAGACACTAAGCGTTGGAGGAGAGGTGGATCTGGTTAAGAACATCCTCCAGAAATGGAAGGAATTGCTCTGACCAGAATTTGACAGAAAATGAAATTAGACTGTTTGAGTGAAGGTAGATAATAAATGACTTTGATATCTTGGTAGAGAATGGACCTAAAATAGTGAGCTTTTTACACTCAATTTTTGTAGGATTTTCAGCAGGTATGTGAAAACTATATATGAGAAATTTTGACATGGATTGGAATGGAGAGAAACTGTAGTCATAAGACCTAAAATCAGGTAGAAGCTTGTTTTTTTTCTTCTAATTTTCAGATAATAATCCTAGCAAAGAATTAACTGCCTGTGGAGAGATAAGTTAGAAAAGCCATCAAAATCAAAGGAAGGTATAGTTATTCTGAACTAATAGTTACAGACTAGTGGAAGCTTCAAAAATATTTGTAGAATTTATCAGGTCAACCAGAGATGTATACTGTTTGTTTCCCAAATGTGGCCTGGCTACTTCCTATTGCCATATTTAGGATCTGCAAACTGAGCATTATTTTCTTTGGAATGCACTTACTCTTCCTTGTTATTTATAAAAATAATTGCACCTGATATTTACAGAGTGTTTTCTTTTTTAATTAATTTATTTATTTTTGGCTGCGTTGGGTCTTCGTTGCTGTGTGAGGGCTTTCTCTAGTTGTGGCAAGTGGGGGCTACTCTTCATTGCGGTGCATGAGCTTCTCATTGCAGTGGTTTCTCTTGTTGTGGAACATGGGCTCTAGGCACGTGGGCTTCAGTAGTTGTGGCACGTGGACTCAGTAGTTGTGGCTTGCGGGCTCTAGAGTGCAACCTCAGTAGTTGTGGCACACAGGCTTAGTTGCTCCACGGCATGTGGGATCTTCCCGAACCAGGGCTCGAACCTGTTTCCCCTGCATTGTCAGGCAGATTCTTAACCACTGCGCCACCAGGGAAGCCCTTATAGAGTGTTTTATACTTATAACTTTGGGAAATGGTTAGCTTTGCTTTAAAGATGGGACCAGAAGAAAGTGATTTGTCCAATCACGTAATCTGAGATAAGATACATGCCATTTGATACCAGTATTAGCCTTTGAGGTATCTAATAGTGCTACAAAAATATAACCTCTAATAAGCCTAAATAAATTATAAAACATGGAGCTCAACTATGAAGAGATTCCTAGGACTTGCTATGGGTGATGGTAGCTATTAGTATGTTGGCATGTCAACTTGTCAAATTGGGGATGATTGCTTGACTCTTCATCCTTTTGTTCAGTCTTTCCTAGAGTAGATTTATAATCTTTACACCTTATACCTCCATACTGTGTATTGATGGAAAATTCACCTGTTTCCTCTTTGGTCCTATGCTTAGAGAGAATATAGTTGAATGGCCTCTCAAAGGGTCTAAAATTTGGCACTGAATACTGTTGTTTCCACATAGATTCTGTTTTCTAGGCAGAACGTCCAGTTTCATTTACATTCTTGTTTATTAGTTGTTCAGCATTCCACATGCTCTTCAGCCTACTGCTTTGTGAATACGTTCACATTTGGCTTGCTGTTCTGTAAAAGGAGCAATGTCATTTTAAGACAGAGAATGGATGTATATCTGCAATGGGATAAAATTTGTAATTCTGAGATTTTTATGCTCTGCCATTCATACAAGAACATTTCCTGACTGCTGTGGGGCTACACTGAGGAAAAGAACCTTTCTGAGGTTCACACATGTTGTCATGGCAATACCTGGCATAACAAAAATGTGGGAAAATTAAGAAAAAATTGGATTCATGGGCTAGCAACAATATGCCAGTTTTTTTTTTTTTACCAGATTTTATTTCAAGTGATTTTTCAATAATTTGTTGGTTGTAGAACAGCTTGGGGCATGTGGTTTACATTCAGTTAACATGCTTCATGTAATAATGGGTGAAAAGTATTATTTGTGTGTGTGTGTGTGTGTCTGTGAGAGAGAGACAGAGACAGAGACAGAGACAGAGAGACTTTTCCCTTACTCTTCTATTCTTGCCATGGTTGGCTATAAATTACCTAAATAAAAATATGTATTCAGTCGTAACTTAACAGAAAAAGTATGATGAAACAGTCCCACTTAGATGAAGGTGCCCCCTACTTTGAATCAATAGAAGAAGGTACATTTTTTGGTGACTTGTATCAATTAAAACTTATAGAATTTTTATTTCACTATTTATGGCACTGTGAGAAATACTACTGTGGATGCCAAGCTTAGCAGAAGTTTAATCAGGGGAAAGGGAGAAAGGGAGTGATGGTCACAGTGAGCTATTTGTAAAAGTAAATGGGCTTTCAATAAAGTGAGACACATTGGGAGATAGAAGGTGTCTTGTGTTTTGTAGCATAGTGGGAAATGGAAAGACAGCAGCAATGGTTGAAACTGGTAGGCAAGGGCAAGGTAACGTATTGTATGTTATTCAAAAGGATTCATAATTTATTCTGGACAGTTCCATGTGAGGGTGTAATGGATTTACTTTGTCCCAAATTGGTGTGTTGAAACCCTACCCCTCAATGTGGTTGTATCAGAAGGTGAGGTTTTTGGGAAGGGATTAGGATTAGATGAAGTCATGAGGGTGGAGCCCACATGAGTGGGATTAGTGCCTTTATAAGAGTCCTGTGAGACCTTGCTTCCTCTCTCTGCTCTTGCCATGTAAGGATACAATAAGATGTTGGCAGGCTGCAACCAGGAAGAGGGCACTCACCAGAAATTGAAAATGCTAGTAACCTGATCTTGGAATTCCATGCTCTAGAACTGTGAGAAATAAATTTCAATTGTTTATAAACCACCCAGTCTATTGTGCTGTGTCATAGCAGTCTGAACTAAGCCAGAAATTGATACCAAAATGTGGGAATGCTGCTGTAACAAATACCTAAAACTGTGGAAGCAGCTTTGGAACTGAGTAATGAGTAGGGGCTGGAAGACTTATTGTTTAAAAAACTGAGGCAAAGTTGATTTACAATATATTAGTTTCACGTGCATAGCATACTGATTCAAATTTTTATAGATTATACTCCATTTAAAGTTATTATAAAATATTGGCTATATTCCCTGTGTTGTGCAATGCATCCTTGTAGCTTGTAGCTTATTTTACAGAAAGTAGTTTGTACCTCTTAATCCCCTACTCCAATCTTGCCCCTTCCCCCTCCCCTCTCCCCACTGGTAACCACTAGTTTGTTCTCTACATCTGTGAGTCTGCTTCTGTTTTGTTGTATTCATTCCTTTGTTTTATTTTTCAGATTCCACATATAAGTGATAACATACAGTATTTGTTTTTCTGTCAGTCCATTCCATAGATTTTGGATTATTATGTTTATATTTCCAATAGTTTCCAGGTATTTTTAATTTTTTTTGATTTCTTCATTTATTGTTTAGCAGTATACTGATAAGCCTCCATGTGGTTGTGGTTTTCTGCAGTATTTTCCTTGTAATTAATTTCTAGTCTCATAGCACTGTGGCTGAAAATATGCTAGATATGATTTCAATTTTCCTAAATTTACTGAGACTTATTTTGTTGCCCAGCATGCGATCTATCCTGGAGAATGTTCCATATGCACTTGAAAAGAATGTGTATTCTACTGCATTTGGATGGAATGTCATATGCACATATATATATGCACATCCATTCATTTAGTCTGGTGTGTCATTCAAAGCCAGAGTTTTCTTATTGATTTACTGTCTGAACAACCTGTCCATTGTTGTAAGTGGAGTGTTAAAGTCCCCTACTATTATTGTGTTATTGTCAATTTCCCATTATGTCTGTTAATATTTGCTTTAGGTATTTAGATGATCTTATGTTGGGTGAATATATATTTATAATGTTAGATCTTGTTCTTGGATTGATCCCTGACCATTATGTTATGTTTTTCTTTGTCTCTTGTCTCTTTTCTTTGTCTTTCTTTAAAATCTATTGGGGAGATTGGTTCAAGACGGCAGAGTAGAAGGACGTATGCTCACTCCCTATTGCAAGAACACTGGAATCACAATTAACTGCTGAACAATCATCAGTAGGAAGACACTGGAACTCACCAAGAAAGATGCCCCACATCCAAGGACAGGGGAGAAGCCACAATGAGATGGTAGGAGGGGCACAATAACAATAAAATCAAATCCCATGGCCACTGGGAGAGTGACTCAAAAACTGGAGAACACTTATACCACAGAGGTCCACCCACTGGAGTGAAGGTTCTAAGCCCCACGTCAGGCTTCCAAACCTGGGGGTCCAGCAAAAGGAGGAGGAATTCCTAGAGAATCAGACTTTGAAGGCTGGTGGGATTTGATTGCAGGACTTTCACAGGACTTGGGGAAGTGGAGACTCCACTCTTGGAGGGCATGCACAAAGTAGTGTGCACATTAGGACCCTGGGGAGGGAGTGACCCCATGAGAGACTGAAGCTGACCTACCTCCTAGTGTTAGAGGGTCTCCTGCAGAGATGGGGAGTGGCTGTGGCTCACTGCAGGGACATGGACACTGACAGCAGAAGTTCTGGGAAACACTCCTTGGTGTGAGCCCTCCCAGAGTCTGCCATTAGCCCCATTAGGCTCCTGTGCTGGGTCGCCTCAGGCCAAACAGCCAACAGGGAGGGAACCCAGGCCCATCCATCAGCAGACAAGCAGATTAAAGTTTTACTGAGCTCTGCCAACCAGAGCAACACACAGCTCTACCCACCAGAAGTACCTCCCATCAGGAAGCTTGCACAAGCCTCTTAGACAGTCTCATCCACCAGAGGGCAGACAGCAGAAGCAAGAAGTACTACAATTCTACAGTCTGTGTAATGAAAACTGCATTCACAGAAAGATAGGCAAAATGAAAAACAGAGGGCTATGTACCAGATGAAGGAACAAGATAAAACCCCAGGAAAAAAAACTAAACCAAGTGAAGATAGGCAACCTCCAGAAAAAGAATTCAGAATAATAATAGGGAAGATGATCCAAGACCTCAGAGAAAGGATGGAGGCAAAGATCAACAAGATGCAAGAAATATTTAATAAAGACCAAGAAGAACTAAAGAACAAACACTTAGAAGAATTAAAGAACAGACAAACATAGGTGAACAATGCAATAATTGAAATGAAAAATACACTAGAAAGAATCAATAGCAGAATAACTGAGGCAGAAGAACGGATGAGTAACCTGGAAGACAAAATGGTGGAATTCACTGCCATGGAACAGAATAAAGAAAAAAGAATGAAAAGAGATGAAGACAGCCTAAGAGACCTCTAGCACAACATTAACCACACCAACATTGTCATTATAGGGTCCCGAAGGAGAAGAGAGAGAGAAAGGACCCAAGAAAATATTTGAAGACATTACAGTTGAAAAATTCCCTAACATGGGAAAGGAAATAGCCACCCAAGTCCAGGAAACTCACAGAGTCCCAGGCAAGATATACCCAAGGAGAAACAGGCTGAGACACATAGTAATCAAATTGACAAAAATTAAAGACAAAGAAAAATTATTAAAAGCCACAAGAGAAAAATGACAAATAGCATACAAGGGAACTCACATAAGGTTAACAGCTGATCTCTGAGCAGAAACACTACAAGCCAGAAGGGAGTGGCATGATATACTTAAAGTGATGAAAGGGAAGAACCAATAGCCATGATTACTCTACCTGGCAAGGATCTCATTCCGATTCAGTGGAGAAATCAAAAGCTTTACTGAAAGGCAAAAGCTAAGAGAATTCAGCAACACTAAACTAGTTCTACAACAAATGCTAAAGGAACTTCTCTAAGTGGGAAACACAGAGAAGGAAAGACATACAAAAACAAACCCAAACAATTAAGAAAATGGTAATAGGAACATACATATCACTAATTACCTTAAATGTAAATGGATTAAATGCTCTAACCAAAAGACACAGGCTTGCTGTATGGCTACAAAAACAAAACCCATATATATGCCATCTACAAGAGACTCACTTCAGACCTAGGGACACATACAGACTGAAAGTGAGGGGATGGAAAAAGATATTCCATGCAAATGGAAATCAAAAGAAAGCTGGAGTAGCAATACTCATATCATATGAAAATAGACTTTAAAATAAAGAATGTTAGAAGAGCCAAGGAAGGACCCTACATAATGATCAAGGGATCAATCCAAGAAGAAGATAAAACAATTATAAATATATATGTACCCAACATAGGAACACCTCAGTACATAAGGTAAATGCTAATAGCTATAAAAGAGGAAACCGACATTAGCACAATAATACTCGGGGACTTTAACACCTCACTTTTACCAATGGAAAGATCATAAAGACAGAAAATTAATATGGAAATGCAAGCATTAAATGACACAATAGACCAGTAGGTTTAATTGACATTATAGGACATTCCATCCGAAAACACCAGATTACACTTTCTTCTCAAGTGCACACGGAACATTTTTCAGGATAGATCACACCTTGAGTCACAAATCAAGCTTTCCTAAATTTAAGAAAATTGAAATCATATCAAGCATCTTTTCCAACCACGACGTGATGAGACTAACCTATGACAAAGGAGGCAAGGATATACAATGGAGAAAACATAGTTTCTTCAGTAAGTGATGCTGGGAAAACTGGAAAGCTGCATGTAAAAGAATGAAATTAGAACACTCCCTAACACCAGACACAAAAATAAACTCAAAATGGATTAAAGACCAAAATGTAAGACTGGACACTATAAAACTGTTAGAGGAAAACATAGGAAGAATACTCTTTGACATAAATCACAGCAAGATCTTTGTGTGTGTGTGTGTGTGTGGTATGTGGGCCTCTCACTGTTGTGGCCTCTCCCATTGTGGAGCACAGGCTCCGGACACACAGGCTCAGTGGCCATGGCTCACAGGCCTAGCCGCTCCGCGGCATGTGGGATCTTCCCAGACCGGAACACAAACCCGTGTCCCCTGCATCAGCAGGCAGACTCTCAACCACTACACCACCAGGGAAGCCCACAGCAAGATCTTTTTTGACCCACTTCCTAGAGTAATGGAAATAAAAACAAAAATAAACAAATGGGACCTAATGACACTTCAAAGGTTTTGCACAGCAAAGGAAACTATAAACAAGGTGAAAAGACAACCCTCAGAATGGGAGAAAATATTTGCTAATGAATCAATGGACAAAGGATTAATCTCTTAAATATATAAACAGATCATTTGGGTCAATATTAAAAAAACAAACAACCTATTCAAAAAATGGGAAGAAGACCTAAATAGACATCTCTCCAAAGAAGACATACAGATGGCCAAGAGGCATATGAAAAACTGCTCAACATCACTAATTATTAGAGAAATGCAAATCAAAACTACAACGAGGGATCACCTCACACCAGTCAGAATGATCATCATCAAAAAAACCTACAAACAATAAGTGCTGGAGAGGGTGTGGAAAAAATGAACCTTCTTGCACTCTTGGTGGGAATGTAAATTTATACAGCCACTATGGAGAACAGTATGGAAGTTCCTTAAAAAGCTAAAAATAGAATTACCATATGACCCAGCAATCCCACTACTGGGCAAATACCCAGAGAAAACCATAATTCAAAAAGACACATGCACCCCAATAGTCATTGCAGTACTACTTACAATAGCCAGGTCATGGATGCAACCTAAAAGCCCAATGACAGATGAATGGATAAAGAAGATGTGGTACCTATATACAATGGAGTATTACTCAGCCATAAAAAGGAACAAAATTGGGTCATTTGTAGAGATGTGGTGGACCTAGAGACTGTTATACAGAGTGAGGTAAGTCAGAAAGAGAAAAACAAATATTGTATGAAGTCTTTTATGTTCTGATATAAGTTTTGCTATCCCAGCTTTCTGTTGATTTTCATTTGGATAGAATATCTTTTTCCATGGTCTTACTTTCAGTCTCTGTGTGTCTTTAGACCTGAAGTGAGTCTCTTGTAGGCAACATGTATATGAGGCTTGGTTTCATTTTTATTTAGCCACTCTATGTTTTATGATTGGCACATTTAGTCTATTTACATTTAAAGTGATTATTAATAAGTATGTACTTATTGCCATTTTAAAAAAACGTTTGGGGCTGTTTGGATAGTTCTTTTTTGTTCCTTTCTTCGCTTGTTCTCTTATGACTTGATGACTACATTTAATATTATGTTTGAATTTTCTTTGTGTGTGGATCTAGTATAGTTTAAGTGTTTATTACCATGAATTTTATATATAGCAATCTCTCTTTCTCTCTCTTTGTATATATATAATATATGATATATAGCATATAAAACATAGTAAGATGTGATATGATATAATATATATTATATATGATATATATGATCATATATGATATATTGCATATATGTGTATATATGTATCATATATATCAAACATATTATATATCATAATATACATATATTTTTAAAATATATATTTAAAAATGATATATTTCATACATAATATATATGATATGTATATAGTTATATGATATATATACTATATATATTATTTGTGATATATTTATATTATTATAAGTTGTATTATTATGAAATATTTTTATATAATAATAAATTATATATTTATTTTATTATTATGAATAATTATAATGATAGTAATTAAATTATATAATTCAATATATATTATAATTATTATAATTAAAAATACTACCAATAGTAATTAAATAATATTTTTTATTATGAATACATATTTATAATATTACACTTATTATATATATGAATATATATTTATTATACTATATGTATTGCATACATAGTAAATATATGTATTAATATATTTATTATATTATTATAATAATAAATAAATTATATTTCATTTATATATTTTTATGTCTATTATACATATATTTATAATATATATTTATTTATATATTATACATATTTATTTTTTAATATTTATTTATATATTTTTAAATATATATAATATATATTTATTTATGTATATATATTTACATATGATTATTTGCTGATGTATTAATTTCAAACAAATTTTAATAGTCCTGCATTTTTACTCCTCCACCTCAATTACTGTTCTCCCATGATATAATAATATATATACATATATACATGTATATTGTAGTGTATAATATGATACATATATAATTATTTATTTTATATTATATATAATATATTTTACATTGTATATTATAAAATAATTGTATAGTATATTATAATATAATTGTATAGTATATTATAATAATATATGATTATTTTATAATATAATAGTATAAAATTATTATATATTATATATTATTATATTATTACATCACCTTATAATATATATTATTATATAAGTAATAATATATTAATACTAACAATATTATATATAATATATATAGTTATATGTAATATTATATATTATACTATTAAATTTATAAATATTAAAATATATTTATAAGTGTATGATTTATAAATATACCAATATAATATATTATATGTATATTATATGTGTTATAAGATATATAATAATATACATTGTAATATTATATATTATATTATTTTATTAATAATTATATAATATATTTTAATATATAGTAGAGTATATTATATTAATATGCATAATATTATAGAATTACACTGTTATATAACATATCATATAAGTGATATATGGTACATAATTTTTATTTATTAAATTATCATTATTACTACATATTATGTAATAATACATTATATATTTTTTATTATTATCATGGTATATATGTATTATATTATATTTATTCCATTTTTATTCACATATATTTATTATATTATTATAAATATATATTATCTATACGTATATAATATGTATCATTATATATTTCTTTATATGTTATACATATATATTTGTATTTACATATGATATGTATGATATACATATCATACATATATGATAATTTGCTGATATATTTATTTCAAACAATTTTTTAACAACCCTGCATTTGTACTTCTACCACCACCACAATTACTGGGGTTTTTGTGTGTTTTTTTAATAATTTCTTTTTTTCTTGCGGTACGCGGGCCTCCCACTGCTATGGCCTCCCCCACTGCGGAGCACAGGCTCCAGACGCGCAGACCCAGTGGCCATAGCTCACGGGCCCAGCCGCTCCGCGGCATGCGGGATCTTCCCGGACCGGGGCACGAACCCGTGTCCCCTGCATCGGCAGGCGGACTCTCAACCATTGCGCCACCAGGGAAGCCCCAATTACTGTTTTTCATGTCATGTTTTACAGCTTTTTGTTTTGTGCATCCTTTAACTACTTATCCTGGAAGTAGATGATTTTACTATTTTGTCCTTTACCTTCCTACTGCTAGCTTTGTGCATTGTTAATTTACTATGATTACTATGTATTTATCTTTACCAATGAGCCTTTTCCTTTTGTAGTTTTATGTTTCTAGTTGTGGCCTTTTCTTTTTTGCTTAGAGAATTCCCTTTTACATTTCTGGTAAATCTGGTTTGTGTGCTAAACTCTTTTAGCTTTGTCTGTCTGTTAAACATTAGATTTTCCATCAAATCTGTAAAAAGCCCTTGCCGGGTGGAGTATTCTTGGTTGTTTTTCCCTATTATCACCTTAGATATATTATGTAACCTCCTCTGGTCCGGGGTTTCCACTGAAAAGTAGCCTTATGCAGGTGTCCTTGTATATAGCTTTTCCCTTGCTGCTTTTAATATTCTCTCTTTATGTTTAATTTTTGCTATTTAAACTACAATGTGTTTTGGGTTGGTCCCCTTTGATCAATCCTGTTTAGGACTCTCTGTGCTCCCTAGACCTAGATATCTTTTCCTCTCCCAAGAAATTTAGGGAAGTTTTCAGCTTTTATATCTTTAAATATGTGCCCCTTTCTCTCTTTTTTCTCCTTCTGGTATCCCTATAATGCAGATATTACTATGCTTGATGTTGTCACAGAGGTCTCTTAAACTGTCCTCATTTCCTTTTATTTTTCTCGTCAGCTTCAGTGATTTCCATTACTCTATTTTCCAGCTCACTTTTCAGTTCTGCTGTATATTCTAATCCACTGCTGATTCCTTCTAATGTATTTTTTATTTTAGTTATTATTTTCTTCAGCTCTGTTGGCTTCTCCTGACTCTTTCTTAAATTAGTCACTTTGTTCATCCATTCTTCTCTGAGTTTTTAGATCATCTTTAAATTGTTATCTTGAACTCTTTCTCAGGTAGATTGCCTGTCTCCTCTTCACTTAATTCTTGGGTCTTATCTTGTTCCTTCATTTGGAACATGTTTCTCTGTCACCAAAAATTTGCCTAATTTGCTTTTTTTTTTTTTTTTTTTTTTGCGGTATGCAGGCCTCTCACCGTTGTGGCCTCTCCCGTTGCGGAGCACAGGCTCTGGACGTGCAGACTCAGCGGCCATGGCTCACGGGCCCCGCCGCTCCATGGCATGTGGGATCTTCCCGGACCAGGGCACGAACCTGTGTCCCCTGCATCGGCAGGCGGACTCTCAACCACTGTGCCACCAGGGAAGCCCTAATTTGCTTTTTTAAATTCCTATGTATCTGGTAAGTTGGTTATATTCCTCAACTTTGAAGAAGTGGCCTTTTGTAGGAGAAATTCTGTGAGTCCTAGCAGTCCACTCCCCTCTGGTCACCAGAGCTATGTGCTCCAGGGGTACCCCCTGTGTGAACTGTGTGTGACCCTCTATTGTGGCACGCTGACTACTGTAGGCTCTATGGTCGGTGTGGTCGGCCACTGGACTTGTTGTTTGGCAGTCCTTGCCTTGTGCAGAGGCTGCTGGCCCTTGGTTGTGGGGGCTGGGTGACAAAGTGGCTGGCTGAGGAATCCTGGTCAGTTACAGGGCTAGTGCTGGCTCACTTCTGGTCAGAGCAGGGTCCTGGGGTGGTTTTAGTGCTGACGTTCTCAGATATCCTGTCAGCCTGCTTGTCAAGTGGTCACTTCCTGACATGGATGGCTGCAGGTCCCAAGGTTTCCCAAAGCTGGTGCTGGCTTGCTGGTGGGGGGGCTGGGGCCAGGGCTCAGGGGTTCTGGGGCTGATGTCAGCCTGCTTGTGAGCAAAGTTTTGTACTGAGGTCTCTGACTGCAGGGCCCTTGGGGTCCCAGGGCTAGTGCTCATACACTGGTATGTGGGCTTGGGTCCCGGTTCCTCTGGTTTATACAGCCATGTGCCGGGGTGGCTGTGGGATCAGGAGGTCTTACAGCAGCCTGCCTTCAGGTTGGTGACACTGTGTCCCCTCCTGGCTAGTTGCTTGAGCTAAAGTGTTCCAGTACTTGTCGCTAAAGGCCGGTGGAGCCGGGTCCCAGTGCTAGTAAACTAGAGGAAGGATTCCAAAATGGCATTTGCCAGCACCAGTGTACATGTGGTAGAACGAGTTCCCCCAATGGCTGCCACCTGTGTCTTTGTCCCCAGGGTGAGCTCCAGTTGCCTCCTGCTTCTCTGGGGGACTCTCCAAGTTCAGTAGGTGGGTCTGAACCTCCTTTCAAATTACTGCTTCTGCCCTGGGTCCCGGAGCATCTAAAACTTTGTGTGTGCCCTTTAAAAGGCAGTCTTGGGGCTTCCCTGGTGGTGCAGTGGTTGAGAATCTGCCTGACAATGCAGGGAACACGGGTTCGAGCCCTGGTCTGGGAGGATTCCACATGCCACGGAGCAACTAGGCCCGTGAGCCACAACTACTGAGCCTGTGCGTCTGGAGCCTGTGCTCCGCAACAAAAGAGGCTGCGATAGTGAAAGGCCCACGCACCGCGATGAAGAGTGGCCCCCCGCTCGCCACAACTAGAGAAAGCCCTCACATAGGAACGAAGACCCAACACAGCCAAAAATAAATAAATAAATAAATTAAAAAAAAAAAAAAAGGCAGTCTCTATTTTCCACAATCCTCTGGATCTCCCAAAAGTAAGCCCCACTGGCCTTCAAAGCTAAATGTTCTGGGAGCTCATCTTTCTAGTACAGGACCCCCAGGCTGGGAAGCCAAAGTGGGGCTCAGGCCCATTGCTCCTTGGGGAGAACCTTGGCAATTGTAATTATCCTCCTGTTTGTGGGTCACCCACCCAGGGTTATGGGTCTTGACTATACTGTGACTACCCCTCCTACCCATCTCATTGTGATTTCTTCTTCATATCTTTAGTTGTAGAAGTTATTTTATGCTAGATTCCTGTCTTTTTCATCAATAGTTGCTCTGTAAATGGTTGCAATTTTGGTGTGCCTGTGAGAGGAGGTGAGCTTAGGGTCTTCATACCATCTTGGCCTGAAATCTGAGGAGCTGGAAGAATTTTGAGGTGCTTGCTACAAAAAGCGTACATTGCTTTGAGTGGGCCTTTAAAGGCAGTTCTGGTGAAAGCTCAGAAAGAAAAGAGGAGAGCCATAGAGAAAGCCTTAGTTTTTTTAAAGAATGCATACGAAATCCTTAACAGAATGTGGGTAGAAATATGGACAGTAAAGGTCATTTTAATGAGATCTCAGACACAAATGAGGAATGTATTATTGGAAACTGGAAGAAAGGTGAAGTGGCAAGGAACTTGGCTGGTTGTGTGTGTGTCCTAGTTTTTTGTGGAAAGAAGAGCGTGCAAGTGATAAAATTGGATATTAGCCTGAAGAGATTTCTAAGCAAAGTGTTGAAGGTGCAGCTTGGCTTCTGACTGCTTATAGTAAAATGCAAGAAGAGAAAAATGACTTAAAGATGGAATTTTTTAGCAATGCGAAATAATAGCTAAAAGATTTGGAAACTTCTTAGTATCCATATCGTGAAAAATGAGAAAGCATGTTCAGAAGAAAACAGTAAAGGTGTGGCCAGCATCTGGTTGACAAGATGAGTATATATCTGAACCATAGACTTAATCAGCCACCCCAGCAGGAAACTGCCAGTTTGAACCGAAGAGGAAGGAGATAAGAAAGAATGAAGGAAGGCTGTGGACTTCTTGGATTTTATAGGACAGGATCATAGAGCTATTCAGCTCTGAACTTGCACTATTCTTCAGGACAGGGAAGAATGACCCTGAAGGTGATTCAGAGATCATCAGGCTGTGCCCTTTGTTTCAAAAAGGAGATTGACCATCATCTTGCTTTCAACAGGCCAGTTGGCCTCTGCCCAAAGCCCTGGGGACTGGGCCACCTGGCAGAGTTCTGGTGGGTGCAGAACTACTATTGCAGGACTACCACCTCAGTGGGCCTGGAAAGCAGAGCATCAAGCCAAAGAGGTTTATTCTCAAGTCTTAAGGTCTAATGTATTTTGCTCTGCTAGGTTTTGGACTTGCTTGGGACCTGTCACTCATTCCTTCTTTCCTGTTTCTCCTTTTTGGAATGAGAATATCTATTCTATGTCTATCTTACCATTGTATTTTGGAAGTATAACTTATTTGGTTTCACAGGTTCTCAGCTGGAGAGGAATTCTGTCTCAGGATGAATAGTGTCTCCAGTCTCACCCAACTCTGATGTAAATGATATTTATATGAAACTTTGGACTTTAGAGTTAATGTTAGAATGAGTTAAGAGTTTTGGGATCATTGGGATGGAATGAATATATTTACATGTGAGAAGGACATGGATTTTGAGGGGCCAGGGACAGAATGTTATGCACTAAATATTTGTGTCCCCCCAAAATTCATATGTTGAAATCCTACTCCCTAATGTGATGATATTATGAGGTGAGGCCTTTGGGAAGTAATTAACATTAGATTAGACCATGAGGGTGTAACCCTCATGATTCATATTAGTGCCCTTATAACATTATGAGAGTGCTCGCTTCCTCTCTCTGCTCTTGCTATGTAAGGATACAATGAAAAGTTGCAGTCTGCAACCATAGAGAGGGCTCCCACCAGAATGTGACCATGCAGGCACCATGATTATGGACTTCCATCTTCCAGAACTGTGAGAAATAAATTTCTGTTGTTTATAATCCTACCATTCTATGGCAGTTTGTCATAGGAGCTGAACTAGAATGGGGTAACCATCATTTAGACATAGACCATGGTATTTTGGTTTCTGATCCTCTTCTTTTGCCCATACCCCACTAACTCTGAAATAATATGTGAGAATAGTAAGACAATCCCCTTAATCTTATCTTTATCAGCAGTCTCACAAAGTTTTGTAGATACTAGTCTCTAAGGATGGCTTCAGTTTGGGTATAGATATTATTGGCTGTTTCATGCACTAAGATTTCAAATTCCTGGATTCTCAGTCAATTTAGACTATAGTCCAGGGGCAGTATCTTTCTTAACAAAATTTTATTTCCCTTTGTCTCTGCTTGCAGACTAGTTCACTCTAATGTGAATTCATTGCAGACATTTTTTGATTAATTTGTTTACTGTAAGTATCAATTGGCAGCCATTACATAAGGTCATTCTGCTTTTTTCACTAGTTATTTACCTAATGCTACAGTCTTGGCTGGCACTTGATCTGCCTTCCAAAGTACTGTAGATGATATTTTGAACAAATGCTTTGCCATTTCTTAACAAGAGTTACCATGTTTTCAACCTCCAATATCTATCTTCTCTCTGCCTCCACTAAGTTGATGCTAACTTTTATATTGGTTATCTGTTATATTCTACTCCTAGTTATCAAATGTTGCAGCTGATAAAACTAATAAACAAATATATGGAAAATTTTCAACTTTGTTAATTTTCAAATATCTTTTTTAAAATAATGGAACACATCGTCTTTCAAATTAGAAAAATAATTTTTAATCATGTTATAAGTGATAAAAACATGCAGCAAAACTGGTACTTTCATACATTCATATTGGGAAGACCATGCTTTAGTTTAATTAGGCAATATAAATTGACTTTAATTTATATTTTAATAAAGTAGTAACATTTGTGAAAACCATTTTAAGAAATAATTAATAAAATGAAAATGATGTGCATGATTTGTTTCCTATTGCTGCCAAAATAGGAACAACTTGAATATTAAAATGAAGAAAAATGGATGAGAAAATTATGATACATCTATTAAATGGGATAGTATGTAACTGTTAAAATAATTAGGAAAACTATGTTTCTACATGAACAAGTAAGTGTAAATGCTGCAGTGTAAAAATCAGGATATAAAATTACATGTGTGCAAGGATTACAAGCAAGTGAAGTAATATATGGAGAATTATTAGATTGGAGTATAACAAAATGATTGTAGTTAGATGTTCTGTTGGGTGGTGAGATCATGTTGCTCTCCTACAATTTCCAATTTTCTGTCCGGGAAAAAAACCTAAAGATTTATGACCTATAAACTGACATGAATTACCTTTAAAACATAAAAAAAATGAACCTATATTATTGAATAATAATTTAATAAAATTAAATTATTAAAATTAAAGATTAAAAGAGGCACATCATTAAAATCTGGTGGGTAAAGTTAGATGCAACATACTATTGTTTGTGTTGGACATTGTGCTATTCACAGGACAGCTGTCTTCATCATTCTATCCTTTAATTATTCTTTATAATGTATTTATTTAAATTCTTAAACAAACTGCCAGTAATTAATTCTCTGAATTAATTCTTATCAGATCTCCTTTAAAAGTGTTCAGAATACCGTTAAAATTATGTTTATTTAAAGATACAAAAATTCCACAATATTTCTGTAACTTTTTATGAAATTACTTTCCATTTCCTATTCTTATTATTTATTTTTCTTACATTGGACTGCTTCCATTTCAATAATTCTGCCAAACTATGTCTATGGTATTTAAAACACTTAACATGTTCACAAAATGATTTTTTTAATAGGTAATGGGGGAGAATGTTAATATAAATTTTATAGGTAGAAGATTTTAAAAAGGCATGTTTGATACACACATATTAGTAAATTCCCCCCATTCGGGATCCTGTTACCCAAGTTTAGTTAGGTCCACATTCTTTTTGTTTTCTCCATGGACCTCTGGTATTCACTACATGAGTCTGTTCTCCATTTTAACGGTTTACTAAAAATAATTGTTGTAATGTTTTATGGTGAAGCTTGTGTGCCACACATATTTTCCCTTCCAACCATGTATCTCAAGATAATTTTTTTCCTTTGAACAAATTGTATTACCTTCCTTGAAAGAAGATTGCTTTTAGAAATTTTGCAGGTTGGATTCTGGATTATGTTCTAATAGTTGTGGTAGCCTCCTCAGGAATAACTGTAGTACTTGAGTTCACTGACCATTATCTCTCCTTTACATTATATCTTACTACTTTTAACGGTCTTTTCCATCTCCAACCTGGGGGAGTTTCTAAAGTCTGTCTTCAAGCTATTGATTTTCATTATTACTTCATTTTTTAGTTAATTAAATTTTTTTTCTCTACCCCATTTATGTCCATCACATCTATATTCTCTTATCTGTGAACTTTGAATCTATACCTGCTTTTATAATTCTTTCTGGTCCTGAGTCTGGGTCTTTTTTTCTTAATTTAGGATGTCAATTTCCTAAAATTTCCATCTGGTTTAGTAAACATTGTTATTCCTCTGAATCTTTATGCTGCTGGACCTTTTCACTTGTTCTGCAATAATTTTGCATGGTCATTATGTATGGCTTTTTAAAAACTCATCCTTGGCTTCACAGAGATCATGACAGAACATGATACAGGCAGAAAACTGAAGTTGGTGATTTGCTCTGTTGATTTGATTGATATGAACTCTTATCACTTAAGTGATGATCACAGCTAGTCAGATATATTGCTTCTGGATGTCTACAGCTCCAAACCACAAAATCAATGTCTAATTTATATCTGAGGGGCAGATATGGAACATCTTAGAATTTCTTAGCCTGTTACTTTGACATAAAACAAAAATATATATTAAAAAATTACCCCCTCACTGTTAATATTTCCACATTTTTCCAGTGTCTACTCTACCTATATAATTTTCTTGTAGGGACTCTGTTTCCAGAGTTGCAACATGACATCACTAATATCATTCCTTCCTACTTATGTATCTCCCTTCAATAACATTGCCTTTTGCCAGCAAACTCCCAACTCAATCCCCACCACACCACCTGCTTTATATCAAATACTCTTGGAATTTTAAGCCCCTGACTAGATATAGCAGGAAAAAAAAGGGGAGAGAAAAATATGGCATTGAAGAATTAGTACCCAAGAAATTGAGGGTCAAAGGTTCATTTTTTCTAGTTTATCACACCATCAATTAAGCTTCTGAGCTAGGTGGTGGAAATACAGCCTTAGCAAAGTAATAATAATAAACCAAAAAACTATGATCTCTGTGTTCGTGAACCTCACATTCTAGTAGGAAGTAAACATGAATAATTAAGATCTATTTTTCTATTTTTCAGGTTTCCTTTTATTTTTTGTTATAAAGTGTGGTAAATATAACAAAGGGAAAGTATACAATGCCATTAGAGAACAGAGTGTTAAATAGATTAGTGGTTCAGAGAATGATTCTCTGGGTAAAAGGCATTTGAGTTGAGGACTAAAGTATGAAAAAGGGTTAATCATGTGATGAGTACATATGTGCTTGTTAGGTGAGAGCTGGGATGGTGAGCAGGCAGAAGGAACACAGCCTGCTACATGTCCTGAGGTAGAACAGAACTTGGCCCAAATCTCATGTCTGTGAAACAGAAATCATGCAGTGAAGGAGATAAGAAGCATGATTTTCCATGCAAGTGAACCTGATACACATAGGCCACCATCCTTTCACTATTGCTTTATTTTGTTACTTCTATTTCAACAGGTAGATTATAAATTCTGTTTTAGTGATATCATGGATTTTCAATCTTTAACAGAATATTTATAAGTATTTTTGTTTGCAGTTAGCAGAATTTGCAGCACAACTTGTTAACCAGATGGCATTTTAAGAAGACTCTATCAAGTGGTCAAACATTCCAAAGGCAGCATCATGGCGGTAACAGGCCACAGGTTGCCTTGTTACCTTACCATCGATTTGGCCAGTACAGAGTCAATGGCCCCAAATAGATTTAGACAGTTTACTACTTATGTCAAAGCAAAGTGAGATCAACATGGTCCCAGCTCCCCAAATTCTCAGTTTCACATTATGAATCTAAACCAGAAATGTCAGATGACAGACAACCCAGGTGATTGCTCACTCTGCCATTGGGGATCAGTTTCTAAACCACAGCAAGCAGTTATGTAAATTTACACAGAAGCCTGCAGCTGTACTACAGAGATGAGGTGCAGTGGAAAGTCCTGTGCTCAGCTGAAACTAGGGAGATGACCAGGAATTAGCTCTGCATCCGTCTTTCACAAGATCAGGATGAAAAAATGCCTTGTGGCAGTTTCTCACAAGGCTTACCTCTGTTTGCTCCAAAAGGAGTCACAGGACTCTGGATCAAAACTTGGGTTAGACTATGGTCACAGTTGGCCTCATGGATTATGTGGAGGCAAAATCACTAGGGCACCATGGCGGAGCCATTTCCTTATAGAATCCCCAGTCTATTTTTAATGCTGCTTTGTGTCCTTGTGTCTTTATAATCATCAGAAATATTATATAGAAGTGACTTACAGAAAAATAATGTAAACTAATATGATACCAGACTAAAATGCCAACTCTCTATCTCTAAATATCTGTCTGTGTATTTATCTATTTATATTTCTAAAGTAGAGGTATTTGCCCTAAGTATTTGTGTTCAAGATGATTATATTGGATCTCTGTCCTCTTATTAGGGAGATTTGGATAATGCCTAAATAATTTTAAGACTACAGAGTAATATACAGGCAGTAAGCATAGAGGTTTGTACAATTATCTATAACCCAGAGAAGAGAAAACTTAGCCTCATTTGAGGAACTCAGAAAAGTCTTCTGGAAAAACATGACAACTAGGCTAATACCTAAAGGAAGAGGATGAATCTAGCATGTAGTTCCCAAGCTTTATTCTTGGCATATGTTGTGGCTGGAAATGAAGTAAAAAATAAGTCAGTATATGGTCTTGCATAATAGTCTAACAATCTAAGTATTATAGATTTTATCTAGAGGGAGTGTACCTTTAGGAATTAAAATTGAAAGGGTGATATATTTGTGTGTCAGATAGCCCTGGTGGCAGGAACTATAGATTTAATACTGCACCCCTTCCCTCCCCAAACTAAATCAAGCCAAAATAGAACAAATAAAGCAAATTGATTCACAGTTTTTCAAAATGGAAATTGACAACCTTATTCTAAAATTTATTTAGAAATACAAAAAAAAACAAGAATAATTGAGATAATCTTGAAGGCAAAGAAAGGGTAGAAAGGCTTGCTTTAATGCATATCGATGTTTGTTATAAAGGTAATACAGAGAGTGTGATTGAAGAATAGACAAATAAGCCAATGCAACAGATTAAATAACCCAGAAAGAAATCCACATTAGATATAGACATTTTATCTATGCAAAAGTTAGCACTTCCAAGAAATGGGAGAAAAATGGTCTACTTGATAAAGTGTTGAGTCAATTGGATAGCTATGTGGGGAGAAAAAATGACCTATTCCTCATGCCTTACTGAAAAAAATATTTCCAGATAGATTTTAGATTTTAAAGATGTGAAAGGAAAAACAAAAATAAAGATAACATAGGAAAAGGACTTCCCTTGCGGTCCAGTGGTTAAGATATTGCACTTCCATTTCAGGGGGTGTGGGTTTGATCCCTGGTTGGTGCACTAAGATCCCACATGGCACATGGTGTGGGCAAAAATTAAAAAGAAAACAAACAAACAAAATAAAATAGGAGAATATCTTCATGACCATTGGTAGGAAATCGTTTTTGAAAATAAAACAAAAAAGCATTATTCATGTGTTTCTTAAATTGACTACTTCAAAATTAAGTAAATCTTATCAAAATATACCATTTGAGAGTGAAAAAGCAGATTATAGAGTGGGAGAAGTATTTACATCATCTATAACTGAACCCCAAAGTAATATAAAATATTCCTACCAATCAATAAGAAAAAGACAACTCAGCACGGAAAAAAGGCAGGAGGCTTGAACAAGCCCTTCACAAAAAAACTCTCAAGAGCCAATACATATGCGAAAGGGTATTGATACCATCGGAGCTCTGAATAGGAAAACAGAAGCCACATTATGTATTTGGGGTATGAAGGGTATTATTGTCACAAATTAGAAGCTTAAATAGACATTTAAAGAGTCTGAGGAGTAAAGCTCAGGGAAGCTCCCATTTCTCTTCCTCTGCATCAGTAATGTGAGCTGTGCTCAAGAGCTCATCAGAAGCTGCTGAGATCTCATATCTGTCTGTCAGTCTGACTACAACCTTCTCTGGGAAATATGACCTTTCCTTCCCTTCTTAAAATTCTCTCAACGTCAGACTTTAATCCAGAATCAAACAGACAGGAAGTTCTTGGAAATGCAATCTCTGGCTTCTCCTCTGTAACAAAGAGAACATCTTGGTAGTGATGCCAAGTTGAGAACAGATAAATCAGAACAATGTCCAACCTCACTGGTAATTGGAGATATAGGAGTAAGCCTGCAAATGGGTTTACTACACAACCACCAGGTGGCTAGAAATAAAAAGACTGGCAACTGGAATTTTTGGCAAATATGTGGAGTGAGAGCAATTCTCCTACATCATGGGTGAAAGCGTAAATTGGTAAAAACCACACTGGAAAACCATTTGGCACTGTCAATGAAGTTGAGCATAGACATATCATATGACTCATTCTATTCCTACGTATGCATCCAACAAAAACGTGTGAAATGTGTAGCAAGGACCATGTCCAATAGTGTCCACAGCTACCTGGCATATTTGAGGAAGCCAGTGTGGCTGGAGTGAGGTTGTAGGAGATGAAGTGAAATGAGGAACAGGGTGAGATTGTGCAGGGCCATGCTGGTCATTGTGAAGACTTTGAAGGGTTTCCCTCAAAGGGTTAACATAACTGTATTGTTTTTATAAAAGGATCATTCTGGCTCTGTGTTGAGAAGTGACTGAGGGGGCACAAGGGCAAAGCAGGAAGACCAGGTAGGACGCGGTTGCAAAGACCCAGGTGAGATTGATGGTGTCTCTTACCTGGGTGGTGGGGGTGAAAGTGCTGAGAAGATGGGCAGATTCTGAATATACTTAGAAGGTAGAGCCACATAGGATTTATTTACGGTCTGGATGTGGGATGAGAAAGAAGGAGAGGCTCAAGAACGACCCCAGGTTTCATGTACTGAGCAACCAGAAGACTAGAGCTGCCGATAACCAAGACGGACAAGACTGTGGAAGAACAGGTTTTACGCTCCTGGCGATCTGGGTGTTGGGCATAATAAAGTTTGAAAGGCTTATTAGGAGGCCAAATAGTCACAGAATAGGGTGTAAGTGATATAAAACCTTCATAATGTAATAAAAAACAAAATACTATCTAAACAAACAAGAAGCATAGACAGTATAACAAATGTTTAGCTATATGGAAGAACAGGAGGTAGGTGGTAGCAGGATGAATTTGAATGTTCATTTCTTCATCTTCATAATAGGCAGTCAGTTACTACTCTCTGAACCTGAGATATTTAGTTCAAAAAATAATATAACATCTTTAGGTTTTCATGAACATTTAAAATTGAATTTGGAAAGATATTTTAGGATATGCTATCTTTTTTGGTGAAGAAACAATTACCAAAACTTCAATAATTCATTTAGTTTCAATTCATCTTTTTTCTTTTAAATTAAAATAAAATGACATTGATAATTTTTAATATAAAAGAAGTAAGTACAGTTCCATTTTAATAACATTATTTTGGTCTCTCAATCTAGATATCTGTATCTCTATGTTTATGTAGGAAAAGACAAATGTCTGGATTACGGTCACTTAAATTTAACAATGATTATATCTAGGTGATGGAATAGTTTGTTGTTTTTTTAAACTTGTTCTTTTTTACACTGAATAGCTTGGATACTTTTTAAACATGCAAATTTTATCTTCAAATAAATGTACAGGAGTTTCTATATTTAAGGGTAATAACAAAGTACAGATTATACAAATTTTTTAATTTCATATTTTTAAAATTTGCAAAATATTAAGCAAAATGTCTGACAGTACTTCTGGGAAGCCCATCTCCAAGCCAGACTCATGCCTAGGTGTGTCTATATTTACCACGTCAATGGTGGTAAACTTATAAACAAACACCTGTTATCTAAGGTGACTAATGTATTATTTTGTTTGTGACACTAAGTGAATATAATCACTTTTGTGGACCAGTAGTTTATCACATTAAATAATGAGTCCTGATTATTCACTAGCAGAATGGTTGACACCAAACAACATTCAGAGGTAAGAGTAAAGCAATCAATTGGTTTACCCATTTTGGGATGACTTAATCCATTGTCTATCCATTCCTACCCAGAGGAGCTGAGTTGCTTCAATTAGTTTCACTGTTTCTCTTTTCTTATAATTAAAAATAGTTATCATTCCTTTGGTTGAGTAGGTAGTCTACAGCCTATAGCTGCAATGTCCAATACAGTAGTCACTACTCATGAGGGTATTTAAATTTAAATTTGTTAAAATTAAATAAAACCTAAAATTCAGTTTCTCCTTATATTGGCACATTCCAAGTGGTCAATGGCTAGTGGGTACCATTTTGAACCTTGAAGATACAGAAAATTTTCATTATCTCAGAATGTTCTAAAGGACAGTGCTTTGTTCCATGAAGAAAGCTTTTTAAAATGCTTCTCTAAAATGTGTTATCTCTCTTTTATTTCTCTAGATCACTTTTTTTAAATTGCCTTTGCAAAATAATCAAGGTATGTTATGCATTATCCAGTGATTTAACTATTGTAAGAATTTGGAACAAAATATGAAAAATAACTTCTTGTAAGTAGGCGTTAAAGTTAACTTTCAACTGATGATGTCACTGTAGAAAGAGCTCTGATCCCAGGGCTAACAAGGATCTGAAAAAATCTTCAAATCTGAATATAAAAATATTGGCCATAGAGTTGCATATAGGGTTAATCTAACAACAAAGGATCATGAAAGTTATAATTTAGAATAAATGTAAAAAATTTTTCATTACTTTAGGTTTGTTTTTGAGGCATTTTATAAAGCTTATAAAAATATTTATTGAACACATCAAGAGTTCATTCTTAGATGTATTGGCATAATTTTTTCTATTTCTGGGAATTTAAATAGTGACTGCATCAAGTACATTACTTCGGAAGATGACTTTGTTCTTTAACAACTCAGGATCTGAGCTAATAATGGCAGTCAGCCACCCAATTTCATAGATTAGTTTAAAATATCTCTTGCTTACTAAGCAAAATGTCAAGGCCTTAGATATTAGCATTTACTTAATTTCCTCTGCCTAAGAATAATCAACACCTCTCCCTATAACTTGGGAAAAGCATTTATATTAATGAGTTACTCTGTTGACACCCATTTAATATCAATAATTTATATTAATTGCTTTTCAAAAATAATAGTGTTTGTGGTTTCCAGTACTACACACATATCATTATTCATCAGCATTTAAAACACATTTTTCTGTGAACTTGGAATTGCTTTCTGTAAATGTTCCAAGAACTTGTGATGAGATTGATGTTGCAAGCAGCTATGCTTTGCACATTTTAGCACAGAAAGATTCCCTCTTCTGCATTATTTCAGGCATTTGGTTTCACATTTTCCAAGTTTTAAAATATGTGCTTGCAAACAAATTCCCATCTTATTGCATGAAAGTTGAAGACACAATTTAATTTTTATGTTGTATAATTGAAAATATAGTCTTCCTAGTTATATTTCAGGAGTTAAGAATTTTCTTATCTGTCTTAGTATTGTTTATAGAGTAAAACAAACAAACCAATTATAAAACACAAAAAAATAACATCAGGGTGTATTAAAAAATCTACTCAAAATATTTGGTTGATTGATTATTGTCTTATTTTCTAAAATGCAAAATTTTATATACATATTTTCTATCTTGAGCATTTTTGAATACTCAGTAAATACTACTTGGGGTAAATACTACATTTACATAATTATCACTTACTGCTGAAGTAGAAGTTTAGCCCAGACAGAAAAAAATTCTTCCTGTCTTAAAAGCTAAAGTTCCACATGCTTGTGATCTTCTCTTTCCAAAGATGTCATGGAAATAGTGGAATAAAAGTGTTGGACAAGGGTGTTTGGGAGTGCACATGGATTCTTTAACCTAATACAAGAGGCTTGGTAGGATTCACACATTCCTGGAATCTGGGGATCCTCAAGGATCAAGACTGACCCAGTGAAAGATGTCTTCTGTGTCTTGCTATTTACAACATGGCAGAAGGGAAGAAGGTGCTGAAGACCAGTGACTTATGTGGGACCTACCTCTCTGTTGAAGCTCTGAGTGAAATCCCTGACCCTTAGCTATTTTGGATTGCCCAGTTAGTTATCTCCTCAGCATATTGGAGACTCTGCCTCCATTCTCTAGCTGCACTGAACCCACTTATACTAACTGATTTCTGCTGAGCTTAACTGCCTTTGCTCTGTGAGTTAGGAGATCTATATGTCTGACAATAGCAAAATAACAATTATATGTATGAAAAAGCACCATGTAAACAAAGTTAAAAGTAAAATCATTGACTGAAAAAAAGTATGCAACAACATATAACAGAAAATAAATAGCCAGAATATTCCATAATGTTTATAAGAAAAGACAAAAACACAGCAGAAAAATAGGTAAAATTTTGAACAAACCATTTGCAAAAGAGGAAATACAAATGAGTAAATACATATAAAGGATGTTTGCCTTAAAAAGGAAGCAAGGAAATGCAAATTAATGCAACTGTGAAATATCTTATTCTCCCATCAGATTGAGAAAAAAAGTGGTAATCTCAAGTGTTGATGAAGATTCTGGGATATTAATATTCTCATATCTGTTGATTAATTTAAATTGCTTTAGTTTTTTTAATCCTAGGAATATCCTAGTTATAATAATAATGAATATTTTTTTACCCAATTGTCTTGATTATTCAATATCTATGCACCCTTTCTTTTTTTGTAATAAAATTCTGATATCCCTTTGGGAATCCAACTCATCTTCATTGGATTAAATCTTGTTGGAATTACCAATCACCCTCCCCAAGGACAAGGGATTATCATATGGTTTAAGTAAGGTTCCTCAGTGCCCTCTTTGCAATCTGAATCTCAATCAAAATTACAAGGACCTAAAAATATAGGAGTGCTACAGACATTTCAGATTTTCAGATTTCATCAGTTTAAGATGCCATACGTGCAAGATGCAACATTATTGCATGTATCACCTAAAAAGGGGCACCAATTACACAGATAATGCTTTCCTTTCACTTAGAAATTTTTATATTTAGTAAACAAGCTCCTTTAGATATACTTACAAATTCATTTTTGTCATATTTCACTAATGAACATAAAAAGAAAAATATAAGTGAAATAAATTGACTAAGGAATACCTAAATCCTTTGTGAATCACTTTTTTTCTTAGACTTATCAGTATTCTTGATTCTCTGGGCTAATTGAGAGAGAGTAATTGATGGAGTACGTTTTAGTCTCAGATATACTTTTCCAAGCCACTGATACCCATTCATCACATGTTGGTGCCTGTAGTCATTTCTTCAATGATGAATATTAAATTCACTAATAAAACATTTATGCACTGCTGTTGCTTTTATGTGTTTTTGCATACACAATCATTTAAAAATAAATATGACTTAATAGTATAATCAAGATATTTTAAATGTAATTAAACCAAATGTGTAGGGTGTCAATCAAACTCATTAATTAACTGTAGTAAGAACATTATTGACCACATGACTAAGTTCTCACATGCTCAGACAAGGTCATCTAATTTAAAGTGCCTCAGTCCAACCAGAATTGTGATACTTCATTTAAAATATATTTTAAATATATTATTAAAAAATACAAAGTTTGAAAATGATTAAATATGATGATTTATTCAGAGATATCTGTATGCTGCCTAAAAGAGACTTTAGATTTAAAGACTTAAATTTAGATTTAGATTTAAAGACACACAGACTGAAAGTAATAGGATGGAAAAAGCTATTCCATGCAATTGAAAATGAAAAGAAAGTGTGGGGTTGCAGTACTTGTATCAGACAAAATATTACCCACCTTAGGAGTACCTAAATACATAGAGCAAATATTAACAAACATAACGGGAGAAATTGACAGTAACACAATAATAGTAAGTATTGTTAACACCCCAGTTACATCAATGGACAGACCATCTAGACTAAGAACAAAACAAAACAAAAACAAAACAAATAAAGAAACAAACAAAAAAAACATTAAGAAAACACTGGCCTTAAACAACACACAAGATCATTTGGACTTAACAGATGCATAGAGAACATTTCATCCAGAAGCAACAGAATACACATTATTTTCAAAAGGACATGGAACATTCTCCAGCATAGAACACATGCTAGACCACAAAACAAGTCTCAATAAATTTGAGAAGATTGAAACAACAGCACTATGAGACTAGAAATCAACTGCAAGACAAAAACTGCAATAAAACTACAAACAAATGGAGGTTAAACAGTATGCTACTAAATAACAAATGGGGCATTGAGTAGCAAAAAAAAAAAAAATACCTGGACACAAATGAAAATGAAAACAACGATCAAAAATCTATGGGGGAGGAGAGGGGGAAGATGGTGGAAGAGTAAGATGTAGAGATCACCTTCCTCCCCACAGATACACCAGAAATACATCTACATGTGGAATAACTCCTACAGAACACCTACTGAATGCTGGCAGAAGACCTCAGACTTCTCAAAAGGCAAGAAAATACCCACATACCAGGGTAGGGCAAAAGAAAAGAAAATAAACAGAGACAAAAGGATAGGGACAGGACCTGCACCAGTGGGAGGGAGCTATGAAGGAGGAAAGGTTTCCACACACTAGGAAGCCCCTTCATGGGCAGAGACTGTGGGTGGTGGAGGGGGGAAGCTTTGGAGCCATGGAAGAAAGCACAGCAACAGGGGTGAGGAGGGCAAAGTGGAGAGATTCCCGCACAGAGGATTGGTGCAGACCTGCACTCACCAGCCCGAGAGGCTTGTCTGCCCACCCGCCAGGATGGGCGGGGCTGGGAGCTGAGGCTCGGGCTTTGGTCAGAGCCCAGGGAGAGGAATGGTGTTGGCGGCATGAACACAGACTGAAGTGGGTTAGTGCACCTCGGATAGCTGGGAGGGAGTCGGGGAAAAAGTCTGGACCTGCCAAAGAGGCAAGAGACTTTTTCTTCCCTATTTGTTTCCTGGTGCGCGAGGAGAGGGGATTAAGAGCGCAGCTTAAAGGAGCTCCAGAGACAGGTGCGAGCCGCGGCTATCAGCGCGGACCCCAGATACGGGCATGAGATGCTAATGCTGCTGCTGCCACAACCAAGAAGCCTGTGTGTGAGCACAGGTCACTATCCACACCTCCCTTCCGGGGGGCCTGTGCAGCCCGCCACTGCCAGGGTCCCAGAATCCAGGGACAACTTCCCCAGGAGAATGCACAGCATGCCTCAGGCTGGTACAACGACCCATCAGCCTCTGCCGCCGCAGGCTCACCCAGCATCCGCACCCCTCCCTCTCCCCTGTCCTGAGCGAGCCAGAGCCTCCAAGTCAGCTGCTCCTTTAACCCCGTCCTGGCTGAGCAAAGAACAGATGCCCTCCAGCGAACTGCACACAGAGGTGGGGCCAAATCCAAAGCTGAGCCCCGGGAGCTGTGTGAGCAAAGAAGAGAAAGGGAAATCTCTCCCAGCAGCCTCAAAAGCAGCCGATTAAAAAGCTCCACAAACAACTTGGTGTACCCTGCATTTGTGGAATATATGAATAGACAACAAATCATTGCAAATTGAGGAGGTGGACTTTGAGAGCGAGATTTATTATTTTTCCCCTTTTCCTCTTTTTGTGAGTGTGTATGTGTATACTTCTGTGTGAGATTTTGTCTGTATAGCGTTGCTTTCACCATTTGTCCTAGGGTTCTATCCGTCTTTTTTTTTTTTAATTTTTTCCTAATAATTTTTTTATTTTAATAACTATTTTATTTTATCTTTATTTTATTTTATCTTTTTCTTTCTCTCTTTCTTTCTAATTTTTCCCCCTTTTATTCTGAGCCATGTGGATGAAAGGCTTTTGGTGCTGCAGCCAGGAGTCAGTGCTGTGCCTCTAAGGTGGGAGAGCCAACTTCAGGACACTGGTCCACAAGAGACCTCCCAGCTCCACATAATATCAAATGGCAAAAATCTCCCAGAGATCTCCAGCTTCCCTCAACGACCAGCAAGCTACAGTGCTGGACACCCTATGCCAAACAACTAGCAAGACAGGAACACAATCCCACCCATTAGCAGAGAGGCTTCCTAAAATCATAATAAGTCCACAGACATGCCAAAACACACCACCAGACGTGGACCTGCCCACCAGAAAGGCAAGATCCAGGCCTCATCCACCAGAACACAGGCACTAGTCCCCTCCACCAGGAAGCCTGCACAACCCACTGAAACAACTTTAGCCACTGGGCACAGACACCAAAAACAATGGGAACTACGAACCTGCAGCCTGCAAAAAGGACACCCCAAACACAATAAAATAAGCAAAATGAGAAGACAGAAAAACACACAGCAGATGAAGGAGCAAGATAAACACCCACTAGACCTAACAAATGAAGAGGAAATAGGCAGTCTACCTGAAAAAGAATTCAGGATAATGATAGTAAAGATGATCCAAAATCTTGGAAATAGAATACAGAAAATGCAAGAAACATTTAATAAGGACCTAGAAGAACTAAAGGTGAAACAAGCAACAATGAACAACACAATAAATGAAATTAAAAATACTCTAGATGGGATCAAGATCAGAATAACTGAGGCAAAAGAATGGATAAGTGACCTTGAAGATAAAATAGTAGAAATAACTACTGCAGAGCAGAATAAAGATAAAAGAATGAAAAGAACTGTGGACAGTCTCAGAGACCTCTGGGACAACATTAAACGCACCAGCATTCAAACTATAGGGGATCCAGAACAGGAAGAGAAAAAGAAACGGACTGAGAAAATATTTGAAGAGATTATAGTTGAAAATTTCCCTAATATGGGAAAGGAAATAGATAATCAAGTCTAGGAAGCACAGAGAGTCCCATACAGGATAAATCCAAGGAGAAACATGCCAAGACACATATTAATCAAACTGTCAAAAAATAAATACAAAGAAAACATATTAAAAGCAGCAAGGGAAACACAACAAATAACACACAAGGGAATCCCCAAAAGGTTAACAGCTGATCTTTCAGCAGAAACTCCACAAGCAATAAGGGACTGGCAGGACATATTTAAAGTGATGAAGGAGAAAAACCTACAGCCAAGATTACTCTACCCAGGAAGGATCTCATTCAGATTTGATGGAGAAATCAAAACCTTTACGGACAAACAAAAGCTGAGAGAGTTCAGCACCACCAAACCAGCTTTACAACAACTGCTAAAGGAACTTCTCTAGGCAACAAACACAAGAGAAGGAAAAGACCTACAATAACGAACCCAAAACAATTAAGAAAATGGGAATAGGAACATACATATGGATAATTACCTTAAATGTAAATGAATTAAATGCTCTCACCAAAAGACATAGACTGGCTGAATGGATATAAAAGCAAGACCCATATATATGCTGTCTACAAGAGACCCACTTCAGACCTAGAGACATGTACAGACTGATAGTAAGGGCATGGAAAATGATATTCCATGCAAATTGAAACCAAAAGAAAGCTGGAGTAGCAATTCTCATATCAGACAAAATAGACTTTAAAATAAAGAATATTAGAAGAGACAAAGAAAGACACTACATAATGATCAAGGGATCAATCCAAGAAGATATAAGAAATGTAAATATTTATGCACCCAATATGGGAGCACATTAATGCATAAGGCAAATACTAACAGCCATAAAAGGGGAAATCAACAGTAACACATTCATAGTAGGGGACATTAACACCCCACTTTCACCAATGGTCAGATCATCCAAAATGTAAGTAAATAAGGAAACACAAGCTTTAAATGATATATTAAACAAGATGGACTTAATTTATATTTATAGGACATTCCATCCAAAAACAACAGAATACATATTTTTCTCAAGTGCTCATGGAACATGCTCCAGGATAGATCATATCTTGAGTCACAAATCAAGCATTGGTAAATTTAAAATTTAAAATTTAATTGGTAATTAAAATCATATCAAGTATCTTTTCTGACCACAACTCTATGAGACTAGATATCAATTACAGGAAAAGATCTGTAAAAAATACAAACACATGGAGGCTAAACAATACACTACTTAATAACGAAGTGATCACTGAAGAAATCAAAGAGGAAATAAAAAAATACCTAGAAACAAATGACAATGGAGACATGACGACCCAAAACCTATGGGATGCAGCAAAAGCAGTTCTAAGAGGGAAGATTATAGCAATCCAATCCTACCTTAAGAAACAGGACACATCTCGAATAATCAACCTAAACTTGTACCTAACGCAATTAGAGAAATAAGAAGAAAAAAACGCAAAGTAGCTGAAGGAAAGAAATCATAAAGACCAGATCAGATATAAATGAAAAAGAAATGAAGGAAATGATAGAAAAGATCAATAAAACTAAAAGCTGGTTCTTTGAGAAGATAAAAAAAATTGATAAACCATTATCCAGACTCATCAAGAAAAAAAGGGAGGAAACTCAAATCAATAGAATTAGAAATGAAAAAGGAGAAGTAACAACAGACACTGCAGAAATACAAAGAATCATGAGAGATTACTACAAGCAACTTTATGCCAATAAAATGGACATCCTGGAAAAATGGACAAATTCTTAGAAATGCACAACCTGCGAAGACTGAACCAGGAATAAATAGAAAATATGAACAGACCAATCACAAACACTGAAATTGAAATTGTGATTAAAAATCTTCCAACAAAGGCCCAGGACCAGATGGCTTCACAAACAAATTCTATCAAACATTTAGACAAGAGCTAACACCTATCCTTCTCAAACTCTTCCAAAATACAGCAGAGGGAGGAACACTCCCAAACTCATTGTATTAGGCCAATATCATCCTGATACCAAAACCAGACAAATGTGTCGCACAGAAAGAAAACTACAGGCCAATATCACTGGTGAACATAGATGCAAAAATCTTCAACATAATACTAGCAAACAGAATCCAACAGCACATTAAAAGGATCATACACCTTGATCAAGTGGGGTTTATTCCAAGAACGCAAGGATTCTTCAATATATGCAAATCCATAAATGTGATACACCATATTTACAAACTGAAGGAGAAAAACCATATGATCATCTCCCTACATGCAGAGAAAGCTTTCAACAAAATTCAACACCCATTTATGATAAAAGGCCCGCAAAAAGTAGGCATAGAGAGAACTTTCCTCAACATAATAAAGGCCATATATGACAAACCCACAGCCAACATCATCCTCAATGGTGAAAAACTGAATGCGTTTCCACTAAGATCAGTAACAAGATAAGGTTGCCCACTCTCACAACTGTTATTCAACATAGTTTTGGAAGTTTTAGCCATAGCAATCAGAGAAGAAAAGGAAATAAAAGGAATCCAAATCTGAAAAGAAGAAGTAAAGCTATAACTGTTTGCAGATGACATGATACTATGCATAGAGAATCCTAAAGATGCTACCAGAAAACTTCTAGAGCTAA
This sequence comes from Lagenorhynchus albirostris, assembly GCF_949774975.1. NCBI lineage: Eukaryota > Metazoa > Chordata > Mammalia > Artiodactyla > Delphinidae > Lagenorhynchus > Lagenorhynchus albirostris. Next base: position 71,092,453 of record NC_083105.1, read on the forward strand.
TCAATGAATTTGGTAAAGTAGGATACAAAATTAATGCAGAGAAATCTCTGGCATTCCTATACACTAATGATGAAAAATCTGAAAGTGAAATTAAAAAAAACACTCCCATTTACCATTGCAACAAAAAGAATAAAATATTTAGGAATAAACCTACCTATGGAGACAAAAGACCTGTATGCAGAAAATTATAAGATACTGATGAAAGAAATTAAAGATCATACATTGTGAAAATGAATCTACTACCCAACGAAATCTACAGATTCAATGCAATCCCAATTAAACTACAACTGGCATTTTTCTCAGAACTAGAACAAAAAATTTCACAATTTGTATGGAAACACAAAAGACCCCGAATAGCCAAAGCAATCTTGAGAATGAAAAACGGAGCTGGAGGAATCAGGCTCCCTGACTTCAGACTATCCTACAAAGCTACAGTAATCAATACAGTACAGTACTGGCACACAAACAGAAAGATAGATCAATGGAACAGGATAGAAAGCCCAGAGATAAACCCATACACCTATGGTCACCTTATCTTCGATAAAGGAGGCAGGAATGTACAATGGAGAAAGGACAACCTCTTCAATAAGTGGTGCTGGGAAAACTGGACAGGTACATATAAATGTATGAGATTAGAACTCTCCCTAACACCATACACAAAAATAAGCTCAAAATGGATTAAAGACCTAAATGTAAGGCCAGAAATTATCAAACTCTTAGAGGAAAACATAGGCAGAACACTCTATAACATAAATCACAGCAAGATCCTTTTTGACCCACCTCCTAGAGAAATGGAAATGAAAACAAAAATAAACAAATGGGACCTAATGAAACTTCAAAATTTTGCACAGCAAAGGAAACCATAAACAAGACCAAAAGACAACCCTCAGAATGGGAGACAATATTTGCAAATGAAGCAAATGACAAAGGATTAATCTCCAAAATTTATAAGCAGCTCATGCAGCTCAATAACAAAATCAAACAACCCAATCCAAAATGGGCAGAAGACCTAAATAGACATTTCTCCAAAGAAGATATACAGATTGCCAACAAACACATGAAAGAATGCTCAACATCATTAATCATTAGAGAAATGCAAATCAAAACTACAATGAGATATCATCTCACACTGGTCAGAGTGGCCATCATTAAAATATCTAGAAACAATAAATGTGGGAGAGGGTGTGGAGAAATGGGAAAACTTGCACTGCTGGTCAGAATGTGAATTGGTACAGCCACTATGGAGAACAGTATGGAGGTTCCTTAAAAAACTTCAAATAGAACTACCATATGACCCAGCAATCCCACTACTGGGCATATACCCTGAGAAAACCATAATTCAAAAAGAGTCATGTACCAAAATATTCATTGCAGCTCTGTTTACAATAGCCAGGAGATGGAAACAACCTAAGTGTCCATCATCGGATGAATGGATAATGAAGATGTGGCACATATATACAATGGAATATTACTCAGCCATAAAAAGAAAGGAAATTGAGTTATTTGTAGTGAGATGGATGGACCTACGGTCTGTCATATAGAGTGAAGTCAGTGAGAAAGAGAAAGGCAAATACTGTATGCTAACACATATATATGGAATCTAAGAAACAAAATGTTATGAAAAATCTAGGGGTAAGACTGGAATACAGGCTCAGACCTACTAGAGAATGGACTTGAGGATATGGGGAGGGGGAATGGTAAGCTATGACAAAGTGAGAGAGAGGCATGGACATACATACACTACCAGATGTAAAATAGATAGCTAGTGGGAAGCAGCCGCATAGTACAGGGAGATCAGCTCAGTGCTTTGTGACCACCTGGATGGGTGGTATAGGGAGGGTGGGAGGGAGGGAGATGCAAGAGGGAGGAGATTTGCGCACATATGTATATGTATAACTGATTCACTTTGTTATAAAGCAGAAACTAACACACCATTGTAAAGTAATTATACTCCAATACAGATGTAAAAAAAAAAAAAATAGGGACAGAGCAAGGCCAGTTCTACGAGGGAAGTTTATAATAATACAAGTCTACCTCAGGAAACAAGAAAAAATTTAAATAAACAACCTAACTTTATACCCAAAGGAAATAGAATAAGAACAACCAAAACCCAAAGTTAGTAGAAAGAAAGAAATCATGAATATCAGAGCAGACATTAATGAAATAGAGACTAAAAAAAAAAAAAAAAATAGGAAAGATTAACAAAGCTGAGAGCTGCTTCCTTAAGAAGATAATCAAAATTAATAAACCTTTAGGGAGACTCATCAAGAAAAAAGAGAAAGGGTTAAAATAATCAGAAATGAAAAAGGAGAAATTATCACTGACACAAGAGAAATACAAAGAATCATAAGAAGTTATTATGAACAGTTATACACAAATAAAATGGACAACCTAGAAAAAGCTGGACAAATTTCTAGAGACATACAATCTCCTAAAACTGAGTCAGGAAGACATATAAAATATGAAAAGTTGATTACCTGTAATGAAATTGAATCAGTAATGAAAAAAAAAAATCCCAGCAAACAAAAATCCATGACCAGATGGCTTTAGAGGTGAATTTTACCAAACATCTAAAGAACAGTTCATGGCTATCCTTCTCAAAGTGTTCTAAAATCCTGAAGTTGAAAGAACACTTTTGAAATCATTCTATAAGGCCAGCATCACCCTGGCCAAAACCAGATAAAGACACCACACAAAAAGAAAATTACATGTCAATATCACTGATGAATAGGAACATAAAAATCCTCAACAAATATGAGAAAACCAAATCCAAGAATGCATTAAACTGATCATACACCATTATCAAGTGGGATGCATTCCAGGGATGCAAAGATGGTTTAATATCTGCAAATCAATTGATGTGTTATACCACATTAACAAACTGAAAAATAAAAATCATATGATCATCTCTATAGATGCTGAAAAATATTTTGACAAAATTCAACATCAATTTATGGACAAAAAACTCTCCAGAAAGTGGATATAGAGGGAACATACCTCCACATAATAAAGACCATATATGACAAACCCATAGGTAACATCATACTCAGTGGTGAAAAGCTGAAAGCATTTCCTATAAGATCAGGAACAAGACAAGGTTGCTCACTTTCACCACTTTTATTTCACATAGTATCAGAACTCCTAGCCATAGCAGTCAGACAAGAAAAAGAAATAAAAGGATTCCAAACTGGAGAGGAAGATGTAAAGCTGTCACTGTTTGCAGATGACATGATACTATTGATATATATAGAAAATCCTAAAGATGACACCAAAAATGATTAGAACTAAAGTGAAATTAGTAAAATTATGGGATACAAAAATAATATAAAGAAATCTGTTGCATTTCTACATACAGCGATGAACTATTAGAAAGAGAAATTAAGGAATAAATTCTGCTAACCATTGCATTCAAAATAAACAAAAAATACCTAGAGATAACTCTAACCAAGATGGTAAAACACTGGTACTCAGAAACCTATAAGATTCTGATGAAAAAAAAGGGTAAGACGACACAAGCAGATGGAAAGAAGTACCATGTTCATGGGCTGGAAGAATTAATATTGTTAAAATGACAATACTGGGCTTCCCTGGTGGTGCAGTGGTTGAGCGTCCACCTGCCAATGCAGGGGACGCGGGTTCGTGCCCTGGTCCGGGAAGATCCCACGTGCCGCGGAGCGGCTGGGCCCGTGAGCCATGGCCACTGAGCCTGCGCGTCCGGAGCCTGTGCTCCTCAACAGGAGAGGCCACAACAGTGAGAGCCCCGCGTACCGCAAAAAAATAAATAAATAAAATAAAAATGACAATACTCTCTAAGGCAATCTACAGATTCAATGCAATCCCTATCAAAAATACCAATGGAATTTTTCAGAGAACTAGAACAAATAGTTCTAAAATCTGTATGGAAACACAAAAGACCTCAAACAGCCAAAATTATACTGAGAAAAAAAGAGCAAATCTGGAGGTATCTTGCTCTGATTTCAAACTATATTACAAAGTTACAGTAATCAAAGTGGTATGATACTGGTACAAAAGCACACATGTAGAATAGAGAGCCCTGAAATGAACTCACATTCATATGGTCAATTAATCTATGACAAAGGAGGGAAGAGTATACAGTGGGAAAAAGACAGCCTCTTCAATAATTGGTATTGGAAAAACTGGACATGCAAAAAAATCAAACTGGAACTCTTTGTCATACTATATGCAAAAATAAACTCAAAATGGATAAAAGACTTAAACATAAGACTCAAAATGATAAAACTGCTAGGAAAAATAAAACAAGACAATATGCTCTTTGATGTTGGTCTTAGCAATATCTTTTCCTTTTCAGGCAAAGGAAACCAAAGCAAAAATAAATAGTTGAGATCACATCAAACTCAAAAGCTTTTGCACAGCCAGGGAAACTTATCAACAAATGAAAAGACTGCCTACTGAATGGGAGAAGATATTTGTAAACAATGTATCTGAAAATGGGTTAATTTCCAGAATTTACAAAGAACTCATACAACTTAATATCAAAAACCAAACAACTTGATTAAAAAATGGACAGAGGACCTGAAGAGACATTTTTCCAAAGAAGACATACAGATGGCCAACAGGCACATGAAAAGATGCTCAGCATTGCCAATCATCAGGGAAATGCAAATCAAAACCACAATGAGATATCACCTCACACTTATCAGAATGACTATTATCAAAACAAAAACAAATAACAAGTGTTGGAAAGGATATGGTGAAAAGAACAGTTGTACATTGTTAGTGGGAATGTAAATAGGCAAAGCCACTATAGAAAACAGATGGAGATTCCTCAAAAAAGTAAAATAGAACTACCATACAATCCAGCTATTCCACTTCTGGTTATTTTCCAAAGAAAACAAAAACACTAGAAAAGATATATACATCCCTATGTTCACTGCAGCATTATTTGCAATAACCAATACATGGAAGCAACTAATGTCTCCATTAATAAATGAATGAATAAAGAAGATATATATATATATACACAATGGAAAATTAATCAGTTACAAAAAGAATGAAATTTTGTCATTTGCAAAAGTATGTATGGACCTCGAGGGTATTATTGTAAGTGAAATAAGTCAGACAGAGGAAGACAAATACATACAATTTCATTTATATGTGGAATCTAAAGAATAAAACAAATGGATAAACAAAATAGAAACAGACTCATAGATACAGCAAAGAAACAGATGGTTGCTACAGGTGCAGGGGGTGGGGGAATGAGTGAAATAGGTGAGGGAGATTAAGAGGTACAAACTTCCAGTTACAAAATAAATGAGTCATGGGGATGAAATATACAGCATGGGGAATATTGTTAATAATATTGTCATAATTTTTATGGTGACACATGGTAACGAGACATTTTTATGATTATTTTGTAATGTATAGCAATTTTTTTTTTTTTTTGCCATACGCAGGCCTCTCACTGTTGTGGCCTCTCCTGTTGGGAAGCACAGGCTCCGGACGCACAGGCCCAGCGACCATGGCTCACGGGCCCAGCCGCTCCGCGGCACGTAGGATCCTCCCGGACCGAGGCACGAACCCGCGTCCCCTGCATCGGCAGGCGGACTCTAAACCACTGCGCCACCAGGGAAGCCCTGTATAGCAATTTTGAATCACTACGATTTGCAACTGGAACTAACACAGTGTTCTAGGTCAGTTATACTTCAATTTTAAAAAAGCAAAAACATGTAATCACACTGTTCTAATAGGTTCTGCAGTGGACAACATTTACATCACCATAATGATGCAAATGCTAATTATTGATGTAATTAAAAGTATGATAAAATGGTTAGAGAATGAAGGAGATATTAAATCTTCATCTCTTATACATTTATAAATTTTAAAATAGCTTTTTTTCTTTTTATTGTATCTATTTGCAATGATAGATGTTAACTAAACCTATTATGGCAATCGTTTCACAATATGTGTTATCCAAACTATCATGCGGTACATTTTAAACTTATACAGTGACATATGTCAATTATTTCTCAATAAAATGGACAAAATAGCAATATGTAAAAATGATAATACATCACACCCAACCGGTGTCATCCCAAGAATACAAGATTGGTTTAACTTTTATAAATCAATCAATATGATTTACAATATTAGTAGAATAATGAAAAACATGACAATTTACTAGTCAGCCCCTCTCATTTTATTGTACGCAAGAGCCCTCATTTCTTCTCTCATTTCTCCTTCCTTCCTGCCCCCATTCCTCTCTCCTTCCCTCCCTCCCTCCTTCTTTCCTTTCTTCCTTCCTTCCTTCCTTCCTCTTTCCCTCCCTTCCTCCTTCCTCCTTTCCTCCCTTCCTTTGTCCCTTTCTTCCACACTTCCTTCTCTCCTTTACCACCCTCTCCCCTTCTCTCTTTCTCTCACTCTGTTCCTCTCTCTCTCTCTCTCTCTTTCTTCATTATGGGCTCATGGATACCCATTTTTTAAGGATTTGTAATTCATTTAACTGTTCTTAATTGTCTTGTTCAAATTGTCCTGGATTTGACTACTAGTGCTGCCAAAAATCTTAGCTCCCTGTGCACTGATGTTGGATAGAAATATGGAGACAGAGATTTGGAGGATGAGAAATAGAGAGGCTTTTTATTTTCTTTGCCAGGCAAAGGGAAGATACAACAGGCTAGCACCTCAAGAACTGTGCCCCCCTCTCCTGGAGAATTACAGGGATTCTTATAGGGGGAGTTTGCAGTCCAAAGTGAGTGATAAGGATCAAAATGGTGAAGGTCTTGTATTCTTCTTCTTTTCGCATTGTTTCAAAACAGTCACCGCTGGCGTCAGGCAACCCAGTAATTGGGTCTGGCAGCCTGGTAATTGGGTCCTTTAGTTTCTGGATTACCTGCCTGTGACCTCCTTTCTGAAATGTAAACAGCTACAAGGGGTGATTTGCTACAAAAGATTACAGGGAGAGTAAATGCCAGGTGCAGGATTTAAATTACACAGAATTAGGGGTGACAGGTTAGCTTGGTGAAGGACTAATCTAGTTAGAGAAACTACAGATTAGTAACAGTTAAAATAAAACTAGCATTGATTAACCCTTTAGGCCAGTTTATGTTTCTTCTCTAGCCTGTTCACTGTTCCCTTTACTTTCCTTGTTTTCAGGAGACAAAAAACTTAATTTCTATTTTTTGTTGTAACAAATTCCACGCTACTAGTTCATATCCTCCATATCAATGGAGGAAGGGAAACGCTCATTTTTCTTGTCTGGTTGAGGACAAAATTTCAGTAGTGTAAGCATCTGCATTATCTGTAGTTTGGACTTAGTTCTTTAAATCATTCAGAAACAAAGATATATTTCCTGATTCACCTGGTATGAAAGTGCAACACTCAGTATATATGATAGCACATGTTCCCCCTTGGGCTGCAGGTAGGATATCTAAGGCCATCTGGTTTTGTAAGACGGCTTTTCACATTAGTGTAACTTCAGTATTCAGTAAAGACAGACTTTTTTAAGTACCACTGAGGGCCTGCTTGGTAAATTTAGCTAATGCTTCTATATGTAATGGCACACTTTCTAGGCTGATATTTGGGACAAAGAAATTTAGGTGATCATACCATTTAAAAATGCATCTGGCCCATCTAGAGTGGATATACTGTAAATTAGCAATCTTGGTTTTGGGTAAGGACTCTTGTTGGTGTCCTTGGGCCCATGGAAATCCTAACGTACATTTGCCTATCCACCCTAGAGGGAGCCAAGGCCACAGGTTGGTTCCACAAAGCCAGCAGGTCCTACTGGGGGCTCTCCAATAAATACCAGGTCTTAGACCCCAACGTGTGGCAAACCAGTCACTATTCCTTAATAGCATGATGTTTTGACAATGTTCTAGAGGCATCCAACCCAGATATCTAGTGGAATTTATCCAGTGCTGGTATGAATGGTTTCTGTTCCCAGCACAACGGTGCCTGTCACTCAGGCAGCCATATTCAGGGGTTAGCCAAAATAGTCCATACCAAATTTGGATGTGCCCTTTTATTATAAGCTATAGGTTTTGTACTGACCCAGGCTTTTTTTTTCTCTAGTGTTTTTGTGGTTGTCACATCTAAATATATTGTGGCACCACGAGAGAAGGTGAAATTATGGCCTGGCTGATTGATTGTGTCTTTAATTGGCCATTCAGTGGGGAGGAAATTGGTGACTTCAGAAGTGACATCCCCAGCTTCCATTACTTCAAGAATGAATTCTGCCAAATGTTTCCAATCAGAACCTTTAGGGGGAAAACCCACCAGGGCAATCTGGAGGACGCAGACACAGGTAGTTGGCAACATATCCAGCAATTAGTGTGCTTAAAAGAGTCAGCAAATGAATAAGCCCATTGCAAAAAGATATTTCTTAAACTAGGAGAGAACATAGTTACCAGTATAATACAAAGCTCTAGCCATCATTTCTCTTGCTTAAAGTGATACTTAAGGTCTCCAGTGGGATGTGAAGTCCACTCTTGAGGCTTCCTTTCAGTGGTTGGAGTCAGCTCTGAAGTCCCGGGGTGTGGGTCCATCTCTGGAGGTCTTTTCACCTGGGGTGTGGTGGATCCATGGCTTCACCCCTTCAAGTTTGAGAGAAGATCGTCATATGGTCCCTTCCACTTTTCTTCAAGTTGATGATCAGGCCCTTGTTCTTTCCACACTTTTAATAGCACTTGATCTCCGGCCTTGAAGGGATGTAGAGGAACTTCCAGGTGCAGAGGAGACCTGTAAAATATAAACTCATTCATAGAAATTATAATATCATTGAGCTGTTGGACATAGTGTTTTACTTTGGACTCATGTAAGAGAGTAACATTTCCTAATTCCCTATGATGAGCAAAGAATGGTCTCCCATAAAGTATTTCACAGGGGCTTAAACCTAGCCTTCTTCTAGGGGCCACCCGTATGCGGAGGAGAGCAATAGGCAACACTTTGTCCCATTTTAGCTGAGTCTCTTGGCATAGCTTGGCGAGGTTTTCTTTAATGTGTGGTTCATCTTTTTTGTTTTTCCTATTGATCGGGGTCTCCAGGCTGAGTGAAGCTTCCACTTTATTCCTAGAATTCTACTTATGGTTTCAGTTATTTCTGCTATAAAGGCCGATCCATTATCACTTTGTATGGATGAAGGAAGGCCATACCTGGGTATAATTTCTTTAAGTAAGACTTTTGTCACTTCTTGAGATTTCTCAGTCCTGGTTGGGAAGGCCTCAACCCAACCTGAAAAGGTATCAATAAACACAAGTAAGTATTTTATGCAGCCTCTAGTCTTTGGCATTTAGGTGAAATCAACCTGACAGTCAGCACCTGGTGTTCTCCAGCACGTTGGATTCCTTCAGGTAGTCCTAGCTTACCTGGCTTAGGATTGCTTTTTATACAAATGGGGCAGCTTTCACTTACCCTTTGTATAGTTTGGTGTAAGTTTGGTCCACGTATATGAGGTTTGATAAAAACCATTAGTGCCTCTTGGCCGTAGTGAGTGTTGTCATGTAGATGTTTTATTATTGGCCACACTAGGGCAGCAGGCAGCAAGATAAGACCATGTGGGTTAATTTTCCATTGTCCACTCAGGTTTGTGGAATCAAAACCTCACTCTTTTGCTCTCTGATTATCTTCTACAGTATACTGGGGATGGTACTGTGACCAGTTTATTTGGGGAAGCAAGGGTCCCACCATTACCCTTTTTAATGCAGCTTGTTTTGCTGTGGCATCTGTGTTTTGGTTCCCTCTGGCTATGAATGATGTAGGTTTTTGATGTCCTGGGCGGTGCGTTATAGCTATAGCCTTTAGCTCAGTCACTGCTCTCAAGAGGGCTAGAATTTCTGGAGCATGTTTGATGTCCTTATTGTTTGAATTCAGTAGCCCTCGTTCCTTCCGTATGGCTCCGTGGGCATGCAAAACCATAAAGGCATGTTTAGAGTTTGTATAGATGTTGGCCCTTTTCTCTTTTGATAAAGTTAGGGCTCGGGTTAGAGCAACCAGCTCTGCTTTCTGTGCAGAGGTGCCGGGAGGACTGGGGCAGGGCCAACACCTCAATTACCTGTTGTTCCGTAGCCACTATATATCCTGCATATCTTTGTCCCTCCTTCACAAAACTACTGCCGTCAGTAAACAGGTCCCAATCAGCCTTGCTCAGAGGTTTATCAGATAAATCCAGTGAGCTAGAATAAACAGTCTCTAATACCTTCAAACAGTCATGGAGGATGTCCTTTTCAGGGAGTGAGGGAAGCAGGGTATTAGGATTTAAAGAACTGCTCACTGCAACAGTGACATTGGGGTCATCAAGGAGAATTGCCTGACATTTTCACATCCTCCGTGATGTCAACCAGTATCCACCCTTTTGTTCCAGGAGCACTAAGACTTGATGTGGGACATATACTGCTGTTGGCTGACCCAAAGTGAATTTTTCTGCCTATTTTAGCAGATCACAGGTGACGGCTACTGAGCGTAAGCAAGGGGGCCAGCCGGTGGCTGTGGTATCCAGTTGTTTTGAAAGATAAGCCACTGGTCTGGGGATGTCTCCCACCGGTTGCATGAGTGCGCCCAGGGCCAGCCCCTGTACATACAGTTTAAATTCTTTCTGAAGGTCGGGCAGGCCCAGGGCTCATGCAGTCATGAATTTAAGTTTTAAAGTCTCGTAAGCCTTTTGGCAGTCTCCTGTCCAAACCAAGGGCTCAGAATCTGCGCTTTTCAAATCATGATATAAAGGCTTTGCAATTAACCCGAAGTTGGGTGTCCATATGTGACAAAATCCAGCCATCCCTAGGAAACCCTGGAGTTGTCGGCGGCTTTTTGGAATGTCTAAATTACAGATAGTCTGTTTTCTGTTGGCTAACGAGCTCCGAGTTCCTTCTTGTAATTGGAATCCTAAGTAAGTGACCCGTTGTTGACAGATTTGAGCTTTCTTTTGCGAGACTTTGCAGTCACACCAGGCCAAGTGATTTAATACTGTGACAGTGTTAGATAAGCAGTGTTCTATATCTGAGCTTGCTATTAACAAATCATCCACATATTGTAGGAGGACTCCTTGGTTTAAATGTAGTCCCTGTAAATCTTTGGCCAGAATTTCATTGAAAATAGTTCTTAAATCCTTGGGACAGTACTGACTGATTGCTTTTGTTTTCGGGTCTTACCGTTCAAATGCAAATAGCAACTGTGATTCCTCCTCTACCGGTATGCAAAAGAAGGCATCTTTCAAGTCAGGTACTGTACAGTGGAGTACTCATAGTCTCCTGGAATGTTAGTGAACAACGTATATGGGTTGGGGACCATGGGATGAATATCCTGCAAGATCTCGTTAACGGCTTAGGACCTGAACAAACCGGTATTCATTTGTGTGGGTTTTCTTTACCAGCAATATCGGTATATTGCATGGGCATCTGCGGGGTCTGATGAGATCATGTTCCAAAACTCGTGTCAGCACCGGTTGGATTCCTTGAGTTGCTTACCTTTTTAATGGATAATGTTTCTTTCTGGGACATTTTATTCCATCCTGTAGGGTGATGGAAACTGGAGTGGCAAATCTGGCATGCCCAGGCACCCCATTGGCCCAGACAGCTGTACTCACTTTTTCTTTGATTTGCTCCAGAATCGGTTCCGTTTTATCTTCTTCCTCTTCCAGTGACTGGTGAAATCTCAGGGCACTTTCCGGCGTTATCTCTAGGCACAAAAGCCACTTTTCAGGTGGGAAAGTTATTTGAGCATTCGGTTTGCACAGCATATCCCTCCCTAATAGAGGAATGGGACAATCAGGCATGTACAGGCTTTTTGTCCCCAATCTGACATTCCAGTGGTTGCAGGAACAGACGGTTTTTCCCATTCCTGCCCTGAGACTCCTGCTACTGATATTGCATTTTTGCTCAGGGAAGTCAGTTTGCAGTTGAGAACTGAGTGGGTGGCCCCAGTATCCACCAAAAAGTCCATCATTTTGCTCCCCACTGCTGGTTGTACCCAAGGCTCCTCTTTTGCTATGTTAATGGGAGCTGTGGGAAACTGAGCTCCTTCATTCACAGTCACCATACTCTTCCTCAGAGCTTTCTTTACTTGAGACCCCAATTGTTTTGTTTTCCCCAAGCTTCTGGGTCTCTCCATATTGTCTGTTCAGCTTTGGGCATTCCTTTTTCCAATACTCTTTTTCTTTACAATATGCACATTGACCTTGGTCTAATTTGTCCCTATCTTTATTTTCTTGCCTAGGCTCCTGTTTTTGTTCTTTGCCAGGAGCCTTTTCCCTTGTATTTAGAATTGTTTGATTTGTAAGTGCTTACTTTTTTTTTAAAGCCAATTAAATAGAGCTCATTTACAAATTAACCTCGGCAATATTACCCAAAGACAAAGACACATACTGAGACATACACATATATCCAGACAGACAGAGACCTCATAGTTTCCACTTGAGATTTAAAATGTCTCTTTGCCTCTTTTTTTTTTTTTTCTCCCTTGAAGTTCTACTAATTAACCCAAGGCTGAAGCCTCAGGCAACATGGGCTGTGTTTGTAGCTCAAGGACATGATAAGAATTAACTTCAAGCTTTGTCCTAGGCATAGTTTTGTTTTCTCAGGGTCAGAATTTTGAAAAGTATTTTAACAAGACAGCTTTTTCTAATCGCACATGCAAAAAGAACTGGTTTTGCAATTTTAAAAAAGTTTTATTTTAACCAATTTTCTCTGGAGTTTAAAGAATATTGTGGCCATACTGTCAAAAATCATCTTTCTCTTTCTGTGGTCATGGTTTCATAGCTAAAATTTAAACCAGATAGTGCTCAAATTGACTCTGATAACAGGGGCAGACTGGCTGATAAAATGTTGTCCCAACAGGAATTTTCCCTCTTGGGAGGTGGGGTCTTAGTTTGATCTCAAGGAGTAAAGGAACTTGCAGAAGTGGGGGAAGCTTTGTTCTCCACCCCCTGAGAGTTGGGAGAAGTTAGAAGGGGATCATTTAGAATGTGAGGAGAGTTTTTCTGATTGCTCAGGCTTTTGATTATAGGAGAAAGTCCTAGACATAAGGGAGCCTCAGTCCATTTTTCCAATCCTGTGGCAATAAAGATCTAATTGTAGGAGACCTATTTTCAGGCCATTTTTCTTTGTCATTGGATCATAGCTATAGGACAACCAGTCATTTAAAAATTTCCCCAAGGGTTCCCAGGTAGCGGTGCAACCTTAGAGGAAGCGCTTCCCGTTTTAGCTGGAGTTAGTACCAGATGTCTGCGCGCTGAAACCAAAGTAACCAAACCAAACCAAAACCTCGCCAGCAGGAAGTCACGAAGTAAAACAAACAGCAAAGAAATGCCCAGAAATCAAAAGCCAAATGGCAGAAATGCCCCCAAATGTGACTTCCAAGTCCTGCTAAGCCTGTGACGTTTGTCCAAAGTGGTGCCTTGTAAATGGAATTTCCAAGGTTGGAACCGAAGTTACCAAAATGGTCAAAGTAAAAAGATCTCGGGGTGCACCCCGGGGACTTACCAAAATGCTGGCGGGTGAGTCGCGAGGTACCAAATGCCCTCTTTCTGGTCCTCCAAGAGTTAATGCCTTCTCGGAGTAGAAGTCCGGGCCGATATGGGGAAGGGGAAAAGAAGCTGTCCTCCAAGCAAAGAAAGCCTCAGCAGCTGCTAGGACAACCCCTCCACCGTTCCCTGCCGCAGACTCGGAGTTCCGCAGCCGAGTAGGCAGGTCGGGTGTGATCGAGGCAAAATCCTGCTGCAGGGAGGCCCTGCCTATCTGGCTTCAGAGAAATCCCTCAACCCTCTGCTCTCCCAAAGGAGGCTGGTGTGAAGAGAAATCTCCAAGCATCTATTCAAGCCGAGGGGCCCTGCGGGGCCACCTGCCCATTATCAGATCCCAGACGAGCCCCCCCAAATTTTGTTGTTCCCGGTGCACGATGTTGAATAGAAATAGGGAGGCAGAGATTTGGAGGATGAGAAATAAGAGAGGCTTTTTATTTTCTTTGCCAGGCAAAGGGAAGACACAGCAGGCTAGCACCTCAAGAACTGTGCCCACCTCTCCTGGGGAATTACAGGGATTCTTATAGGGGGAGTTCGCAGTCCAAAGTGAGTGATAAGGATCAACATGGTGAAGGTCTAGCCTTCTTCTTGCATTGTTTCAAAACAGTCACCGCTGGCGTCAGGCAACCCAGTAATTGGGTCTGGCAGCCTGGTAATTGGGTCCTTTAGTTTCTGGATTATCTGCCTGTGACTTCCTTTCTGAATTGTAAACAGCTACAAGGGGTGATTTGCTACAAGAGATTACAGGGAGAGTAAATGCCAGGTGCAGGATGTAAATTACACAGAATTAGGGGTGACAGGTTAGCTTGGTGAAGGACTAATCTAGTTAGAGAAACTACAGATTAGTAACAGTTAAAATAAAACTAGCATTGATTAGGCCAGTTTATGTTTCTTCTCTAGCCTGTTCACTGTCCCCTTTACTTTTTTTGTTTTCAGGATAGGAAAAACTTCATTTCTATTTTTGTTGTAACACTGACAGTCTTAAAGCCAGTTCCCATTTCGTTGAGAAGTACATCATATCATTTATTGGGTATCTTCTTACTTTCTGGCATAACAAGTGTTCCAGGTTCATCTTTACCTACCCTGCCTTAGCCCTGGAATTAACCATTAGCCGGAAGAGCTCTGGTCCCTTTTAAGTTTGAATGGTAGTAGAGACTAAAATCTGGGAGCTGAATGTGCTGCTTGCAGTCATTGCTATTGAGGTGTCTTTGTCCTTTCAGTAGAGAGGTCTAAAAATATGTGCATGCATATTCACATGCATACACACTCACATACATCATATATATGATCATGTAGATAATCATACACATAAAGACATATTCATATATACACATACACAGGTAGATAAACATATATACACATTCACACATATGTATATATGTATTTATACACACACACGTATATATACATTATACACGTATTTTGGAAATCATGAATTTAAACTATTATCTGCAATTTCAATCCATCCCCATGGGGTTCTTTCTTGCCTTGCCCCCTATCACATTTATATGTCCATTCTTCTAGGTGGGAGGGCATTTTTGTGTTTTGGTTTCATTTTTGGTTTCTAGCTGTATTCATTAAGATCAAAGAGTGCTTCTGAATAGTTCTAATTCATAGAACTTACTGTTTTTGAATGTGTGTGTCCTAATAACTGTCAATTTTTGTGACTATTCAAGTGTAGTTGAGAAAAAGATATATTATCTTTTATTGAGGTATAGTATTTGATATATATCCAAAAAATCTATAGTACTACATTGTGTAGAACTTTTATGTCTTTATTTATTTTTTGACCACTTGATCTGTCTTGTACTGAGGAGAATATGTTAAAGTCTCCTGTCATTAGTATGTTTCTATTTACTTCTCATTGCATCTCTTGTAGTTTCTGTTATATATAGGTAATTGCTGTGTTACTTGGTGCAAAACATCCATAACTCATATTTTCATTGTAGAATATCCATGGCTTTAATACTTTAATAAAATGGGTCCTTTTAGTCATTTGACTAATGTTTTTCCCTTGAATTCTACATTTTATAATTTCAAGATCTCCACTCCTGGAGGACCTTCAAGATGGTGGAGGAGTAAGACATGGAGATCACTTTCCTACCCACAAATACAACAAAAATACATCTACATGTGGAACAACTCCTACAGAACACCTACTGAACACTGGCAGAAGACCTCAGACTTCCCAAAAGCCGTGTGGGTGACAGGGTCATGGTGCTCTGGCTGGGTGTTAGGTCTGAACCTCTGACGTGGGAGAGCCACGTTCAGGACATTGGACTACAGGAGACATACCGGCCCCACATATCAATCAGTGAGAGTTCTCCCAGAGATCTCTATCTCAATGCTAAGACCCAGCTCCGCTCAATGACCAGCAAGCTACAGTGCTGGACACACCATGCCAAATAACTAGCAAGACAGGAACACAACCCCTCTCATTAGCAGAAAGACTGAAATCATAATAAGTTCAAAGACACCCCAAAACACACCACCGGAAGTGGCCTGCCCATCAGAAAGACAAGATCCAGCCTCCTCCACCAGAACACAGGCACCAGTCCCCTTCACCAGGAATTCTACACAACCCTCTGAACTAACCTTACCAACTGAGGGCAAACACCCAAATCAACGGGAACTATGAACCAGCAGCCTGTGAAAAGGAGACCCCAAGCACACTAAGTTAAGCACAATGAGAAGACAGAGAAATACACAGGAGATGAAGGAACAAGGTAAAAACCCACCAGACCAAACAAATGAAGAGGAAATAGGCAGTCTACCTGAAAAAGAATTCAGACTAATGGTAGTAAAGATGATCCAAAATCTTGGAAATAGAGTGGAAAAAATACAAGAAATGTTTAACAAGTAACTAGAAGAACTAAAGAGCAAACAAACAGTGATGAACAGCACAATAAATGAAATTAAAAATTCTCGAGAAGGAATCAATAGCAGAATAACTGAGGCAGAAGAATGGATAAGTGACCTTGAAGATAAAATAGTGGAAATAACTACTGCAGAGCAGAATAAAGAAAAAAGAATTAAAAGAACTGAGGACAGTCTCAGAGAACTCTGGGACAACATTAAACACACCAACATTGGAATTATAGGGGTTCCAGAACAGGAAGAGAAAAAGAAAGGGACTGAGAAGATATTTGAAGAGATTATAGTTGAACACTTCCCTAATATGGGAAAGGAAATAGTTAATCAAGTCCAGGAAGTGAAGAGAGTCCCATACAGGATAAATCCAAGGAGAAACATGCCAAGACATATATTAATCAAACTATCAAAAATTAAATACAGGGCTTCCCTGGTGGCACAGTGGTTGAGAGTCCGCCTGCCAATGCAGGGGACACGGGTTCGTGCCCCGGTCTGGGAGGATCCCGCATGCCGCGGAGCGGCTGGGCCTGTGAGCCATGGCTGCTGAGCCTGCGCGTCCGGAGCCTGTACTCCGCAACGCGAGAGGCCACAATGGTGAGAGGCCCGCGTACCGAAAAAAAAAAATTAAATACAAAGAAAAAATATTAAAAGCAGCAAGGGAAAATCAACAAATAACATACAAGGAATCCCGATAAGGTTAACAGCTGATCTTACAGCAGAAACCCTGCAAGCCATAAGGGAATGGCAAGACATATTTAAAGTGATGAAAGGGAAAAACATACAGCCAAGATTACTCTACCCAGGAAGGATCTCATTCAGATTCAATGGAGAAATTAAAACCTTTACAGATGATCAAAAGCTAAGATAATTCAGCAGCACCAAACCAGCTTTACAACAAATGCTAAAGGAACTTCTCTAGGTAGGAAACACAAGAGAAGAAAAAAACCTACAATAACAAAACCAAAACGATTAAGAAAATGATAATAAGGACATACATATTGATAATTACCTTAAATGTAAATGGATTAAGTGCTCCAACCAAAAGACACAGACTGGCTGAATAGATGCAAAAACAAGACCTGTATATATGCTGTCTACAAGAGACCCACTTCAGACCTAGAGACACATACAGACTGAAAGTGAGGGGATGGAAAAAGATATTCCATGCAAATGGAAATCAAAAGAAAGCTGGAGTAGCAATACTCATATCAGACAAAATAGATTTTAAAGTAAAGATGATTACAAGAGGCAAAGAAGGACACTACATAATGATCAAAGCATCAATCCAAGAAGAAGATATAACAATTGTAAATATTTATGCACTCAACGTAGGAGCACCTCAATACATAAGGAAAATGCTAGCAGCCATAAAAGGGTTAATGAACAATAACACAATAATACTAGGGGACTTTAACACTTCACTTTCACCAATGGACAGATCATCCAAAATGAAAATAAAGTAGGAAACACAAGCTTTAAATGATACATTGAACAAGATGTACTTAGTTGATATTTACAGGACATTCCATCCAAAAACAACAGAATATACTTTCTTCTCAAGTGCTCATGGAATATTCTCCAGGATAGATCATGTCTTGGGTCACAAATCAAGCCTTTGTAAATTTAAGAAAATTGAAACATATCAAGTATTTTATCGGAACAAAGCTCTATGAGACTAGATATCAATTACAGGAAAAAAATCTGTAAGAAATACAAACAAATGGAAGCTAAAGAATACATTAGTAAATAACCAGTGATCACAGAAGAAATCAAAGAGGAAATCAAAAAATACCAAGAAACAAATGACAATGAAAACACGATGGCCTAAAACCTATGGGATGCAGCAAAAGCAGTTCTAAGAGGTTTATAAGAAGTTTAAGTTTATTTAAGTTTATTTAAGTTCTAAGAAGGTTATAGCAATAAAATCCTAACTTAAGAAACAAGAAACATCTCAAATAAACCATCTAACCTTACACCTAAAGCAAGGAGAGAAAGAACAAAAAACCCCAAAGTTAGCAGAAGGAAAGAAATCATAAAGATCAGATCAGATATAAATGAAAAAGAAATGAAGGAAATGATAGAAAAGATCAATAAAACTAAAAGCTGGTTCTTTGAGAAGATAAACAAAATTGACAAACCATTAGCCAGACTCATCTCAAAAAAAAGGGAGAAGACTCAAATCAACAGAATTAGAAATGAAAAAGGAGAAGTAACAACTGATACTGCAGAAATACAAAGGATCATGAGAGATTACTATAAGCAACTATATGCCAATAAAATGGACAACCTGGAGGAAATGGACAAATTCTTAGAAAAGCACAACCTTCCATGACTGAACAAGGAAGAAATACAAAAACAAACAAACAAACAAAAAAACAGACCAGTCACAAGCACTGAAATTGAAACTGTGATTAACTTCTTCCAACAAACAGAAGCCCAGGATCAGATGGCTTCACCAGCAAATTCTATTGAACATTTAGGGAAGAGATAACACCTAACCTTTGCAAACTCTTCCAAAATATAACAGAGAGAGGAACACTCCCAAACTTATTCTACAAGGCCACCATCACCCTGATACCAAAACAAGACAAAGATGTCACATATAAAGAAAACTACAGACCAATATCACTGATGAACATAGATGCAAAAATCCTCAACAAAATACTAGGAAACCGAATCCAACAGCACATTAAAAGGATCATACGCCACGATCAAATGGGGTTTATCCCAGGAATGCAAGGCTTCTTCAATATATGCAAATCAATCAATGTGATACACCATATTAACAAATTGAAGGATAAAAACCATATGATAATCTTAATAGATGCAAAAAAAGCTTTGGACAAAATTCAACACCCATTTATGATAAAAACCCTCCAGAAAGCAGGCAAAGAGGGAATTTACTTCAGCGTAATAAAGGCCATATATGACAAATCCACAGCCAACATAGTTCTCAATGGTAAAAGACTGAAACCATTTCCACTAAGATCAGGAACAAGAAAAGGTTGCCCACTCTCACTATTATCATTTAACATAGTTTTGGAATTTTTAGCCAGAGCAATCAGAGAAGAAAAAGAAATAAAAGGAATCCAAATTGGAAAAGAAGAAGTAAAAATGTCACTGTTTGCATATCACATGATACTATATATAGAGAATCCTAAAGATGCTACCAGAAAATTACACGAGCTAATCAATGAATTTAGTAAAGTAGCAGGATACAAAATTAATGCACAGAACTCTCTTGCATTCCTATACACTAATGATGAAAAATCTGAAAGAGAAATTAAGGAAACACTCCCATTTACCGTTGCAACACAAAGAATAAAATACCTAGGAATAAACCTACCTAAGGAGGCAAAAGACCTGTATGTAGAAAACTATGACAGTGATGAAAGAGATTAAAGATGATACAAACAGATGGAGTGATATACCATGTTCTTGGATGGCAAGAATCAACATTGTGAAAATTACTCTACTATCCAAAGCAATCTACAGATTCAATGCAATCCCTATCAAATTACCAATGGCATTTTTCACAGAACTAGAACAAAAAATTTCAAAATTTGTATGGAAACACAAAAGACCCCAAATAGCCAAAGCAATCTTGAGAAAGAAAAACGGAGCTGGAGGAATAAGGCTCCCAGACTTCAGACTATATTACAAAGCTACAGTAATCAAGACAGTATGGTACTGGAACAAAAAAAGAAATAGAGCTCAATGGATCAGGATAGAAAGCCCAGAGATAAACCCATGCACATATGGTCACCTTATCTTCGATAAAGGAGGCAAGAATATACAATGGAGAAAAAACAACCTCTTCAATAAGTGGTGCTGGGAAAACTGGTTAACTAATGTAAAAGAATGAAATTAGAGCACTCCATAACACCATACACAAAAATAAACTCAAAGTGGATTAAAGACCTAAATGTAAGTCCAGTCACTATCAAACTCTTAGAGGAAAACATAGGCAGAACACTCTATGACATAAATCATAGCAAGATCCTTTTTGACCCACCTCCTAGAGAAATGGAAATAAAACCAAAAGTAAACAAATGGGACCTAATGAAACTTAAAAGCTTTTGCACAGCAAAGGAAACCATAAACAAGATGAAAAGACAACCCTCAGAATGGGAGACAATATTTGCAAATGAAGCAACTGACAAAGGATTAATCTCCAAAACATAAAAGCAGCTTATGCAGCTCAATATAAAAAAAAAAAAAAAAATCCAAAAATGGGCAGAAGACCTAAATAGTCATTTCTCCAAAGAAGATACACAGATTGGCAACAAACACATGAAAGGATGCTGAACATCACTAATCATTAGAGAAATGAAAATCAAAACTACAATGAGGTATCACCTCATACCAGTCAGAATGGCCATCATCAAAAAACCTACAAACAATAAATGCTGGAGAGAGTTTGGAGAAAACGAACCTTCTTGCACTGTTGGTGGGAATGTAAATTGATATAGCCACTATGACGAACAGTATGGAGGTTCCTTAAAAAACTACAAATAGAACTACGATATGACCCAGCAATCCCACTACTGGGCATATACCCTGAGAAAACCATAATTCAAAAACAGTCATGTACCAAAATGTTCATTGCAGCTCTATTTATAATAGCCAGGACATGGAATCAACATAATTGTCCATCAACTGTTGAATAGATAAAGAAGATGTGGCACATATATATAATGGAATATTACTCAGCCATAAAAAGAAATGAAACTGAGTTATTTGTAGTTAGGTGGATGGACCTAGAGTCTGTCATACAGAGTGAAGTAAGTCAGAAAGAGAAAAACAAATACCATATGCTAACACATATATATGGAATCTAAGAAAAAGAAAAAGTGGTTCTGAAGAACCTAGGGGCAGGAGAGGAATAAAGACGCAGATGTAGAGAAAGGACATGAGGACATGGGGAAGGGGAAGAGTAAGCTGGGAACATGTGAGAGAGTAGCACTGACATATATAAACTACCAAATGTAGAATAGATAGCTAGTGGGAAGCAGCTGCATAGGACAGGGAGATTGGCTTGGTGCTTTGTGACCACCTAGAAGGGTGGGATAGGGAAGGTGGGAGAGAGACGCAGGAGCAAGTGTATATGGAGATATATGTATAAGTGATTCACTTTGTTATACATCAGAAACTAACACACCATTGTAAAGCAATTATACTCCAATAAAGATGTTAAAAAAATAACATAAGTCATTAACTGTATAAGGCTCAAATTGCTTATGGGAATCTATTTATTGAAATTGTCACTCTTAGAAAAGAAGTATAAGTTGAAAGAACAGATGATTTTTCTTGTAAGCTGGATAATGTTCCCCAAAGATGTTAGATCTTTATCCCAGTGATCCAAATTTATACTTGTAAATGCTAATTTATACAGCAAAGACTTTGCAGATGTGATTCAGGATATTGAGATGGGAAGACTCTCCTGGATAATCAGAGTGACCCTACATGCAATCCCTTACAAGAGGGAGGTTGAAGGGCATTTGACTACATATAGAAGAGGAAAATTTGATGTGACTGTGGAGGCAGAGATTGGAATGATGTGGCTACAGGCCAAGAAATGCCAACAGCTACCCAAAACTGGGTAAGAAACGTACAGCAAGGAACGTGCTCTCCACTAGGGCCTCCAGAGGGAGTATGGCCCTGACAACACCTTGATTTTAGTTCAGTGATATTGATTTAGGATCACTGGCCTCGATAACTGTGAGAGAATAAATTTAGATTATTTTATGCCACCAAGCTTGTGGTAATTTGTTGTAGCAGCCACAAGAATCTAATACAGTTATCAAAGGAGATGGCAATTATTTTCTAAAGAAATATCAATTTTGCCACCTAAGAGATTATACACTGGAAGTTATCTAATGAGTGATTATTATATGTGATCTACAATTGTCTAATTCTTGGATGCCACTGGTTGTGGGAGAAAATAACAGAAATTCACTGTGAAAGTTTAAATAAGTCTATATTTACCTTTGCACACCTTTTGGGTCAGCTTCCCAGAGATAATAACCAAAAATCTAACCAAATCCTACCAAATCTGGTAGACTCTTTAAATAAAGAGAAAATATATTTAATTGCTTTAAAATAGTCTGCATTCAAGTGTGTCATGAGGTGCCCTTCAGCTCATGAGAAGCAAATGTTGTCTATTACTCACCTCTCCACCCTCCCTTGATTTTATGGGTCTGCTTCTTTAAAGCCAGAACAGTCCAACCTCCAATCTTTTAAAATTTCTTTTCAAATAGCAATTGCCAGATTTTCTGTGGTTCAGGTTTTTAAGTGGCTTCATATTTAAATAAAATATTGACATCATATAAGCCCCATAGGAACTTTCTAGAACACTAGGTTCTTTAGAAGTATTATCAAATGACTCAGGTAAATGAAAGAATGAATGTTAAGATCTCCTTTTTGATAGCAGATTCTAAAGAATGCGCAGAAAACAAAAGCTGCTCAGGCACCCAATCTTAAGGTGAGCCTGTTTCAGTAGGTAGAGGCAGATGGGACAAGCTGGAGATCAAAGAGCTTCCTGTGACTATTCCAGACAACTGAAATCTGTGGCAACTCTTTGCTTTTGGTGTTGCCTACCCACGTGGCATTTTATGCTTCTCTAGAATGGCTACCGAAACTAAGCTTTTCTGAGTGCCAGACAACAGATTATGTCATGGAAAAAAAATGGAGATCTAACCATCTTGGTTTTATTTGCGTTGAAGAGACTTCAATAGGAAAAACATTGCTACATTAATTAGAAGTTTTAGAAAAAGGAGTTAGGGGGGAGAAAAGAAAGAAAAAAAATAAAACTAAAAAGCCAAAACAGATTCTTGGCAAAGAAATATTTTAGGAAGTTGGAAGGGTCACATTCTTTATTTGATCATTAATGAACAAAGATTTTGTATAGTTCTGTAGTGGCCTTGAGGCACCATTCCTCTGGTGAAAGAGAAATGATTATGCTAAATAAACAGGAAAATAAATTCATTGTAGAGTCCTGGGGATAGGTTCTTTTCCTGGGGGTGGCAATAAAAAAGACCAAAATGATTTTTTTTCAAAGATTGAGACAATAAAAACAGCATTATAAAAATATAGTGTATTTCTGCAATTGAAGCACAGAAGTAGCTTGTTTGTCAGTAGTTAAGATTTAGCACACAGGCTCTTAGGAGCAAGCACAATTTTAGGGTGTGATGTTATTACTCTTTATATGATACGTGTGAGATCCAATGGAATAATTATAGGGAGAAATAATTTATTTCTCTTTTTGTTTAATATTAATTTTGGAGAGGTTTATTATGCAGATTAAAGGAAATTTCTTTAGCTGTAGGTTTAATGATACAGAGGAGTTGAGCCCGTGATTATTTTTGCCAACTTCCTCCTGCTATAGGGAACAAAACTTAAACCCATAGGAATCGTGAAGCTAGCTCAATATCACTAGATCTGGGACTCAGATTTGTGGTTTAAGACTCTGGTAAATTATTTGTGTCAAAGAACTGTTGTATTTCCTAAGATTTTTCAAATGGTAAAATCCTTCCCAAACTGGACTGCTTGGAATATTGTATTTCATACCAAATTAACAATTTCTAAAGTATATAATCTGTCAGTTCTTAATAGAATTATTTAAAAAATAAACATTTCTGTTCAAATCAAAGAAAATCATGAACATGCAGGATCAATGGCGTTTCATATGCCAAAAATGCCAATCATTAAATCTTTTCTGAAAGCTTGTTTGCTTCAGTTAGCAACATAAAAAATTATCTCTGAAGATTGAAACTGTTTATTTTAGAAGTCTACCTCTTTGCTTTTTTGAGTACTTTAATTCTATATCAGCATGGCTGAATTGAATAGAATAATATACTGCATCTATAATATTTACTAATGTCACAAATTTTTTTAAGTATCCATTTTATGCTTTACATTCTTCCTCAGATACTTTTTAATCATCTTCTTCTCTCTCCTGTATTATGGTCACTTTGGTCCCTATTACCTAGTGCCTTCTAGTATCTTCCAAAAGTTTCATATCATCATTATAAATTCTTTACTTACAAATGCTTTATTTCCTAACCCCTTAACTCCAGCCAAAGACGATTGTCCTTCTTTTTCTTGAAGGTCTTTTCCTTCTCTACTTTAATTGTTTAAGTTAGAGTGTGAAAAGATCTGGTGTGCTATTCTTTACAAATATTGAATAATATTTGCATTTTAGCTCTTGCCTATCAAGACTTAATCCAGTGTTCCTCAAGCTGGGTCTAGTCAGAGAAATTGCTTTCCACAAATCCTGAGAGTTCTCAAGGAGCATGTAAAAGTTTTGATCATCTTTGGATGATAACTTTAAAAATAATGTAAGCATGTTCTGGATCCTCTGAACGACTGCTGGATAGCTTAATATTGCCTATAATTTTAGCCCTGGAATTTGTATTTATAAGTCCATTGGTGCCAAGTGGTACTATTTTATTGTCTCTGGATAATAAGAAATAAAGAGATATGCACTTAATGGTAAATGATGAGCTTGTACTAAGTGATGCCCAAATGTCAGCACTGCTTGCTAGAAATCTTTATTGTAATTAGCATTGAGAAATGGCCGAAGAAGTCAGTCATCTGGTACAGGGCTGCAAGCAGCAAATTAACTATAGCAAAACAACATCAATAACCATATTAAATCAATTATTAATTTCAATATTGCTTGCCTTGTACCTTTGTATATTTATTTATTTATTTATTTATGGCTGTGTTGGGTCTTCGTTGCTGCGTGCAGGCTTTCTCTAGTTGCGGCGAGCTGGGGCTACTCTTCGTTGCGGTGCGTGGGCTTCTCACCGCAGTGGCTTCTCTTGTTGCAGAGCACCGGCTCTAGGTGCACAGGCTTCAGTAGTTGTAGCATGCAGGCTCAGTAGCTGTGGCTCGCGGGCTCTAGAGCACAGGCTCAGTAGTTGTGGCACACAGGCTTAGTTGCTTCACGGCATGTGGGATCTTCCCAGACCAGGGATCGAACCCGTGTCCCCTGCATTGGCAGGCAGATTCTTAACCACTGTGCTACTAGGGCAGTCCATTGTATAATTTTTAAATGTACTTTGGTGTGAGTTATGAGTACAGTAAATTTATAACTAATTTTATGTGGTATATATTTAGGTAACATTTTAATAATCATAATTTTAGTTAACATGGATAGCTGTGGTTGTTTGATTTTAGCTGTGCTTTTCTCAAGTTTAAGGGCCACAAAGCCAAAAGAATAAATAATACAGAAGTCTAAAATTCATTAGACAGATGTCCTTCTGGCAATTCTCAAATCATACAGTACCAGAAGCTGCCTTCCAATATTTGGCTTTGGAAATGGACAACATGTAAGCAGTCGATAAATGTTTCTAAGGACAGCAGATTAAATGAGAAAGGGAATGTTAACTTACTCTCTTTTAAAGTATCTGTATGACCATGTTCTCAAGAGAGATCTGAAAGCTCCTCATTGATAAACCACAAAAAAATTAGAGAAACTTTGGAACAATCTGATTTATCTCTGCTCACGTAAGCAAGTCTTTTCAGTCTCATGAAGATATTTCAGACTTTTTCTTTACTTCATCAGGTTATCATGCATTAAGCTGTCCTCCTCCAGATATTTATTATTTTTTTTCTAGTCGTGGCTATGAACAGTATGAGCATAATATAAATGCTATAATTATAAAAATTCAGTGCAAATATTTAAAAGTACTCAAAATCATATCTGAAGTCATTTGAAAGCATTGGTTATTTTTTAGGAAAAATAGCTAAACCTGAAACAAGTAAATAATTCTCAACATTTTCATTTCTTCTACGTACCATATCCAATCAAATGATGAGTTCTCTTAATTTGGCTTATTAGACATCTCTAAATCCTGTCTACTTTCTTTATTTTCCTCCACAACAAAAGGATTTCAGGCCACCATCCTTTCTACCTGGATTATTGCTACTACTGGCCTCTAACTGATTTCCCTCACTCCAGTACTACTCATTTCCAAGCCACTGTCTACACTATAGTCTGAACTAGGCTTAAAAGGCAAACCTTATTATTTCACCCTCCAATGTGGTAAATTAAAGCCCAGTTTACCAGGACTCACAGGGCCCTCAGCCTTGATGCTCATACTCCAGCCATACAGTCCTTTCAACTTCTAAATCTCACCTAGCCACTCTCAGCTTGGTCCCTTCACAGTGACTTTCCCTTGTCAGGCACATTCTTCTCATCTCAGCGTTAACACTCTCCCAGCCTCCCCACGCCGCCACCCCACACACACCAGGTAGTACCTTAAACATTATCCTCTCTGAGAAGTTTTTCTTGATTCCTGGACTGCATGGCCAAGCCCACTCTACTCTGATAGCTTCTTGAATTCTCCCTATCATAGGACTTATTGTACTTGATTATAATTTCTTCTTCAGTCATCTTTCTTGTTGATTGAGAATAATGTTTTATAACTCCTTTGTGGGAGATATATGTGAAGTCACGTTTCCTAACAATGTTAATTTAAGACATAATTAGAAATGCAGACTTATGCACAATTAGGTTTATTGAATTTTTAACCAAATCTATTTTTTGAAACATACTATGCATATTGAAAAATGCATGAGTTCTAAGTGTAGAGATTAATGAATTTTCACACCGTGCAATTACCACCAAATCAGGAAAAGCCATCACCCAGAAGTCTCTTCATATTCCCTGCCAGTCACTACCTTTACCCATCTTCTCAAACGTAAGCAAATATCCTGACTTCTAATGAAACAGATCAGTTTTGAACACTTTAACCTTGAACTTTTTTTTTTTTTAATTTTTATTTATTTATTTATGGCTGTGTTGGGTCTTCGTTTCTGTGTGAGGGCTTTCTCCAGTTGTGGCAAGCGGGGGCCACTCTTCATTGCAGTGTGCGGGCCTCTCACTATCGCAGCCTCTCTTGTTGCAGAGCACAGGCTCCAGACGCGCAGGCTCAGTAGTTGTGGCTCACGGGCCTACTTGCTCCGCAGCATGTGGTATCTTTCCAGACCAGGGCTCGAACCCGTGTCCCCTGCATTGGCAGGCAGATTCTCAATCACTGCGCCACCAGGGAAGCCCTTAACCTTGAACTTTTAAAACAGTACAGCATGTACTCTTTTGTGTCTAGCTTGAAAAACATGTGCATGTAAAATTCACTCTTATTGTGTGTAGCAGAATATTCATATTATTTACTGTATGATATTCTATTATATTAAAAATACCATAGTGAATTTATCTAAGCCACTGTTGATGGGCATTTGGGTTGATTCCAAGTCTGAGTTATATGAGCAATGCTAACATTGGTACTTGCTAACTTGGTACACCTATGCACACATTTTTCTATCACACATACCCATGAGTGAAATTGCTTATTCACAGGATATGCAAATCTTCATCTTCAAGGTTTCTATAGACTGTTAAGATTTTTTATAGGCAGTTCATAGGAGAAGAATATATGCATCGTAATCATGCAAAGAGATGCTCAGGATATTTAGTAGTCAGGGAAATAAAAATTAAAGCTCTTCACACCTGGTTAGACAGGCTAAACTTTGTATCTATATAACTTTAAGTTCGGATGGGAAAATGGAAGCCATCAGGTGCTGGAAGAAGAAAAATTGGAGCCACCATTTTAAACTGGTGTCACTTTCTTTTGTTTATTGCTATACCTTCAACCACAGGTATAAGACAATATAAGTTATATACTATAACTTAATAAACTTCCACACTGAATATATACCCCAAGAAAGTTCTCCCAGAGGTGCATAAAAAGGCATGTAAATAGATGTTTGTTTTCAAATTGTTTTTAGTGAGGAGATTTTAAGAGAGAGTGGCAATGAAGGAATGAAATGTAATAAAGGCAGCTAGAGGAGTAAACTAAACTTACATAGAACAACATGGACAGATTAGAACAAATAATATTAATTGAAAGAACTGAGAAACAGAATAAAATATGCAGTGAAGTATAATTTACGTAAATAAAACCAAATATAACAATACTATTTATTGTTCATACAACAACATGTGTAAATAAAACAAAGAAGATGAACTGAAGTGACAGTGAATGCATGGCAGGATACGGAATTGGAGTTAAATGGAAAAAACATAATACAATATACAAATAAATACATAAATAAATAAATGATAAGTATGAGAGACATTGTGCTCAGGCAGTACTTAGTGTGTGCTACAAATTGCAGAATATTATTGATCATATCAACCTGATCCTGTGCTCCTGAGGTGTGAACATTTAGAAATAAAGTGTTACAGAAATAATACTCAGAGAAGGAGGTACTGGCTATTCCCTGAAAGTACAAGTGTAGATGAATCTCTTCCTCTTTGGTGATGGCCTGTTCCCCACCCAGATGTTTTCACAAACTCACACTTGTAAACACAACATTGTCAAAAGCTTATTATTCTCTTGTAATATTAGAATATTCAAATATTGCAATATTAGAATATTGTTCTCTTATAATATTATAATATTAGAATATATGTAATTATCATTATTATTATATCAATCAAGTAATATGAAAATTATTTATAGAAATGCACTAAAACACTGAAAACTTAAAAATTTGTTTTTCATTCAATAATCCATTCAATATATATATATATATATATATATATATATGTACTGAGTTCTTATTACATACAAGGTCTTATGCTACTCTATGAAGATGAAAAGAAACACACTTCAGCCTGGTAGAACACTTTGAGCTGTAATCTTTATGGTAGATGTAAATGTAGAGAGGCTATTTCCCTTGGCAGCCATGCTCATCTCAGCTCACCACTGCGATACTAGCCACCTAAGCTGGTGTCTTTCTTCTTCAGTGAACGAAACAAAACAAATTCAGCAACCTAACCTAAACATAGCTCTCATCTTTAACTCAAATTTGGTCCAGAAGCTGTAAGTATTCATAAGGGTTGTTAAATACCATATTTTATCATTTCTAGTACACCCAGTGATTTTTTCCATGTTAATATCTCTGAAAATGGAATGTATCTTG
Organism: Lagenorhynchus albirostris; assembly: GCF_949774975.1. NCBI lineage: Eukaryota > Metazoa > Chordata > Mammalia > Artiodactyla > Delphinidae > Lagenorhynchus > Lagenorhynchus albirostris. Next base: position 71,121,803 of record NC_083105.1, read on the forward strand.
CAATTTATGGCACCTCTTAATTGCTGTCAGTCAGAAGACAATAATGACTTAGTTGTCACTGCCTGCGCATATGTGACTTTGGTCATAGCTGTTTATATTGGCATTACTTCAGTGGAGTTAGGAGTATTTTGGGGATAACACATGTTGAGTTTAATTGCTTTTTAAATGTCTTATGATTCATCATTAAAACCAAAAATATTTTATGTACAGAAATTTATGGAAATAGAGCACCTGGACATATAGGGATAACATTTTTTATTCCTGTTGGCCAGATCAGACAATTTCATTTGCTTAAAATTCTTGTCAGCAAGAGTCTTTATTTTATTCTATGTATAACATACTACTCCCAAAACTTAGTGGCCTGAAACATCAAATATTTGTTATCTCATGCAGTTTCTGAGGGTCATGAACCTGGGAGCATTTCTGTTGGGTAGCTCTTGCTCAGTGTCTTTCAAAGACTGCAATTGCGCTTTTAGCCAAGGCTGTAGTCATGTGAAAGCTTGACTGGGACTGGAATGTGCTTGCAAGATGGCTCACTCACATGGCTGTTGGTAGGGACCTCAGTTTCTCACTGTGTGGGCATCTTCATAGGGCTGCCTGAATGCTTCCACAACATGGCAGTTAGCATTTCCCAGAACAACTGATCTGAGAAGGAGAGACAGACAGACAGACAGACAGACAGACCAAAATGGAAACCATGGAAACCACATTGGCTTTTTATGACCTAGTTTCCAAAGTCCTGCACTGTCACTTCTGCTTTATTCTGTTCACTAGAAATGAGTCATTAAGTCCAGCACAACCTAAGAGGAGAATTAGTTTCTACCTCCTGAAGGGAGAACTATCAAAGAATTTATGGACATAGTTTTTAAATGTCCCTAATAACTGTCTATTAATGCCTGATAAGATTGAGAAAGTACTGGCAGAATGAGCATCAGAAGCTTGAAATAAATACTGAAGCATTCTTTTAAGAAATGATGCATATACCAATACCACCAAAGAATAGTATTTTGTGGCAAAACACAAATATCATTTACTGAGTTTAAGATTGATTTAGAAGAGTCATATTCTGAATGTGGAAATATTTAGGACTATATTACACAATTGATTTTGTACATAGTTTCCTTCTTGTCTATGCATAAGAATCACAAGTCATAAAATTTTTGTGTAAATAACTATTTCCATAAATATAAAATAAAATTCTATATGATAAACAAACATTGTATTATAATTTAATTAGGAGTATTTTTTCTTTCTTAATAGTAGAATTAATGGCCTTTTAGATCCAATGGGATTTGGTAAATGTCTGTGGTAGACTGCATCGTTTGGCTCCAATTCGTCAGTATTCCCTATATCCACACCCTTTGCTGGTAACTATAAGGTGCCCACCCATATACGTGAATGACGTGCCCTTCTCCTTGGCTCTGGGTTTTATAATGTGACTTGATTTGGTTAATAGGATATTAGCAGTCATGAGGCAAGCGAAGGCTTGAAAGTGTACCTGCACGTTTCCATTTGCTTCCTTGTACCTCTGCCACTGTCATGACAACATGCCAGAATTAGCCTGTTGGAAGATGAGAGAAAAATGGAGCAGATCCAAGTTGCCCTAAAGGTCCCAACTAAAGGCAGCCTCTAACATTTGACAGTCAGACTGCTCTCAAGCGAGTGAGAAAGCCCGGTTCACATTAGCAAAGCCACATTTCTGATCTACTGCTGACCCTGATGTGTGAGCAATTACTGTTTATTGTTACGTGTCACTGAAGTTTTGTGGTTGTGTTTCTGCAGCATTATTGTGGTGATAAATAACTAATATAGTTCACTTAAAATGGTGTATGTGTTTTCACCACTTTAATATGGTATGCCCCTTCCCATTGATTAATTGGCATGATAATCTATGTAGATAAGATTTTCCACTGAAGTTCTGAAGTCCCTTGAAAACTTGTACTATGTCTGGATATACACATCATTCTTTCTTAGAAATAATGAAAAAAGTGTAGACAGAACTGTTTGACAGTGGTTTCCCCTCACCCCTCATCATTGAAAATGTTATACATTTAAATGTAGTAAAAGGAAGATTTCAGAGCCAACAGACCCTTTTCCTTATTCTTTTACTTTCTTCTATTGCATTCAGTTCAACTAAATCAGCTCTACCTGACCAAGGATAGGTGACTTTGAGTTGACTGTGAATGCTAAGCTCTGTTCTAGATATAAACAGACAGCTATGCAATCACCTGAATTAAGATTTTTAGAAGCCCTAAATGCTAATTTGCATATATCTGGTGAAAAGTCATGGGGTGGGAGAGGAAATTTAAGATTTTGGGGGAATATATTAATACTATATGCCAGGCATTTTAACTCTATCATCTTTTTAACTCATAGAATTTTAGGAAGAATAAGTGGAGTAGAGAATGTTTTTGTCTGTCCAATACCCTCCTTCTGTTAATAGCACCTGATATTTATTTTAGGGGAATCATCCCTTTCCACTCCATGTGGCCCTGGTGGAATTTCTATTACAGTGCTCTTGCCACCTTCCAATTATTCAGAAGGACAGGCAGGAGGCCAATGATGGCCCCTGATGGCCAACCTCCCGGGCATAATATGAGTCTTTAATGAGATTTGATATCTGTATTAGGTCAGAAAAAGAGTCCCTATTTCTTTGGGACCACCAGCCAGCAGAATGTAGGCTTGGAACGGTCAGCACCCGTGATTCCTGTCACAAGGACATAGCCTGCCTAAAAATGAAACGTGTGCACAGAGAGAACTAGAATCAGTGGATGGAGAGACAGTCTGCTGAGAACATTACTTAAGCCTTTAAATCCTGCCCTTATATCTCGCAGATGGCATTATTTGAGCCAATAAATTCCTTGTTTTTCTTAAGCTTATTTGAGTTGAGTATCTGTCCTTTGCAACTGAAAGGATTCTGAATGATTGAAAAGTGTTAGCCTCACTTTATGGGAAAGGAAATTATCTTCCAAATGTCACATTACTTGCCCAAGGTCTCACAAGGTAATAACAGAGTTAGAACATGATCACAGGTTTGTCCAATGCCCATGATCTTTGCATAACTGCATTTTAAAAGTTTTTAAAATGTATATGCAGTAAAACTCACCCTTTTGTTGTACAGTTGTAAGAGTTTTGACCAATAGATTTGCATCACTGCCACCAGTTTTGCACCCCCAAGACTTCCTCATGCTGTCCCTTTGTAGTCAAACCCTCCTTTTTTTTTTTTTTTTTTTTTTTGCGGTACGCGGGCCTCTCACTGTTGTGGCCTCTCCCGTTGCGGAGCACAGGCTCTGGACGCGCAGGCTCAGCAGCCATGGCTCACGGGCCCAGCCACTCCGTGGCATGTGGGATCTTCCCGGATCGGGGCACGAACCCACGTCCCCTGCATCAGCAGGCGGACTCTCAACCACTGTGCCACCAGGGAAGCCCTCTCCTCCTACTCTTAATACTTGATAACCACTGACTTTTTCTCTGTCCCTAGAGTTTTGTCTTTTCCAGAATGTCATATAAATGGAATCACACAGCCTTTCGAATCTGGCTTCTTTTCATTTGGCCTAATGCATTTGAAATCCATACATACTGTTGTATGTTATCAACATAAATGTTTTATGAAAGCATGCTTAGAGCAGCTTTTCAATCATATCCTCATTAGTGTGAGTGGGGCATATACAGGTTTTAAAAAGATGAAAAGAATGTATACTGGGTTGAATAATATTCTACCAAGATTTATATCCAGCTAGAATCTATGATATGAATCAAGATTTATATCCAGCTGGAATCTATTTGGAAATAAGGTCTTTGCAGATGTAATCAAGTTAAGATGATGTCAGACTGGATTAGGGTGGGCCCTAATCCAATGACTCGTGCTCTTATGAGAAGAGAGAAATTTAGACACAAAGATACAAAGGGAGAATGTCACATGACAATAGAAGCAGAGATTGGAGACATGCAGCTGCAAACCAAGAAACACCAAGAATTGCCTGCAACCACAAGAAGCTACAAGAGAGGCATGGAACAGACAGACTGTCCCTCAGAGAACCAACCTTGCTGACACCTTGATTTCTGACTTCCAGCTTCCAGAACTGTAAGAGATAGATTTCTGTTATTGGAAGCACTCAGTTTGTGGTTATTTGTTGTGGCAGCCTTACGAAACTAATACAAGAAGGTATGAAGGTATAGGGGATTGCTTTTAGGGCAGCTTCCATCAAGCAAAAGAGCCCGACTGAGGAGATAGGATAGATGAAGACCAAGTTCTTTCACTTTACAGTTTTGCCTTAGGATGAGCCTGACTGAATTCTAGAGCCAAACTGTAATAGCATCACGGGTACTGGTATATTTCCCCAAGCATCAAATCTATTACTAGTAACTGAAAGTGAAACCTGTTTTTAAAATATGATAAACAATGTACAAACCTAATTTTGGCCTCCTCATCAACTAATTTTGAAGTCAACTCATTCAAAACCGCCATGTTTCCATTGTGAAGGAAAAAAAATATTCAAGTTGGGGAGGGGGCACCTTTCATCAATCTTTTTATTAAGCATCTCCAGAAGATTATAGACTCAGGAAATTAGGTATTAAAATTTAATTAACTTTCCAAGTTACTTGAAGAAAAAAGAAAGAAAAAAGTGAAATCCACATTCCTCTAGAGAAAAAAATCTTCTGAAGTGCATTTCAGTCTGCTGCTTGGATTTTAGACACAAACAAATTAGGGGATATTTTTAATAGACAGAAAGTATATAGCCTTTTGATACTTAAGACGTAGAAGCAAAAGAGAGCAAATGAACAAATTAGCATTTTAGACAAACCAAGAGAATGGATTTTTTTCTAAGAGATATTTAAATTATGTATCCATGATGTTAATATTGTTGATTAAGTTTAAAACATCAGTTAATCTACCTTGTAATAATGATGAAAATCTGTGATTCTTAAACCTGGCTCCTTTTCAGACACTCCTGAACAACCTAGAAAGATCCCTATGTCTCACTGCCCAGATTCTGGTTTGGTAAGTCTGAACTAACACCTAAGGAAGCTATTTATTTTTTCAAATTCTCCAGGTCATCCTGATGGACGACCAGGTTTGAGAACTAACATAGAAAATGCTCTCACAGAAAGAAGCTTTGATCTCCCAAAGCCTGGGGAATTAGAGATGGGGTCAATCCAAGGTCAAATACCAAAAGCAAAATATTAGAATGGAAGTAATATAATCCTTAAGGTCAAGAAACAGAGGCAGGGTCTAAAAGGGAAACCAGGATGCAGGGTGGAAGCAAGCTTCATGAAACAGGAGAGGAGGTCAGAATGCCAATGAGAAATCACAATCAGAACACAGGGGAGGATTGTAAGCCAGAAACACAGGAAGCTCTGGCATTTCGAATTTGGGGCTCAGTCTGGCTCAGGACTCAGAGAAAGCTTTACCTGAACCAGATTCCTGTCTGTAGAGTTATGCTTTTATGTAAATTCCTCTATTAAGAGTATCAGTTCATTCAGGGTTTATCTAGTCTCTTATTTTTTCAGCATCTAGCAGCTTGCTTTAGTGTCCAGCATTAGACTGAGTGATATGCATTGACCTCTCCATAAACTGAAGTTATCTCCCAGGCGAGAGTATTTCACTGTAATAATGCCTGTGTGTGTCTATGTGTGTAGCTCTATGTTTGTTTGTATATTTTTTGTAGAATGCTTCAAACATTGAACTGTTGTTTAACATGTAATATATTTTTCCCATGCTATTAAACTTTTAATGAAAACCCTTTAAAAACGAATTTTCAACTTCAGGTAAATTGAAAGGACAATTGTTATTTCTTGGGTAACAGTAAGACATTTATTTCTTTATAATTTGTTTTCATTCATAAAAAGGACAAAGCACAGTCCTATACTACTCCATTGAAAAAATGATAAAAAATAACTAAAAAAATCAATTCAATATTTATCAGTATCAAATAAAATTACTATCACCTTTCCTTGAAATACAAAGAAACAACATATGTATCTATATCTATATAAAGTTTAATTAAGAATCTTGCGTCTTAAAGCAGATGATACATTAGTTAGTTTGACAACAGTTTAAAACTGATGGTCCCAGTCAAATTTGTACACTTGTATGAGGAAATGAAAGGCTTGAGTTATCAGTGTATGAGAGATTTTAATCTACCTTATCTCTGCCACAAAGTTAAAATTAAACAAACAACCTCCAAAGTCTGTTTTCTTCTTACCTTTCAGAACCATTTCATGCAAAACCAGTTTTGCTCTTTATTACCATACATTAGAAAATAAAAGGCAAGCATGCATTTGGCAAAAGATTTAGTTGTTGACTATATAAAAATGCCCAACATGGGTCACATTGCAAAAGGAAAACCCCAAGGTGTAACAATGAAGACACAAACATGTGTACAGAAGGCTCACAGAGTATTCGTTTCCCTAAAGTATGAAGAGATTTTTTTTTCAAATAATTAAATATTTTATGAAATCTGGTAACGATCTCAAGACTGTTGACATACTTCCACTGGAGAATCATCCCTTTCACTTATTTTTAAAAAGTTTCATTTTACAACAAAGAGTTAAATGTAAACTAATGAAATATTTATTGGTATTTTCATAATGAAAACTCTAAACATTTATACATAGATATATAGTACAAAAATTATACAAATTAAAGAAAGGGGGGTAAAATAGTAATAGATCTATTTTGCTTCCTGTAAATATTTTTTTTATGAACCTATAAGGTATCCTTTCTAAAAAGATAAATTCTATCTCTAATTAGCTAGCAAGGTTGTGCTAATAAAATAGGATTATACCTCTTGAAGCATCAGACATTGCACTATTTCATAAGCCAGCTAATCCTTTATTACTTGATTTCTTTCACATCCATACTCAAACACATTTCCGTGCACACCATGGAGAATGAAGAAATGTGCATCTTCCTTTTCACAACTTATAAAAACCTAAAGCACCAACACTTGGGAGACCACTGGACAGACACGTTATTTGTCTCCTCCTGGCCTTCCAGTTTTGCATACTCTTCAAAGTACCATTAGCAACATCTTGATTTGGTATTCATAGCCAGTTTTCGGTATTGCATTGAAGCAGGAAGTGAGTTTAAAACTAAATTAAAAAAAAATAGGGAATACTGTAGTTTTTCCGAGCTACAGGTGATTTCTTGATTCCATACCTTTAATAAAGAGAGGTTTTACTTAGAATGAAGCACAAAAACAAAGTCACTAGAATATTAGATAATTTTGATATTCACTTAACTGTCATTTATTCCTAGCTGTGTAAAGACTGTCACATCTCAATTAAAAAATGGAAGCATTCTACTTCTCAAAATTCATCAGTTCACGTGTGAATAAATACAGCAACATGATGATATTCTAACACAAGAGCTGTGATTTTTTGAGGTTTGAAATTGATGATAAGAAAAACATAAAATAATGTCAGAGTAGAATACAAAAGTAAAAAAAAAACTTCATGTAGTATATTAATTTTATTATTAAAAAACTAACTTAAAAGTATTACTGATTCTGAAGACCAAATATTTAGAAAATTACTTACTTCCAAAACAAGAATACTGAAAGTAAGTTCTAGAATTTGGTTTTCAATATTCAAAATCATCCAACTCATTCAGTAGAATGTTTTGGTATTGGAAATTATGTTAAATGCTTTAGTTATACTTTTTTCTTAAAGAAAACTCAAAATGCCATGAGTGATAGGGGCCATTCAAAAATATGCAGGACCCAAAACAGAGAGGATAGTACAAGAGACTGTATTACTCTTACATTTACCACATACGATCAACGTTTCAACCTCTATTATATTTCACAACTTGTTATTAAATTTAAAGCACCTGTGTATGGTGATTTTACTTTCACTCTACAGCCTATGGTATTGAATTGAACACTGTAAATTGTCCCATTGGATTAAATCATGCAACTGTCACAGAATTAGGTTAAGTGGTTTATAAGGCATATTGGAACGAGTTAAAAATCATTTTATATCCATTTAAAAGTTTATTCTTTTGGATGAAGGGGTTCCTGAATGCCTCAGTCATAACATATGCTGTAAATCAGTTGGATAGTTTGTTAAAGTATAATTTATTTGGCTTAGGATGGAGTTGCAGGACTTGGAAGGAATTGTAGTCATCACAGAGATGGAGGGTGTCCTCTGAGCTGGGCTGGGAGCAGCAGTTGTCATGCCACATTCAGAATTCCAAGTACACAAGGATGCCAAGGACAGGAAGCAGGAAGCCAAGAAGACATGGTGATAGGATGGATGCACCTATAATGTAAACCAAAAAAGTGCATATTATTTCATTGATAACAGTCACTGTTGCTCATTTACCCTGCTATGGGTATTATGTAACCATGAAACTCAAGTGGTTCCTTTAAAAAAATACTAGCTTCACTTAGTCTTAAGTGACTTAAGAAAAACAAAAATGTTTTATCAAGGATTTTGTGTGTGAGACTGTGTGGACTGTTTATACCAAAAGTTCATATAAATCATTTATGATAATAAGATCACAAATGTTTCTGTTTTTCCTGTGATCCAGCAGTCCCAAACTCCTACCAGAAGGCACTAGGTCAGGAAACATGTATAAATAAGTGAAAAATCGTCAGTAAGCTGTGAACAAATAAGATAAAGAGATGCAGAAAAATGCTAATAATGTTACATGGGGCAATGACATCATAGGTATACTGGAAGGTCCTACATGATTTCATATCCTAATGGTTTTAAAACATTTAGGGGCTTATACGCAATGATTTTAGAAATGTATTTTTGATAATAATAAATAACCTATTCAAATTTTTATCTAAAGAACAATTGCCCTGAGAGATGTTATGTAAATGAAGAATAAAAATGATGTAATATTCTACAGACTTAAATTACGTCTTGAATGCCACCTAGAAGGGCTCTTCCTGTGGTCAGGTAAGTTTATGGGTCCAAGTCCAGCTTCACTGGAATTCTTGAGAAAGGGCTGAAAAGTGGGACCAAGAAGGTACACTCTTCCTTTCAACTCTCCACAATTATTAGGTGCTCTCTTCAATGAGCAAAAAATACAGTCAACAGCTTGTAAATATAATAGATTTGTGTCCATTTTTGGAAGTTTATTCTCTAAATTGAAACTTTAAATCATTGTTATCTACTATATCAACAGTTGCCTAAATAGACCTTTCTTTGGAATATTCCTCTTAAGTTTAGGAAGACTCAAGGCCATTTCTCTCGAATTTGGTCATTGAAAGCACAGTCATACTCCCTGTAAGGCGGAAGATGATTGTGTCTACCTGCATTCCACTATTGCCCTGTTAGCAGCATTCAGGGCTGCATGGAAAATATAAGAGAGAAAACATTATCAGACACTGATAAAGGGGTTCTTAGAAATGAGCAGGACAGCGAAGGTAAAAGTGAGGGCAGAAGAGCAAGCACTATATAAACAGCCCTCGAGTAGCTGCTTATAGCCTCTTTATGATAATGCATAACGGCATTATCAGTAGCAATGATGACACAAATAATGACCATGATAATTGCTGTTCTACAGCAGCTACAGCTACAGTTCACTGTTCTACAGCCACAAGACAGACACCACACTGGTCATTTATATGTATTATGACATTTATACAATAGATCATGATGCAGATCTTATTTTCCTGACTTTATAGATTATGTAACTCAGATTCAGGTAAAATGACTTGTTCAAGGTCAGTGGCCAGTAGAAGGCAGAGCCAGGATTAGATCTCAGATTGGCCTGGCTCCAAAGCCCATGCTCTTTCTACCTCTCTGCCACTTTCTACAGATAACTTTGGAAAGGTACCAGTGCTAGAAAAGCATTAGGACATTACATCTTGCATTTAAAGTGTCAAGGCAAGGGCACAGGAGGAAAACAAATGACTTACGGGAAAACAGAGCACCTAAGCTGTTTCAAAGTGTCTTTATTCTTGTAGCATTTTTTCCTTCTATTTTTCTACACAGATATTTTAAAACTATGCCACAGCCCACATATTATTTTATTCAATAAGATGACCAATAATAAACCTTAATCACACAGAAAAACATTAGCTTTCAATGTTTGACCTAATTTAAATGATCTTTCCTGAAGACCTTTGTCTGAGAATGACTGCAGGGTCTCTGCAACACTGTGTCTTTGACCACGAATTACATCAGTGATGGGTACACATTCATGTATTTGCCTGAATATGTGGGTTGGCTAAGTACAAACTGTGGCCAAGGAAAGAAAGTTAGTCAATTATGGATGCCATTTTGAAGTTTTGGTGTTAGTATGAAAACCAAACACAATTTCATAATTTGAGGCTTCAACATCAGGATATTTGATTTATTTAAAATAAACTCTTCATGTTTATGTGTGTTATATTTAATTTCTCTAATGGCTCAAGCTTATGTAACTGTGGTCTTCATCTTCAATTCTCTTCCACATTGCAAACACAAATTAGAGACCTGACTGAATTACTATTTTAAAGTCATTTTAAATGTGGGAACCCTATATTCTTGAGGGGTTTTAAACATATATTGGTTTTCCATCTAACAAAATGTATATCAAGCATAATTTCAGTACTTAACATGGTATATAGTAAACGTATATTTTTCTTTTCACATAGCTACTGAATATCAAACATGAAAAAGTCATCAGTCTGGTTAATTACTTTTGCCTATAAGAACAAATGTAAGGCCAATTTAGAATACTATGTCTCTTCCATTGGATTTCTTGACTTTTTTTAACCTAAACTGCCCAGATTTATTTTTCCCTCAGGAAGGATTCCTCTAGAGGGAGTTATATATTGAGAAGAGAAATTTAATTAAAAGTTAAGCAGTGCTTAACAATCTCTCCAGGTTTTATGCTAAATAGACCGCCACTCTAGTCAGTTTTTAATACAAATCTCTTTTCTGATGCTTAAGTTTAGATACCATGGTCCAATCCAAATTGCTAATGTTTACTATTAATACTTGGAATTTTCTCCTTGTGGTGTCATGTTTATGATCACACCTGTTAATATCTCTAGATTTTGAACAACTTCAGGACAGGGAATATATCCAAATCATATTTTCAGCTGTGTTGTCTTGAACCATAAAGTTATAATATGAATAATTCTTCCAGTTAAAAGCCCTGAACCTTTTCTGATTGCAGAACACAAGGTGGGAGAGAAAGTGAAGGGGTAGGACACGGGGGTTTAAAGAAGACAAAGGTAACCACTGTGACATGTCTCTCCTATCAGAGAGATGATATTAAAAATCTGCAGTATCAGAAAGACCTTATTTTACTGCTCAGGCCGAGGGGTTCTCTAACTTTTCTTGATAGGATGTTACTTTGGATTCCTTCAAAGCCTTATAACCCTGGGCTGAGGGAAGAAAGCGTTTTGATAAGATGATTGATCCCCATGCCTAGGGGTATGTTTCATATATATTAGGTGTGTTAGGTACACGTCAGTGGGTGTTTGCTGTTGAAATTTGTCGAATTCAATAAAACTCCTGCTGGGATAGCAGCAAGTTTAGAGAAACATAAGAGTAAAAGTCTGTTTGGGATTGAGAGTAAAAAATCAGCTCAGAGGGAAAAAGAGCAAAGTCACCTGCGTTTATTCAGGTTAGTAGTATGACAGACACAGATAATCCCAGCTTGAACTTAAATGGAGACACTGCCAAGGTCATGCAGCAGCTGGCAAATGCACAAATGACCCCTTCATTGAGTGGCTAGTGTTGTGTTACCAGTGCTACTCCATACCTGCTTTACACTTCCCATCTTTTACTAGGAACACCCAATTGCTAAACTACTCTCCCCTTGAGACGGCTCCCAACCCTAGTTAATTCCTGATACTCCTGCCCTCATCTTAGAAACAGCAACTGATCCAAAACTGATTGCTTCTTCCCTTAGACCTTCCTCTGGATTCTTCAGTAAGAACTCAAACCTTACATAAGATGTTCCTCCTTCTCACTCGAGAGGTGTTCCACAACTGCTCTGGGGTACGTTTCCTTGTTACATCCAGTCAATTATAGGTAGTCCGACTATCTATCAGACTACAGTTTTGTAACTGGTCCTTGGTTGTTTAGATTTTGAGAACAAACAGGCAAATATGAGGGTCTGTAAGCAGGTCACTGTCCTAGCAGGAGATGTAAGGGGATAGTGAATAGTGTAATGGGGCTCTAGAGCCAGGCAAAGAAAGCAAGAGTCCAAATACTGCCTCTGCCTTTTATTGGCTAGGTCATCTTGAGCATGTTCCTTAATATTTTTATGCCCTAGTTCCTTCAAGTACAAAACAGGGGTAATATATCTCATAGCTTTATTGTGAGTATGGAGAAGATGTATATCAATGGTTCTTATATATATTTTAGCAGCATAACCTTTCTTCAGAAACAATCATATGTGCAAGCCCATTTACTGAACAAGCAGGGAGAGGGGATGCTTTATTTAAAGATGGGCCTGGGGCAGGAGACCACAGATTTGTTGCCTCCTTTACGTTCATGCTTGTACCTGTACTCCCCCAAGCCCATCACTCCAGGCAATGTGTAGGGCTCTGCTTATCACAGTTTGAAAACAGCTGCTTTATGTAGAGCACTTCGAAAAGTGCATAGCTGGGAGAAAACTTCTGTAAATGATAGTGATTCATACTACACTTGATGTTGTTCATCTCTTTATACAGTCCTACACTGTATTTTTTGAAAAGTAGTTGGATAAAAACAAAGCAAAACAATAGATAAAGCAGGTGTCCCCTGCAGACAACATACATTTGAGACCTGTATGTCTATTTACTGTTCCCTAGTCACACATTGTGTCCTTTTAGATCACAAACATTCCTGAAATGTCCTTTCACCTATCAACACAGGGCATATTGGACTTTTCTGTAGTAGTCTAGCTCAAGTTGATCTCCTCTGTGACATGGTAGTCTGGGATCTTTGGTTTTAAGTAACTGGAGCTCAACTGAAGAAAAAGCTGATTTTGCACTGCTTTGGGACAACTAGAGCTAGTTAGTTAACTGAATACCTGTGTCTGCTACATTTCTGACTTTCATGTCTTCTTCCTTTGCAGATTGCCCCACATTCTCAGACTGACTTCTCAAGGTAGACAAGAGAGTCAAGTTCACAATCATACATTCTCAAGATCAAAGAGATGATATTTTTTTTACTCCAATTCCAGTGAGAAAACTCTCAAGGAAAGATTCTTATTTGCAAAGTCTGAGTCATATACGTACTTTCAGACCAATACTGTGGCTGAATTAGTGCATTTGTGTGATTGAACTAGCTGGGAACATGTTCCCGTCCCTCAACCAATCACTGTGGCCAAGGAGGAGGGTGGCTTAAGAAGACATCAACACTTTCTGATCTCAGGTATTGATTACGAGCTTTGTTTTTGGGGTTAGCCTGACCTGTTGGCAATTCTGGATCTATCATTTACTGGCTGTGTACCCTTTGGAAAATTATTTGTGTCCATTTACCCATTAGATTGTTGTGAGGTTTAAGTGAGGAAATGGCACTTATTTTCTTAAATTTTGTGGCAGAAATGGGTGAAAACAAAAGTTAAAGGAGGAAGAGCTGTTTTTTACTTTCAGATACTGACATATAACTTAATGTATGAATGAATTTTCTGACCAAGAAAATTTTTTAAAAATTCATGTACTCTAATTTTCTTGCAGGACTTAACACTTAAAGGATGTAAAACCATTGAGGCAAAAACAAATACTTCAAAATTTGTCTTGACTACTGGGATTTTACAGAATGTCTGAGACAAAACAATTATAGATTCGTTATTGGTTAATTCATTTCTGGAATTTCTATCTTATATGTCTCTTCTCCCTTTCATATTTTCTTTTTCATGATTCCCACCAGATTTTTTACCCTTGACTAGAAACTGGTATAGAATTTGGAATAAAACTTCTGTAACTCAGTGAGGTTAATGTTAAAATTTTCTTTGGGCCATATATCAGAATTTTTATTTTTATAAATTGTCTAATGCTTATTAAGAATTAAAAGATATATCTCTTTAAAAAGTTAGTTGGCTCTGCTTCAAATAGGTCTCTTGGGGAAAATGCTGTTACAGTTTTCAATTTTAAATCCATTATTATAAGCATAACTACCTGCCTTTGACAAAATGGAGTTATGGATATTTACCCCAATCGGTTTTAAGAGTTTCTGGAAAAGAAAACAAAAGAGAAATCAGAAAATAAGATGGATTTTTTCTTTGAGATACAGAAGACTTTTTATATTTGATGATGTTTTTGGCCTTTGATATCTATTATATTACAGTGTCTATGTGTATCAGCTTGCTTATTCTGTGTTTGAGAATTTTATCTCCTTATGCTTCTTTGAGATAGCAAAATACTAAGCTATGTGAAGAAGAAGAAAAAAAAAAGATAATTTAAGACCTATTTGCAATTCTGTCAATAGCTAGTTGTGTAACTTTGGGCAAAAGAGAATATTTGGACTCAAAATATGGCTCTGAGGCTGGTGTGATCTTTGGCCATTTTACTTGTCAAGGCTGTGGATTTTTCCTTCTGTAAAATGATAGGGTTCAATATTATAACTCCTTAGGTTCCTAGCACTGCCATTAGTCTATGATTCTATGCAAACCATAATGTGTTCAAGAATATCAAGCATTGAGCCTAAAATTTGCAAAGATATTTGTTATTTATGATAAAGTTGATATGTGTTTATATATATACATTAAAAGCTTGATCATATAAGTGATAGTGGCTATGATGTTTTTTTTTCAAACTGGTGAAACCCACTAATCTTGCTGCTCCTACTTACTTGGCAATTATAAACACATATGTCAAACAAAATAGTTTTTGGTTTTTTTTGGCAAGGGTGTATGGTTTGCTGACAGCTTATCCTGGCAGTCATATATTTTCCTTACTTTGGTCCTTTCCCTATCAGGAAATGTGAGATTACAAGGATGCATTTCTTCTTTGAGAAAGGATCAAGCATCTCCATTAGAGTGATGACCAATTATTTGCTGGGAAATATAAAACTAACTTCTAACAGTCCATTCACTAACAAACACATTCTAAATAACCTAATTTTGATATAATTGGGGGGCAAGATGAGAGTATAATTCTGAGGACTTTTAAAACTGGTTTACCTACTTTTTTAGAAATGCAAGGTAAGATTTTCACAAAAGCTTGAGACTTGGCATTAGAAAGAATTCTACTTGAATACTGTTGCCCTCGCTTGAGTGTGTGACCTCCGCAAGGTACTTAACCTCTCAGAGCCTCCATTTCCTTATCTGGAAAATGGGGAGTACAATATTTTCACAGCAGGGTATTTGTGATAATTAAATGAAAAAAAAGTTAAAAATACATAGCAAATGCCATTTGATAATTGTGAATCTGAAATATGAAATTTAGTGTGTTCATTTAAAAATTATTATATAGTGAATATGAGAATACCCTAAGCATGGGATGAGACATAAGAGACTCAGAACTCTCTCCTATTCTATAAAATGTTCAACATACATATAATGCATTTCATGGGTTTAATTTTTTCCTCAACTTATACAAAATCTTTAACAAATAACACTCAAGTTCCTTATTCACAAACAACCAGAGCCAGCTTATTAGATCATCTTTGCATTTGGTATTGGAAATAGCTGTTTGGCAGAATATGCTTACTTGGGTAGCCCTGGTTTTGTGGAATGCATCAAACTAGGACTGGGATTAGTTTTTCTCAACATCAATAAAATTTAGAGAGCCTGGGGACTTTCAGATGCTCGTTCTATTTTGCAATATTCATAAAAACAAATATTAAATTATTCCCTCCACTGCCCCAGCCTTGCCTTTCCCCAATCAGTTTTTGAGGCAAAGCAATAACAAGTAGAGCCAGAGAAAAAGTTTAATAATTCATGTGTGCTCCATGCCAAGGCTAATGGTTCCTCTTTAGTGCTAGGCTTGAGGGCCCAGTTGAACACATCTATGACTAAGACTTCCTAGACAACTTCAGGAGCTACAGACACATACCCTACCAGGTTTACTTAAGAAGAAGTACTGCTCCCTGAACCTCTCCTACATCCCCCACAGACATACTTGCTTCTTCTATAGTTTTGTCACTTTACATTTTTAGGAGAAAAACTGGTGTTTTGCAGTACTGACAATGAAGAGTAGGAGTAAAACTAGCTGGACATGACAGTCAATTTTCCTTAAACTTATCAGTGTATGTAATCAAAAGAAAGCTAAACAAAGGGAAGCAGGCAGGTATGTCTTCTTACAAAGCCCACCGAACTTTTCGTAGCTGTTCTTTTACATAAATTTGAGTAAAGGATATTTTGCTGAGTTTAATAATAATGCTCAAGGTCATGATGGGCACAATGTTTGCTTGTAGGTGAGACCATAGAACTAAAAAGGCTTAGTCTATCATGCTCCTGGATGTCATGACTATTTATTCATGGAGGGTCTATTTTGTTCAGGCATCCCTAAAATTATAGGAGAGATGACATATTTTTAGCAGACACATACTTGCATGCCTATTTCTAGTACCAATATTTGTGGGACAAATCATTCCCCAGTTCTAGGAAAGGATAGGTATTTTGCCTTTTAAATTTGCTTAGAACAGCAGGCTTTTCAAGAGATGAGAGGATGGGATGACACAGAAAAGCCCCTGTTAAGCTTTGGCATTGTGAGCCCCAAAGTGGCAACTATATCCAGTTTCATGTGACTCTTTTGTGGGACGGAACTAGCAGCCATCATTCACCCAGCTGGCCTTCCTGGGGGTGGTTTTCAATTCACATGTCAGGTTTTATCAAAGTATAGATGCAGATTAATTTCAATTTAAGTATTACCTCTGCTTTTCTTTTAAATCAAATCTTCTTCTGTGAGGAAAACTCCAAAAATTTAAATGTACAGATAGCTATGATATAAGAATAATAAGAAGATTTCTTTAAATCATTTATTCATAAGTTTCTGGACAGTCTGGTCTACAGCATGTCCTCAACAAATATTTGTTCGATGGATTATTATTATTTTTTAATTTATTAAGTGCCTATTCTGTCCAGGGAACTTTTGCAACATGTTATTTTGTTTAATTCTTATAATACAGTTGAAGTATGTCTCATTATCCTCATTTGCAGATTAAAGGTCGAAGAGTCAGATTTGCTGACCTAGCACAAGGCAAAATTGGTTATTGAACTAAAACCTGGTTCTAAGCCCAGTGCTATTTTCTCTACCCCAAAGATGCTTCATGAATCCTTCTTAATATGGGCAGACAATGCAGTGGTCCAACTTTCCTTAATGTAATGAGTTGAGAGTTGGATTTTATTACCAGTATATAAATATCCCCATGTCACAACAGCCAAGGATCCTAGTCACCCGCTGGTTTCATGTGGTGGTTCAGAGTCACAAATATCTGGGAAGCTTTCCCAGGGCAAACCAGAGCAGAAGTCCCATTTGATTTTTCTTGATTCATCTTTGCTTTGGGGCTATGATAAATGAATGACTCACCTGTTTGAGGTGGTATTTTGTTATTTAAGATTTTCGTCCCTAATATAATCCTGAACTCATGTGTTTGTCAGACCTCAGGGCCTTACTGTAGGCCCCCTACTTACTGTAGGATTCAGTGTCATCCATCTATCAGCAAGGATTAATTGGTGCTTCTCTGTTTTTCCACATGCACATGAAGTTCTTATAAAAAACAGTCTGAATTCATTGAATCTTCACAACTATTAAGAGGATCAAAATCAACTGAATCTTCTTTTTGTACTTTCACAGAAGAAACAGTTTCTCAGCTATTTTCATAATAGTCTGAAACATGTAAGGAGGTACTGGCTGAAATCAACACTAATTACTCCAAAGGATTTCTAAGAGTTTGTGCTGATTCAGTAGAAGATATAAAATAATTTCAATCACTTTGGATGGCATCTACATGGAATTTTTGTTATTTTTATATATTTTTCAGAGTTCTTTTTTTTCCAGAAGGTTCATTCTTAGTCATGTTTTCATGGTGCTAAACCCTGAAATTTTAAGTTCTTTCCAAATTCTTTTTAGGTTAAAAAAAGTGGAAAAAAAAGAAGGTTGACTTTCATTACGTCTGTAAGGAGTTTATTTTTAAAAATCAATAGAGTAGTTACTCCTTGCTAACCAACAGGAATTCTGGGGAATGCTTTAAGAAACCATTTTGTTTATACTGAACAAATCAAATTCTCTCACTCTGAGTGGAAATTGAAATTCTTTTGTCAACATCTATATTTCTAACCAGTAATACCAGTCTTCTCCCAGTCATTTCATTATAAAATTTTGGGAGTCATTATTGACTATCTCTCCATAAGACTTGTGCCTTGTGTCTCCATGACTCGTGAGAGTGTGTTTTATACAGAGGGAATTTTGGATGTTGATTGATGATGATATACTAATATGCTTAAAAATAACATAATTAGTTTTCAAGATATTGAAAGAAATATAAAATCTAGAAAGAAGTTTGAGACTAATGATTTGCTTTGACATTTATTTCACCTGGACTGTCTTACCTCTTGTTTCCCTTCCCTGGCTTTTCCATATTACGTTCTTCAGAGTTTGTCAGAGTACCACTTCTCTTGCCCTCTACACCATCTGTTCCATCCTTATTCTTATAACATTTTCCCATCCTTCTAAATTACTTAGCTCAGTTAATGATTGTCATGCAATCAGAATGTTAAACATAGAGTCATTTTCAAAGTGCTTTTTCCTCTCACTTGCAATACACTGTCTTGGTCACCAAGTACAATTGATTCCGTCTCCAACATCGCTCTAGAATCTCTCTGCTCCACTTTCTCTCCTGTCTCTGCCACAGTGATCTAGGACCTCGTCACCTCTTACTTAATCACAAGAAAAGTAAAAAGATGAAAAAACCAAAACCCACAAATCCAATCTGCCCCCTTTTCACAGTCTGTAATAACCTATACTCCAATTATACTACCTCTCTCTCCTTTTTGAATCCTGCATTAGAGACTCACTGAATGTGATGCCATTTTTACATATTCTCAGAGTCAACACTTGTTTCCTCAAACTCATATGCCCTATTACCCCCTTTTATGCCTAGAAAATGCTCATTGATCTTAAAAGAGTCATCAAAGTATCATTCTTTTAGGTAACTGTGCATGAATTTAATGACTTCCTCCTCAGTGCTTGCTTGTACAACAATTAATACATTGTGCTGCCAATTATTTTTTCACCTGTCTTATTTATCTGTGACTTTATGGTTCCTTAAGAACAGAAACCATGTTCTTATTCATCTTCCAACTTCCAGGGACCAAGTCTTACCTAAGACATGTGGTGTTCAGTACATTTTTGTTGAATGAGTTGAACTAATGGTCCTGCTTCGGACCCCCCTCTGCTGTCATTCTACCCATGATCTTTCTTTCTCTAGGCATGTGTGAGAAGGACCATTCCTGAGAAAATGTGGTGCAATGAATTTTTTTCCCTATCAAATCTCCACTTCTTTGTAGACTCAAAATCAAGCAATCATCCCTTTTAACCAACATCCAGTAGAGTGCTCAAGATGTAAATATGAACAAACAAGGCTCTTCACTGATAGTCCATATTCTGAGGATGACTGTTAGCCAGAAGTTATTTTATAATTTGGATCAAAAGGAAATAGAATTCACTGAGAGAAATTAGCTGCACGCCAAAACTTTGCTATTTTTTCCTCTTGTGAGAGTTCTGCTAATAAACTTGTGAGCTTTTAAGTGTTATTTAACATCTTTCTTGCTTTCTGTAGTATCTTGGCCAATTTTAAGTTGCAACTGTGTTCAGAATATAATCTTGGACCAGGAAAACAAGACTGTTCCTTTAAAGGGACATATTTAGATAATATTTTAATTTGAACACATAATTTGTGCTTTAAGAATTTTAACTTTAAATCAGGTGAATTTTCCACTTGTACAGATAGAGTCTAAATAATTAAAAGAAAGTAATCTGAGTTTATTTAACTTCTTCAATGACCATTTGGATGCTGCCTCATTAGATAATGGTAGAGGCTGTGACAGATCCTGTCTACATAGTTAACAAAATGTGGTTTGGGTTTGGTTGCTGGAAATCTCACTTCTTCCTATCTGGCACTTACTACTCATTCTGCAATAATGAATTACTTATAGAAAGACCTTGGTATTTCTGGGTGTTTTCATTTATCCTCCATTGTGCCATGTCATTTCCCAGTATCAGGTTTTTGTTAAAAATTGCCACACAAAATTAATCTTCTCTGGACATAGTATAGAGATTAAGAGTACACATATTAGAGCTATAAATCATTTGAATCCTGACGTCTCTTTAACAGCGATGTGATTCTGGGCAAGTTATTAAACTCTGATGCTCAGTTACTTCATCAGTCAAATGAGGATAGTTTTACCTAATTGTGTCTTATAACAATAAAAGGTACAGAAAATGCATTGCTATTATATAAAAATATGTCAGAGTTGGCAGCTCTTCCTATTGAAATTACTGGGAAGTTGTTTTTCTGATCTGTTCCATTTGTCAAGGAATAGATTGCCACTTATCTGTGGTAGCTGCAGGCCACATTCCAAAGAATTCTTTACTGGACTCAGGAAGGAAAAGGTACTGGGCCAAGCCCAAACTGAAGGGCATTTGCAAGGTAACAACTAAAGTCTAGAAAACCATTCAAGACTAGCCACAAGGCATCACTGTACTGACTACAATTTAGCCACTCTGGATATCGAAGGTTGTACAAATTTGAAAACGGATCTTAGGTACTGAAGTGAGGCCTCTGCTTCTTTTAAAGTAAGAGCAGACCCTAGGCTATAATGCCGCAAATAGAAGCTGAGAAGACAGAGAAGGAAGTCACTACTGAGAAAGGTACACAGACATGATCTACCTTGTAGTTAGAGTTACTGGATGTCTTAGCTAAGTAGGCAGTAACCATCTGGATGTGATTGAAATTTAATTCTGATCAACTCTGCTTCGATTATTTTTTTCTTTTTAAGATAGCTTCTCTAAGGTTTCATAGAAGAAAAAGAGCTTAACTGCCTGATATTTGTTCATGAATTCAATTTACACATACTGAGAGCCTACTACTATTCTGCCCAGTGCTAGGGCAGAAACAGCCTTTCTTCCCCCTGGAGATCACAGCTGAATCACAAGTTAACCACACTGCAGTGTTTTTTGTACTCAGAATGCCCAAGACACCATGGAAGCAAAACTGAAATGAGGGGCAGCTGAAGGTGGTGGCACAAAAGGAGTTTTCTGGAGGAAAAGGGACCTGAGCTAAGAAAGAAGAGATGGGACAAAATATATGTATGTGCTTCACAAATGCCCTTCTATTGTGATAATAAAATATTTACCAAGAAATGCATACTAAAAACAGAGAATCTAATGAAAAGTAATCCTTGATATTCAAAAGGAAATAAACTCTTATTCTAAGCCACTGCTTTATAATAATCTAATTTTACTTAGTTATAGTTAATCCCCTCAGAGATATTAATTTCCATTTCATTAATCCATAGAACACTCCAAAATTATAAAAACATGAAAATACTTTAAAATTTAAGAAGATATTTCATCATGATATTCTTGAACATAAATTTAATAGAAGATGAATACACATTTTGTTAGACTGTATTTCAAATATAGTTGCTCAATGTAAGAGAAGTTATTAACCTGAGAAAACAGCCACAACAGAAACATCTACTACTTGGAAAAATATGTAATCTTTCGTTTTAAAACTGGCAATGTTGCATTCCATCTACTTTATAAAAGCCTGAGGATAAGCCACAGAGAATATTCTCTTCACTGACCATATAGCATATCGGTATAGAAAATATATTAAACATTAGAGACGTGGCATTTTAAAATTAACACAAATAAATAGGAATTTATCAAATTTGCACAAATGCATCCTACGACTTGACAATCTCTAAATCTAAATGTATATAAATACATTTAGTTCATCTTGTCACTAAAAAAATAATTCTCTAAATATGACATGGCAATTGATAATGTGATATGAAGACATTATTCTGTGTAAAGTACATTATTCATGTACTGGCTTGTACTGTTCACTGTAACTGCTGAAGATTAAATAAAATTATTGAGTAATTGCTATGCACTGTGATAAGCGTTCTTGCCTATGCTATCAATAGGTTAATTTTAAAGACAAGAAATTTGCTCAAGTTTAAAGTAAGGAGAGAATACCATTTCATTTCTTGCTAAAACAAAAACTGTCTGATCATATTCTCACTGTGATTTTCCATCTTTTATATAGCTAACGTTGCCTCATACATCTGACATGACAGCAAAACATATAATCTAGGATACTAGGCATTGACAACAATCATTAATTTATAGAGAAATGATTACAATCAAATGTGCTCTAGGAAATACTTATAACACTGAATTTAATATTGCCTGTAAGATATATGTCTTACTTTTCTTCCCAATATCAATGCTGGAACTCCTAGCATAATTTACTACTAATTTCATTAATCTCAAATTTTAGAAAAATAAATATTCATCCAGAAAGAATAATAAAGAGATTTTAAAATATGATATAATTTCGGGGCTTCCCTGGTGGCGTAGTGGTTGAGAGTCGGCCTGCCGATGCAGGGGACACGGGTTCGTGCCCTGGTCTGGGAAGATCCCACATGCCGCGGAGCGGCTAGGCCCGTGAGCCATGGCCGCTGAGCCTGAGCGACCGGAGCCTGAGTTCCGCAACGGGAGAGGCCACAACAGTGGGAGGCCTGCATACCGCAAAAAAAAAAAAAAAAAAAAAAAAAAAAAAATCGTCCCTATTTTCACTTTAATTTCTTTGAGAACAATGTAAATTTCCCCCTCTCTGATTAGGGAACTAGTTTATAAAATTTAGATATAGAATATTTGTATACTTCTTTTATCTGACCTAAAATATTGATTATTTAAATAAAATAACTGAATATAATTAATAGTTACAACTATATCTAATAGAAACTACTCCTTGAAGAATTAGAGAATAAGAAGACAATAGAGTAATTGGGGCTCTTGATTTAGTGATAAATTATATTCAATTGATAAACAGGCAAAAAAGAATTTAAAAAATCAAAGCAAGAAAACTCTATGTTAAATAATTCTCTTATGTTTTAACTGAACCTAAAGTTCTACAAAAGTGTAATAACTGAATAAATATGAGATATCTTTTTTGTAATGTAATTTAAATATACCTTAGTTTAAATATATTAATAATCATTTAAAATTTTTTAATAAAGACAGTGTTTTAATCCTAAGAAAAACACAAAATAATATGTGGCTTCAGAGAGCTGCAAAAAGATGTGTTCAGCTATCAAAATCATCCATATAAAGGGCAAAGTTATTAACAAAACCATAAAATAACCAAGGTTCCCAGAAATGAGCAATCTTCTAAAGGACCAACTCTATGTTATCAGCAGAAAAATATATTCAATGAAAACATAAGAGACAGAAGCTAAATAACTTATCCGCATAGTACTTTATTCTCTACATCAAATTCACTTTGGATATCAGGTACCCATGACAATATATTTATATGTTTGGAGGGTTAGGCAGCCACTTATGGTGACAGTATAAAAAAAAAGAACATGTTTTCATTTATAAAAACCAAAGATTTCTCAAAAACCTTAGAATACATGAAGTTACTAAATTACTTGACGTACTTGGATGAATATAAGAATTATGATGGCTATATATTTCAAACGTGATGGCATCACTTTTTTATGCTTCCAATCTTTTTTCTTTTAAATTAGTTTGCTTTATGTTTTGGTTTTCTCCTTGGATTACAATCTCTTTGTAATTTTAGAATCACATATGTCAGTTTTCCATTTATCATGAAAATTATTATACTAAAAATATAAGCACTTTTAAATTGTGTCAATTTTTCTTCATTTTTAGCATTTTTTTCTTTAGATTTTATTGGCTCTTACATTTTACAATACATTCTTTATGACTTTATATGTTTTAAGAATTCTTTTTAACTTACATTTTAATCATAAAGCATATATTGGGAATCAAATACATGTGTCTTATAGTTCTAGAGAGTCAACACATGTTCTTAAGGCATTTACGATCTAAATCTTTGAAGCATTTTAGTACATCAGTATTAATTTAGATCACTTACTTTTGCTAGTTTAATTGAAAAAATAAATATTGAGTCAAAATTCTTTGCCAGGTTCTTTGGAGAATAAAACATAAATATTTACTTATGAGTTATATGCTACCTCATTTTAAAAAGGCTTTAAGATAGTTTACAAAGATACATAAATTATGATAAAGAAAAAGTATTAATTGAAGGGAAGGGAAATAAGTTTAGGAAAAATGAGACAAAGCTGAGATAATGATACATAAATAGCAACAACATCCACTAATGCTACTATTGATAAACACTTTACCTATATTCACCTACATTCAGTTAAAATATACAATGCTTTATGTACTGATACTTTGCTGAAGGTATGTTGGAAACATGGCATTGAGTTTTGGCCAGGCAATTCAAATAGAAAAATAGATCAATCATAAAGTTGATTATCTGAAAGATAAAAACAAGTATTGTGCTCAAGAAAAGTGTTCTACTTCTGGTCCTCAGACCAGAGAAAGGATGCAGGTTAAGGGACAGTCTCTCCCAGGGCAGTACCTGGAATAAAGGATGCTACACAATACTGGAAATGCATCTTCTCCCCCTACCATCACCCCTAGATCTTCCAAAGGAGAGTACTGTATTGAAGGAAGATATTGATAACCTATTTAGAGTGTGTATGTGTGGAGAATAATGTTCTTATTAAATATGGTCCAGTAAGTAATATCTAAGGTGCCTACAGAGGACAATGGATTTATTTAGCTGTATGAATTTTTCTTGTGTGTGTGTGTGTGAAGCATGGGGTGGTGTTGAGAAGATAAATTTTTCTAGTATTTAGACAGAAGCGGTCTTTCTTCATATACTTCCTCTAATAAGATCTCACCTTCTCCATTAAATTGTGTACAGGAATTTGAAACATACTGATTTAATATTAAATATCAGACATTTTATTTAAATATTTATTTATTAGCCTGGCCCAGTGTCTTCACTTCTCTAAGTTCCGCCTCATCTGAGAAAATTTTCAATCATATTTCCATAAAAGGATGACACTGTAGTACAGCAAAACATATCCTCAACTATCAAGGAATAACATGGTATCAGATTTCGTGTAATTGTTTTTTGCTTTTGTTGTTTTTTTTCCTATAATGTTCCTCAATATAAGCCAATAGCACAATACCAAAGTACAATTCAATAAAAATCAATCCTATGAAGATGGAAAACACTGTCTTCTAAAGACACAGCTCACTGAAGTTTTAGATTGATCAGTTTATAAAATTGATTGGATCTCCTGGGAATGGATGGAAGGGGGTATCTGCATAGCCCATGCATTCTCTACAGGGACAATATGGCTTCCACGGAGGTGAAAATTGGTTCTTGTGAGGTGAAGAATATCTGGGCTATTACAATGGTTTTTGCATCTCCAAAGGGCTACAGTATATAAACAGATATACAGCATTTCTGTGGTATTAAAATTACATGGGTGGCAACAGCTGCTAAGAAAAAACATGTAAAAAGGCTTATGAGGGAGAAAAATAATGAAAAAAGATTGAGAAACTCTGGTACAGAGTATTATCTCTCCCAATCATTCTTCTGTTTGGAATTGGGTGGCAAAGTTGTAAGGTACAGGAAAATAGATTTTAATTTATTTATTATTTATTTATTATTATTTATTACTCACATAAAATATGGACACTATTGTTCCCATTCTACATGTAAAATATAGAATATACCTATGCTAAATAATCAAACCATATAAATAATACAAATATATACAAATATATAAGAATATTGTAGACCTCTTGATTAGAGGAGTTAAATTTGCAAATTTGCAAGATATTGGAAAACCAATTTAAAATCTCACCAAAACAGATTTATGAGTTAGAGAGTTAATGGAAATGACCAACGTTGACAAAAATCAGACAGAATATAAGTATGAATATGATCTAGTCCCATTCTGAGAAGATGAAAGTCATTGGAGGTTTTTGCATAGATAAGACCTAACATATTTTTAAATGATCACTGTGGTTGTTCTGCTGAGAATGAATTGTAGGGTTGTAGCTAAGTGTAAATCAGAGAAAACAGTTGGATGGCTAATCAATAATCCTGGAGACAAAGCATGATGGCTGGATCATGATGGTGGCAGCAGAGGTGGAGGTTTCTAGATATATTTTAGTGGTATAGGAATAGCCACTAATTCCACTTTAGTGGAATAGGATTTCTTGATGAAATGAAACTAGTATATAGGAGGAAAAAAGAAGTCAAAGATGACTTCCAGGAAGACTGGAGATGCATTGTGGAGACAGGTGAAAGTGTAGGAAAAGTATATATATAAAGAAAAAAGTTTAATTTAGATATCCAAGTGGAGATAGTGATTAGACAGTTGGAGAAATCAGAGATTTATGTTTGAGAGTTTTTAGCATTTATAGCCTTGAAACAATAAGATTGTTTATGGACTAAGAAGGATAGAGTTATTGGAAGGATAATCAAGAACCAGCAAAAGAGACGTAGAACAGCATCTTATTAGGGAGGAGGAAAATTACAAGAGACTGGTGCCCAGAAAGCCAAGAAGGAGAAAGTGATCAACTGTATTCAAGCTGCTAAGAAATGGAGTAGGAGAGAACTAACTTCTTCATTAAAAATATGAAGGTCATTGGTGATCTTGACAAAGGCTATTTTGATAGAGGGTTGGGAGGATGCAAATTCAAAACAGGATTTGAGAAGGGGAATTAGAAACACTGAAGAGGGACAAATTATTTTTTGCATTTTGCTCTATAGAAAATCATAGAACAATGCATTAGTTGCAAGGGGAGATTTTCCTTTTTTCTTGTTGTTGTTTGTTTGTTTTTATTTTCCCTTAACAATGGGCAAATTTGCAGAATTCTTGCATAGTGATGAGACAAATCAAATAGAAAAAAAATGATGCAGAAGAGAAAAGAAAGAATGGCTGAAGCAATATTCATGAATTAACAAGAGGCTATGGCATCTGGTTCACATGTGGACGGCTGCCCTTAGATAAGAATATGGAGCTCAGCCAGGGCATTAGGAAGGAAGGCAGAGCACATGGACACATATTTATGTGTTGGTTGCTTCCAGTTCCTTCTATTTTCTCAGGGAAGCAGGAAGCAAGCTATTGACTAAAAAGGGAAGATAGGAAAGATACTTTGGAAATTTAAGGAAGGAGAAGGAGGTATGTAATTGTTGTCTAAGGGAGAGAAGAATAAAGTTACTAGGAAAACCTAGTGGAATGGCCCAGTAGCACTGTGGGCCCACTTGACATGGTCATGAGTTCAAGGTGTAACCAGTCTTAATTTGGGGTATTTTTCTCTAGCCACCATTAAATGTGAGAGTGTAGATTTTGAGTAATTTGACAGTTAGATTTAATCCACAATTTTTCCAAGTGAGTATGATGAAGTGAGAGAAGTAAAGGGTACCGGTATGTATGCCAAGGAGTAATGATAATTTATGGCTGTGGGATTTCAGCTAGATATGGAGAGATTGAGAAAGGTAGGGGACATAAGAAAAGTGGTGAGATAAAGGGTTTGTTGTTCCTGGTGGGTCAAAATTTTTCAGGAACCTGAGTACTAAAAAAAGTGAGAAGAAAGATAGGTGTCTTTCAGAGATGAGAATATTTGAGATTATGAAGACAGCAATGATAAGGATAAAAGTGGAGCCATGGCCAGGACAACACAAATTGGATTAAGTGTTTCAAAGAACTGAGAGGACAGTGTGATGTAAGGATCATCGACATGTATATGGAAATCAGCAAAAGGTAGGAGAGAAGTAGTGTTGGAGAGAGTGCCAGTGCACCAAAATCTTCAAGGAATGAGTAGGAATGATCTCAGGGACTCATAGAATACTTCAGGAAGGGGAAATAAGTGAGAGAAGCAGATGATATGAGGTTGTAAGCAGGGAACTTGAGACAAGAAAGAAGGAGGATACAATGGAAGCATCATCAAGAAGGAAGGAGAGCACCTATCTTGCCACGAGGCCCAGTGTTCAAGGCATATGAATAGACTGCAGGAGGAGCAACATCATTGGGAGCGGCGTGGGCGGGGGGTGGAGTAAGGTTTCTGATAAATCAAGAAGGTGAAGGAAACATTCAGTGAAGAGATGAATATTATAAGAGGCTACTGATGACTGATAATGAATTCCAGAGGCAGAGTAGGAAGGTTTTTAAAAACTAAGTTTGGACATAAATGATGCCAGAAAATGGGGCACAGAGTAGTATTAATCTATTAGACTTGACGGTCTCCAGGCAGTAGTGCTGGGGAAGTGGTGAATGTTGGGGATGGAGATTGAAGAGGAGATCTTGGTGGGAGCACATGGAGTTCTGCTTGTATGCAGGCATAAAATATGAGAAAAGTTGTGTTTAATCAAAATTTGGATTCAACCATGTGAGGAGCGTAAAGAGAGAATGAGACAAGGTACAGTGGTTTTAATTATGAACTATGGAATCTGAGCTCTTTAAGGCCACAACTGAGGACATCAAGGAGAATGAGGGAAAGGAAAACAAGTGATAGGGTCAATGGCAGGTCTGGGTGGGGGAAGGTGAAAGAACTGTTGGAGATGGAAGGAGATTTGAAGGAATGAATTGGAAAGATAACAGTTAGTGGTCAGAGAATAAAAACTTAAACTTAAATTTTTAATTTTTTGTAGCTATTGGTAAAGCCAAGATTTGCAAGGATTTTTGTGTCATAGACACGTTGGCATCCTGTGAATCTCTGAGAACACTGAAAATAATGCTTTTACATACATAAAATACAATACATAGAGTTAAAAGGAAACACATTATATTAAAATGCATTTTTAAAATATCAAGAAAACAAATATATATTTGTTAGCACATAAAATAGTGTGCTTATTAGAACATTACATAATAAGAAATTGGATACAGTCTAATAAATATATTTTTTGAAGAAGCGATACTGCAACAGGTGAACTATTATATGAGACTATCTGGGATTGTTACTAGTGAGTGATTTGTAGCTTAAATTCATATTTGAAGAAATCATAAATTTTAGTTAGAAATTAATAAAATTTTTTATTAATTATTTCTCAGTCAAGTTTCAGGGACCACTCAAGTTCTAATTCACATTCAAGTCTGTGAAGCCCTGTCTAGACTGTAATCATGGGTGGGTGGCTGAGGCAAGCAGAGGGCAAGATCATCAAGAAACAGGAATTAAGAGGCCAGGACATTGGAAGGATCATCTCCACACATGTTGATATTCAAAGATTTCAGAACTTCCAGGTATATCTAGACTTTGAGGCAATGACTTGGGCTAAGTGTCTTGTTGCGCTACTCCTTTGTAATCTACAGTATCCTTGACTCTTCCTAAGTCCTCTGTAACCTACAACAAACACCCTTCCATCTTTCTGCTTCTCACCGCCACGTTAGGAAGGTTGGCGATTTGCTTTAGAGATGAGAGGCAATTATTCAGGGTCTGCCTGGAGTGATAAGTTGTAGAAGAAAGACTACTGGATGGAGAAATTCATACTCTTGGATTATGTTCCAAATGATTTATTTTCTCTTTTTCTGGCTCATTTTGCATAGAAAGTGCCCTTGGAATGTCATTTGCTTCATTACATTGCTTTTATACTGTGAATAACCTACCAAAGAATCTGGCTTTTAGCCGTACTCAACTATGAAAAGTACTTTGAGACCTAAGCATTCCTTCATCAATCACTAAAGTTGGTCCCCAGTGTAGTATCAAATGGACCATTTTAATATGTTGATATATCACTTGCCAGTTTAAGAGTTATATTCCCTCTTATTGGAGCATTAAAGGTTTCCTGTTCTATTTGTGACAATTTTGCAGGAATTTATTTTTAAAAATAACAAGCTCATTTTCTTTTCTAAATGGTTTTCAGATTTATGTTACAGTGAGTAAGTGTCAAACCTCAGGAGAGAAAATTTAAAACCCAACTCTCTTTCTCAGCACAGACAATTGCCTCTATATATTCCGAAGAAGGTTACAAATTTCAACAGAGCCTATAATTTTTCATAGGAAAATTAATTTTGAAATAGTACTTTAATGGTTGATGTATATATCATTTTAAGATAATATAATTATTTTAATTCACTTATTTGTTGCTCTTCTTTCAGGAGAGAATATTAAGTAATATCTTAAAAAAATTTTTTTAATCTTTTTTTTTTTTACATCTTTATTGGAGTATAATTGCTTTACAATGGTGTGCTAGTTTCTGCTTTGTAACAAAGTGAATCAGTTATACATACACATATGTTCTCATATCTCTTCCCTCTTGCGTCTCCCTCCCTCCCACCCTCCCTATCCCACCCCTCTAGGTGGTCGCAAAGCACCGAACTGATCTCCCTGTGTTCTGCAGCTGCTTCCCACTAGCTATCTATTTTACGTTTGGTAGTGTGTATATGTACATGTCACTCTCTCGCTTTGTCACAGCTTACCCTTCCTCCTCCCCATATCCTCAAGTCCATTCTCTAGTAGGTCTGTGTCTTTATTCCTGTCTTACCCCTAGGTTCTTCATGACATTTTTTTTCTTAAATTCCATATATATGTGTTAGCATATGGTATTTGTCTTTCTCTTTCTGACTTACTTCACTCTGTATGACACACTCTAGGTCCATCGACCTCATTACAAATAGCTCAATTTCATTTCTTTTTATGGCTGAGTAATATTCCATTGTGTATATGTACCACATCTTTTTTATCCATTCATCCGATGATGGACACTTAGGTTGTTTCCATCTCCTGGCTTTTGTAAATAGAGCGGCAATGAACATTTTGGTACATGACTCTTTTTGAATTATGGTTTTCTCAGGGTATATGCCCAGCAGTGGGATTGCTGGGTCATATGGTAGTTCTTTTTGTAGTTTTTTAAGGAACCTCCATAATGTTCTCCATAGTGGCTGTACCAATTCACATTCCTACCAGCAGTGCAAGAGTGTTCCCTTTTTTCCACACCCTCTCCAGCATTTATTGTTTCTAGATTTTTTGATGATGGCCATTCTGACTGGTGTGAGGTGATATCTCATTATAGTTTTGATTTGCATTTCTCTAATGATTAACGAAGTTGAGCATTCTTTCATGTGTTTGTTGGCAGTCTGTATATCTTCTTTGAAGAAATGTCTATTTAGGTCTTCTGCCCACTTTTGGATTGGGTTGTTTATTTTTTTGTTATTGAGCTGCATGAGCTGCTTTTAATTTTTGGAGATTAATCCTTTGTCAGTTGCTCCATTTGCAAATATTTTCTCCCATTCTGAGGGTTGTCTTTGGGTCTTGTTTATGGTTTCCTTTGCTGTGCAAAAGCTTTGAAGTTTCATTAGGTCCCATCTGTTTATTTTTGTTTTTATTTCCATTTCTCTAGGAGGTGGGTCAAAAAGGATCTTGCTGTGAATTATGTCATAGAGTGTTCTGCCTATGTTTTCCTCTAAGAGTTTGATAGCTTCTGGCCTTACACTTAGGTCTTTAATCCATTTTGAACTTATTTTTGTGTATGGTGTTAGGGAGTGATCTAATCTCATACATTTACATGTACCTGTCCAGTTTTTCCAGAACCATTTATTGAAGAGGCTGTCTTTTCTCCACTTACATTCCTACATACTTTATCAAAGATAAGGTGACCATACATGCATGGGTATATCTCTGGGCTTTCTATCCTGTTCCATTGATCTATATTTCTGTGTTTGTGCCAGTACCATACTGTCTTGATTACTGTAGCTTTGTAGTATAGTCTGAAGTCAGGCAGCCTGATTCCTCCAGCTCTGTTTTTCGTTCTCAAGATTGTTTTTTGCTATTCGGGGTCTTTTGTGTTTCCATACAAATTGTAAAATTTTTTGTTCTAGTTCTCTGAAAAATACCAGTGGTAGTTTGATAGGGATTGCATTGAATCTGTAGATTGCTTTGGGTAGTAGAGTCATTTTCACAATATTGATTCTTCCAATCCAAGAACATGGTATATCTCTCCATCTACTTGTATCATCTTTAATTTCTTTCATCAGTGTCTTATAATTTTCTGCATACAGGTCTTTTGTCTCCTTAGGTAGGTTTATTCCTAGATATTTTATTCTTTTTGTTGCACTGGTAAATGGGAGTGTTTTCTTGCTTTCACTTTCAGATTTTTCATCATGAGTGTATAGGAATGCTAGAGATTTCTCTACATTAATTTTGTATCCTGCTACTTTACCAAATTCATTGATTAGCTCGAATAGTTTTCTGGTAGCATTTTTAGGATTCTCTATGTATAGTATCATGTCATCTGCAAACAGTGACAGCTATACTACTTTTCCAATTTGGATTCCTTTTATTTCCTTTTCTTCTCTGATTGCTGTGGCTAAAACTTCCAAAACTATGTTGAATAAGAGTGGTGAGAGTGGGCAACCCTGTGTTGCTCCTGATCTTAGTGGAAATGGTTTCAGTTTTTCACTATCGAGGATGATGTTGGCTGTGGGTTTTTCATATATGGCCTTTTTTATGTTGAGGAAAGTTCCCTCTATGCCTACTTTCTGGAGGGTTTTTATCATAAATCGGTGTTGAATTTTGTTGAAAGCTTTCTCTGCATCTATTGAGATGATCATATGTTTTTTCTCCTTCAATTTTTTAATATGGTGTATCACATTGGTTGATTTGCGTATATTAAAGAATTCTTGCATTCCTGGAATAAACCCCACTTGATCATGGTGTATGATCCTTTCAATGCGCTGTTGGATTCTGTTTGCTAGTATTTTGTTGAGGATTTTTGCGTCTATGTTCATCGGCGATATTGGCCTGTAGTTTTCTTTCTCTGTGACATCCTTTTCTGGTTTTGGTATCAAGGTGATGGTGGCCTCATAGAATGAGTTTGGGAGTATTCCTCCCTCTGCTATATTTTGGAAGAGTTTGAGAAGGATAGGTGTTAGCTCTTCTCTAAATGCTTGGCAGAATTCGCCTGTGAAGCCATCTGGTCCTGGGCTTTTGTTTGTTGTTAGATTTTTAATCACAGTTTCAATTTCAGTGCTTGTGATTGGTCTGCTCATATTTTCTATTTCTTCCTGATTCAGTCTTGGCAGGTTGTGCTTTTCTAAGAATTTGTCCATTTCTTCCAGGTTGTCCATTTTATTGGTATAGAGTTGCTTGTAGTAATCTCTCATGATCTTTGGTATTTCTGCAGTGTCAGTTGTTACTTCTCCTTTTACATTTCTAATTCTATTGATTTGAGTCTTCTCTCTTTTTTTCTTGATGAGTCTGGCTAATGGTTTATCAATTTTGTTTATCTTCTTAAAGAACCAGCTTTTAGTTTTATTGATCTTTTCTATCATTTCCTTCATTTCTTTTTCATTTATATCTGATCTGATCTTTATGATTTCTTTCCTTCTGTTAACATTGGGGTTTTTTTGTTCTTCTTTCTCTAATTGATTTAGGTGCAAGGTTAGGTTGTTTATTCGAGATGTTTCCTGTTTCTTAAGGCAGGATTTTATTGCTATAAACTTCCCTCTTAGAATTGCTTTTGCTGCATCCCATAGGTTTTGGGTCATCGTGCCTCCATTGTCATTTGTTTCTAGGTATTTTTTTAGTTCCTCTTTGATTTCTTCAGTGATCACTTTGTTATTAAGTAGTGTATTGTTTAGCCATCATGTGTTTGTATTTTTTACAGATCTTTTCCTGTAATTGATATCTAGTGTCATAACGTTTTGGTCGGAAAAGATACTTGATACAGTTTCAAGTATTTTTAATTTACCAAGGCTTGATTTGTGACCCAAGATATGACCTATCCTGGAGAATGTTCCATGAGCACTTGAGAAAAATGTGTTTTCTGTTGTTTTTGAATGGAATGTCCTATAAATATCAACTAAGTCCATCTTGTTTAATGTATCATTTAAAGCTTGTCTTTCCTTATTTATTTTTATTTTGGATGATCTGTCCATTGGTGAAAGTGGGGTGTTAAAGTCCCCTACTCTGAATGTGTTACTGTCGATTTCCCCTTTTATGGCTCTTAGTATATGCCTTATGTATTGAGGTGCTCCTATGTTGGGTTCATAAATATTTACAATTGTTATATCTTCTTCTTGGATCGATCCCTTGATCATTATGTAGTGTCCTTCTTTGTCTCTTCTAATAGTCGTTATTTTAAAGTCTATTTTGTCTGATATGAGAATTGCTACTCCAGTTTTCTTCTGATTTCCATTTGAATGAAATATCTTTTTCCATCCCCTCACTTTCAGTCTGTATGTGTCTCTAGGTCTGAAGTGGGTCTGTTGTAGGCAGCATATATATGGGTCTTGTTTTTGTATCCATTCAGCCAGTCTGTGTCTTTTGGTGGGAGCATTCATCCAGTTATATTTAATGTAATGATTGATATGTAAGTTCTTATTCCCATTTTCTTATTTGTTTTGGGTTTGTCATTGTAGGTCTTTTCCTTCTCTTGTGTATCTTGCCTAGATAAGGTCCTTTAGCATTTGTTTTAAAGCTGGTTTGGTGGTGCTGTACTCTCTCAGCTTTTGCTTCTCTGTAAAGGTTGTAATTTCTCCATCAAATTTGAATGAGATACTTGCTGGGTAGAGTAATCTTGGTTGTAGGTTTTTCTCCTTCATCACTTTAAATATGTCTGCCAGTCCCTTCTGGCTTGCAGAGTTTCTGCTGAAAGATCAGCTGTTAACCTTATGGGGATTCCCTTGTGTGTTATTTGTAGTTTTTCCCTTACTGCTTTTAATATGTTTTCTTTGTATTTAATTTTTGACAGTTTGATTAGTATGTTTCTTGGTGTGTTTCTCCTTGGATTTATCCTGTATGGGACTTTCTGTGCTTCCTGGACTTGATTATTTCCTTTCCCATATTAGGGAAGTTTTCAACTATAATGTCTTAAAATATTTTCTCAGTCCCTTTCTTTTACTCTTCT
This sequence comes from Lagenorhynchus albirostris, assembly GCF_949774975.1. Lineage (NCBI taxonomy): Eukaryota > Metazoa > Chordata > Mammalia > Artiodactyla > Delphinidae > Lagenorhynchus > Lagenorhynchus albirostris. Next base: position 71,156,633 of record NC_083105.1, read on the forward strand.
TATTCTGGAAGCCCTATAATTTGAATGTTGGTGTATTTAATGTTGTCCCAGAGGTCTCTGAGACTGTCCTCAGTTCTTTTCATTGTTTTTTTTTTTTTTTTTTTTTCCTGCTCTGCAGTAGTTATTTCCACTATTTTATCTTCTCGGTCACTTATCTGTTCTTCTGCCTCAGTTATTCTGCTATTGATCCCATCTAGAGTATTTTTAATTTCATTTATTGTGTTGTTCATCTTTGGTTGTTTCATCTTTAGTTATTCTAGGTCCTTGTTAAATGTTTCTTGCATTTTCCCTATTCTATTTCCAAGATTTTGGATCATCTTTACTATCATTATTCTGAATTCTTTTTCAGGTAGACTGCCTATTTCCTCTTCATTTGTTAGGTCTGGTGGGTTTTTATTTTGCTCCTTCATCTGCTGTGTGTTTTTCTGTCTTCTCATTTTGCTTATCTTACTGTGTTTGGGGTGTCCTTTTTGCAGGCTGCAGGTTCGTAGTTCCTGTTGTTTTTGGTGTCTGTCCCCAGTGGCTAAAGTTGGTTCAGTGGGTTGTGTAGGCTTCCTGGTGGAGGGGAGTAGTGCCTGTGTTCAAGTAAATGAGGCTGGATCTTGTATTTCAGGTGGGCCGGTCCACGTCTGGTGGTGTGTTTTGAGGTGCCTGTGGACTTATTATGATTTTAGGCAGCCTCTCTGCTAATGGGTGGGGTTTTATTCCTGTCTTTCTGGTTGTTTGCATAGGGTGTCCAGCACTGTAGCTTGCTGTTCATTGAGTGAAGCTGGGTGCTGGTGTTGAGATGGAGATCTCTGGGAGATTTTCGCCATTTGATATTATGTGGAGCTGGGAGGTCACTTGTGGACCAGTGTCCTGAAGGTGGCTCTCCCACCTCAGAGGCACAGCCCTGACTCCTGGCTGGAGCACCAAGAGCCTTTCTTCCACACAGCTCAGAATAAAAGGGGGAAAAATTGAAAGAAAGAAAGAAAGAAAGAAAGAAAGAAAGAAAGAAAGAAAGAAAGAAAGAAAGAAAGAAAGAAAGAAAGAAAGAAAGAAAGAAGGAAGGAAAGAAAGAAGGGAGGGAGGGAGGGAGGGAAGGATGGAAGGAAGGAAGGAAGGAAGGAGGGAGGGAGGGAAGGAAGGAGGAAAGAAAGAAAAGAAAGGAAGAAAGAAAGAAAGAGAGTGAGAGAAAGAAAGAAAAAGGAAGGAAGGAAGGAGGGAAGGAAGGAAGGAAGGAAGGAGGGAAGGAAGGAAGGAAGGAAGAAAGAAAGAAAAGAAAGAAAGAAAGAGGAAAGAGGATAAAATAAATTAAAGTAAGATAAAATAAAGTTATTAAAATAAAAAATAATTATTAAGAAAACAATTTTTTTAAAGAGAAAAAAAAAACAAACAAAAAACGGACGGATAGAACCCTAGGACAAATGGTGACAGCAAAGCTATACAGACAAAATCTCACACAGAAGCATACACATACACACTCACAAAAAGAGGAAAAAATAATAAATCTTGCTCTCAAAGTCCACCTCCTCAATTTGGGATGATTCGTTATCTATTCATGTATTCCACAGATGCAGGGTACATCAAGTTGATTGTGGAGCTTTAATCCGCTGCTTCTGAGCCTGCTGGGAGAGATTTCCTTTTCTCTTCTTTGTTCGCACAGCTCCCGGGGCTCAGATTTGGATTTGGCCCTGCCTCTGCGTGTAGGTCGCCAGAGGGCATCTTTTTTTCGCTCAGACAGGATGGGGTTAAAGAAGCAGCTGCTTCGGGGACTCACTCACTCAGGCTGGGGGGGAGGGAGGGGCATGGAGTGCGGGGCGAGCCTGCGGCGGCAGAGGCCGGGGGAACATTGCACCAGCCTGAGGCGCGCCATGCGTTTTCCTGGGGAAGTTGTCCCTGGATCCCGGGACCCTGGCAGTGGCAGGCTGCACAGGCTCCCGGAAGGGGCGGTGTGGATAGTGACCTGTGCTCGCACACAGGCTTCTTGGTGGCGGCAGCAACAGCCTTAGCGTCTCATGCCTGTCTCTGGGGTCCGCCCTGTTTAGCCGCGGCTCGCGCCCGTCTCTGGAGCTCCTTTAAGCGGCGCTCTTAATCTCCTCTCCTCGCGCACCAGGAAACAAAGAGGGAAGGAAAAGTCTCTTGCCCCTTCGGCAGGTCCAGACTTTTCCCCGGACTCCCTCCCGGCTAGCCGTGGTGCACTAACCCCCTGCAGGCTGTGTTCACGTCGCCAACCCCAGTCCTCTCCCTGGGATGTAAGCTCTGAAGCCCAGCTCCCAGCCCTGCCCGCCCCAGTGGGTGGGCAGACAAGCCTCTCCGACTGGTGAGTGCTGGTCAGCACCGATCCTCTGTGCAGGAATCTCTCTGCTTTGCCCTCTGCACCCCTGTGGCTGCGCTCTCCTGCGTGGCTCCGAAGCTTTCCCCCTCCGCCACCCGCAGTCTCCGCCTGTGAAGGGGCTTCCTAGTGTGTGGAAAGTTTTCCTCCTTCACAGCTCCCTCCCACTGGTGCAGGTCCCGTCCCTATTCTTTTGTCTCTGTTTATTCTTTTTTCTTTTGCCCTACGCAGGTACGTGGGGGAGTTTCTTGCCTTTGGGGAGGTCTGAGGTCTTCTGCCAGCGTTCAGTAGGTTTTCTGTAGGAGTTGTTCCAGGTGTAGATGTATTTCTGGAGTAACTGTGGGGAGGAAGGTGATCTCCGCGTCTTACTCTTCCGCCATCTTTCTGATTCCCCTAAAGTAATACCTTATAATTTGAGGGAGGTACATTTATCCTAATATTCCTTCCTTAGGATCATAGAATATTTCCAACCCACTTGAGTGTACAGAACAGATATCTTAATGTACTATTTTAAGCCACCAATATATAAACATTCATAAAATGCAAAATTGAGTTTACTAACAATTAAAACTATACATTTAAGATATACCATTGCATAAGATTACCCATCTTATGACTAATTTATTGATGCATAATATTATGACCCGTTATAATATTTGTTGAAACTTTATATTCCACAAAACTTGGTATTATGCAAACAAGGTAAAATAAACAGATTACTATTTAGTAAGACTGTAATTTTGCTGATACCCAAAATTCAGAAAAAGAAAGCCCATTTTGAATGTACCGTTGGTTCATTTTCTGAAGCTTCTTCAATGTACTTACATTCTTCAAAAATGTTAAATTCCTTAATTTACGACTCTGTTTCGGAAAGCACTTATTATATATGGAAATCCCTTCTCAAGCTAGGTTCCAATTTTAGTTACATCAACAGTATTCTTTCCAGATTCCATCCTCCTAGTATAATTTCCTAAATGTAGAAAATACCACCAAATGCAGCTCTTGAGGGGAAGGGATTGTCTCACAGATTTAAGTATCGTGGACTATATAATCTAAAATGCAAAACAAAGCAAAGACATGTAGAATTCTCCTGTGACAGTAATAACTTAAACTGTTCCTATGCCTATTTACCTACTTACATGTTCTTTAACAGTGGTAGTGACAAATATATAATTTTAAGGATAAACTTGTGTTTACTGACTTTGGATTAGAGTTCTCTCAACTTAGTTTATTGACATACTCTTTGGTTACTTGTTTGACATCATAAATCTTTGTTTTACTCTCAGGATCCATGTTGGTGATCACCATTTATTACCTAAATAAAAAATAATTCTGCCTAAATTTTCTGCTTTTGAAGCTAACTTTCTATCCTTCCTATAACATTCCTCTCTCTTCTTCTGCATTTTTATGAAGTTGCCTTTGACTTAGTTTCTTCTTCTTCCTTTTCCTACATCCACGTTTATTTACCTCTCTATTTAACTTTTAATATTAAGCAGAAATCTTTTTCTCTTTGCTTCCTTGTGAATACAGTCTCCATTTTTTGCTCAGATGTTCATTCCCCAAGGAAGATTTTTCCATCCTCAGATTTGTGGTAAATTTTATCACATTGAGCAATCATGGAAATGCCATATTATTTATTTAAGGGTAGACTTGTGACTCAGTTCTAGACAATAGGGGAAAGATTTTCTGAGGGCCTTCTGGGAAAGGTCATTCATTTTAAGAATAGAGTTTCAAAAGAGAGAGACCCCTTCTTTCTTGGACATCATGAGGCCTCTTTGTAATAATTCCTAGCACTGTGGCAGCCATCTTGCAACCACAGAGAGCCTTAGATGAGCCTTAGAATGAACCTGATTCTGAGACCTCCCAAGTAGAGAAAGCTGGGGAGGGGGGAGGGGAAACTGGTCCTTGATTATATGTTTGAGACACTGATTTCACGAAAGACATAAGGCCTACCTATCTCTCAAGCAATTTTGAGTTGAGAGTTTGTTACTGACAGCTGAAAATATTCTAATAGATAAAAACTCTCTGTCCAGCTATTTAATTTTTTTTTTAACTAAAAGTAATGAATCCTTTTTTCCCTTGATCTCCTATTATATTAACAATAACTTTGGGCAACACCAACAACAATCTGCTATCTCTATTTCTGTATCAGACTGGTATGGGTTGTAGATACTTATACAATTATGCCAAGTGGTTCTCTGACAAATTTATTATCTGATCTCAGCTGGATTCTCAGTTTTGCTAGATAATTTTTTAAAAATCATATACACCTGGATGTCTAATAGATGTAGCATGAGGTAGCATGCCAAAATTTGAACTCCTAATTATTTTCTCCAGTGATTTATTTTCAGTAGATGATTCTGTTAAGTAGATATTCTGTTGGCCATTTAAGTAGATGATTCCACTGGTTAATCTAAATTCCTAAGAGTTATGCCAATTCCTTTTTCACACCCCTTATCATCAGAAAATATTGTTAGGTCTTCTTCCAAATAAATACTGACTATAACTATTTCTCACTTCTTCTACTGTGACCACGCTAGTCAAAGCTGACTTCTTCTCTTACTTGGACTATCACCTTTTGGCTACTATTTCCTGCCCTCCTTATTTTCTGATATTTACGAGATTTTCCCCACAATTCACAAGATTTCTACTTCCTTCCAAGGAATAGCAAACATACAACTTGTATAATATAAATCTGATCATATCAGTCCACATTTTAAAATACTTCAGTAGTTTCTTGTCACACTTAGAGTAAATCCCAAAGTCCTTAAGCTTGTTATGATTCAGGTCCTATTTACCTCTCCAGACTCGTTGTGCCCACTCTCCCCATGGCTTGCTCGGCCCCAGTCACACTGGTCTCCTTGCTGGAACACTGAACATTCAAACCTACTCTTTGCTTGGGGCTTTTTAATGTTCTTGTAGAAATACTTTTCTTTCCAGATAACTGCATGGACAATTTCCTCACTTCATTTGATTTTCTTTTCCACCCTGTCAGAGCAGGATTTTCCTGCCACTCTTATTGAAAAACATGTTTTGAAAGGATACATGTACCCTAATGTCCATTGCAGCACTCTTTACAATAGCCAAGACATGGAAGCAACCTAAACGTCCATCAACAGATGAATGGATAAAGAAGATGTGGTACATATATACCATGGAATATTACTCAACCATTAAAAAGAATGAAATCATGCCATTTGCAGCAACCTGGATGGACCTGGAGATTATCATCCTAAATGAAGTAAGTCAGACAGAGAAAGACAAATATCATATGATATCACTTATATGCAGAATCTAAAAAAAAAATATGATACAAATGAGCTTATTTACAAAACAGGAACAGACTCGCAAACTTAGAGAATGAATTTATGGTTACCAGGGGGGAAGGGCAGAGGGGAGAGATAGACTGGGGGTTTTGGATTGACAGGTACACACTGCTATGTTTAAAATAAAATGCCTTTCCATGGGACAAAAAAGAAAAAGAAAACATAGGCTCTAGCCCTCTTTGATCCCTCCTTACCCACCTGCCTCCGCTTTATTTTCTTCATACATTATCTCTACCTGACAAAATGTTATATATCAATAGATTGATTTTACCTCCTCCCTATAGTATGTAAGTTCTGTGTGGTTTACTTAGAGAAATAAGACCTTCACCCACACTATTTTATGGAAGTTTTTCTCTTGAAATTACCAATGATTTTATTATGGGCTGAATTTTACCCCTGAAAATTCATATGTTGAAGCCCTAATCCTTAGTACCTCATAATGTGACTGTATTGGGAGACAGAGTCTTTAAAGAGGTAATTAAGTTAAAATAGGTTATTGGGGTGGGCTCTAGTCCAATATGATTGGTGTTCTTATAAGAAGGGGAAATTAGAACACAGACCTACACAGAGGGGAGACCATGTGAGGACAGAGGGAGAAAATAGCCATCTACAAGCCAAAAAGAGAGGCCTCCAAAGAAGCCAAACCTGCCAACACCTTCATCTCAGACTTCTAGTCTTCAGAATTGAAAGAAAATACATTTCTGTTGTTTAAACAAGTCTGTGATACTTTGTTATGGCAGGCCTAGCCAACTAATACAGACCTAAAAAATACCAAATTCAATAGTCTTTCTCCACTCTTCAATGTTGTCAACCCCCTTTTTAATCTTACAACTTTGAAATAAATTATGTAAATTAGTATTTTTTAAAATACTATTTAAAAACAACAGAAAACACCTGTATACTTATCAGCAGGCAAACAAATATTGATAACATTGTTACCATCCTATAAGCTTCTTCCTGATTGCCCCTCACAACACTGTGCTGAATTTTGTGTTAATCATTCTCTTTTGGGGGAAGTTTTACAGGTCATATATGTACCTCTTTAAAGGTTGCTTTATTATATTCTTTTTGAACTTAATATAAATAAATTTACATTGTATCTATTATTCTATTACTTCTTGTTTATGTGCAATAAATATTTGAGAATTTTTATAACTGTTCATTATTTTGCTTAAAAATTAAACATATCAGGCTTCCCTGGTGGCGCAGTGGTTGAGAGTCCACCTGCCGATGCAAGGGACACGGGTTCGTGCCCCGGTCTGGGAAGATCTCACATGCCGCGGAGCAGCTGGGCCTGTGAGCCATGGCCACTGAGCCTGCGCGTCTGGAGGCTGTTCTCCACAACAGGAGAGGCCACAACAGTGAGAGGCCCGCGTACCACAAAAAAAATAAAAAATAAAAATAAAACATATCAATCTAGTGTCAATAACATTTAAATACAAGTTTGAAAAATATTTGCTACAAATATGGCATGAAAATATTAAAAATCTTGCTTTATAAATTGGTCATAACAATTTAAAGAAAGTAATTAATAGTAAACAAAAAAAGAATATAAACAGAACTTCATAGAACTGAAACTAAGTAGCTATTAAATATAATATATTCATTGCAATAGTAATTAAATAATAAAAATTATGAGATAATATATTTGCTTAATTAATGAAAAAATTTTGAATAGCAAAATGGTAGTTAAAAAAAGACTTGTTTAATGATAAAATGTGGGCCTTGCTATTTGGATAGCAATTTGGCAATTGTCAAGTATTTGCCAAGTCTTTGAAAAGTCCTGCCCTTTAATCCTGTATTTCCACTTCTAGGAATCTTTTCTAAGAAAAACTTGGAAATTCAGAAAAAAGGTCTGTATACAATAATATCCATTATGATGTTATCATAATACTGAAAAAGGAAATATGGGGAGTGACTAAATATAGTAGCCACATTGTTATCTGTGAGTCCTAGTGATCAGGTGATATTAATCATTATTTTCCATATCTTGGGCAAATCTCCCTTTCAGATATTTTCATGATATAGCTTTAATATCTTCAGCTTCTCTTATCCTATAATTTTAATGGTGCTTCTAATAATATGAATTTCTGTATCATGAAGTCAGTTTAGAAGTTAAAACATATTTATTTTCTCTCTTTTATTTAATTTAACTTTCCCTAAAAATCCATATTTAGCTTGGTTCTTCTTATTAGTTTTGATGTAAACCTACTTATTTTTGGAGAAGGACATATTTTTCTTGGAATTTCAGCACCATTCCTCTTGCTCCCTATGACCTCCTGACTATCTCTGAGGTAAAAATGTGAAAACAATATTTCCTAGATTCTCTTGACACTGAGAGGCACTAAGGGGGTGAACTGGGAGGTCATAGAAAAGCAGAAGCCACTGCTGCTCTGGCTGTGGTGGGCAGGACTGTGGGCCTCAGCTGATATCAAAGGAAGGTGGTGCCACTGCCTTTGGGATTCATCTGTGGATCCCCTACTTTGGGACTGCAAGCAGATGGAACACCAGTGGGGGTTCCTTTCAACTACTTTGCTTTTCTTAAAGCCAGCAGACATTCATTTTCACAGTTCTTGTAAAAGGTTTTCTTTTTTAAGACTCTAAATTAAATTATCCAGAGAGGTTTCATTTTTCCTGAAAGCTGCACCATCTTTCACTGACAGAAGAGAGAGAGGAAAGAATTTTATAGTATATGTGGGTCGATCCTGATTTTATTGGAAACTAGTTCAATCATTATAGAATTGATCAGAGATCTGTAATCTGTTGATTAAAGCTATTGACAGTCTAAGGGTTGCTTGTAAAATGGGTGAATTCCCTCCTCATCACCAACAGTGTTTAAGCTGATGTTGAGAGAGCATAAGTCATCAATGTCCTGCAGAGGATTCCAGCCCTTGGGAAGGAGTTGAACAAGATGGTCTAGACATTTTACTCCAGCAAGCCTCTGAATACTTTTATAATATTTTTATCTCTAACTTTTATATTCCACCTGAAAATTTTTACAAGAAACATTCTAAAATGTACATTTTTACCCTCTGAATAGTATGTAATATCTTCTTTAGTCATTTATCCTCAAAAAGATCTTGTAATTTGCTTTGCTTTGCAGAGCAAGAAAAAAGTAAACTATCCTATATATCGATTCTTTCTGAAGATGAATCTGCTTGTGCTGATTGGGCTTCATACTTTCTCTTTACTCACCAGCCCCACCAATTCCCCTTTTGTTCCACTCCAGTTTATTTTCTGCACTATAGCAAAAATGATCTTAAATCAGATTGCATCACTCATCTCCTAAAGGCTCCTCGATGTTTTCCCATTGAACATAGAATAAGGTACAAACTTCTGACAAAAGCCTTTAAGGACGGGATAAGGGAGAGAGTTAAAATGAGAGGAGAAGGGTATGAGATGAGTCTGAGATGGAATCAAGACCGTTCATGGATTTGCCCCTCTCATCTCTCCAACTCATCCCACACCTCTATGTAATGGTCACACTGGTCTCCTTGAACGTGTCAGTCTCCTTCCCGGTACCTGGCACTCTTAGCCCCACTTGAGGGGTCTGGCTAGTTCCTTTTCTTTAGGCTTCAGCCCAAACATTTCCTACTTAAGGGAGGCTTGAACTGATCATCTCATTTAAATCAGTTTTACCTCTTTTATTCTCTATATTAGCCACTTATATTTTCCTTATAATCCTTAATAAAGCTAAATATAAATAAACTTTATTATTTGGTGTTAGTTCTTTATTTTCCTAATATCTACTAGTTTTCTTATTTTTTTTAATTGATTTACAATGTTGTGTTACCTGCTGGTGTACGGCAAAGTAATTCAGTTTTATATATATATAGTTTTATATTTTTTTCCATTATAGTTTATTACAAGAGACTGAACATAGTTCCCTGTGCTATACAGTAGTTACTTGTTGTTTATCTATTTTATATAGAGTACTGTGTATCTGTTAATCCAAAACTCCTAATTTATCCCTCCCCCACCCCCTTTCCCCTTTGGTAACCATAAGTTTGTTTTCTGTGTCTGTGAGTCTTTTTCTGTTTTGTAAACAAGTTCATTTGTATCATATTTTAGATTCCACATATAAGTGATATCATATGATATTCGTCTTTCTCTGTCTGACTTAGTTCACTTAGTATGATAATTTCTAGGTCTACCCATGTTGCTGCATGTAAGCTTCGGAAGGGCTTGCCAATTATTGTAACCAGTAACCTAGCAGAATGCCTGACATATTGTAGGTGTTCAGTAGATGTTTAATGAATGAATCAATTTCCTGGAGAGCAAAAGTATTATACAAATATGGACTATTTTAAGAGTAAGGTTTATTTATCAGAGGAAAATACTATTTGCACATTGTAACACTAAAGTATAGCTTTAGAGACTAAGACCAAATTTTATAAAACAAAATTATTTTGGTAGTAAGTAAATCTTGGAGTATTATTTTTAATTTTCCCTTCTATTTTTATAATGTATTCCACTGATTAATTTTCCTATCAAATTATGTCTGAATCTAAGTAAATGAACAAATTATGTTGGGACTGTTGTGTGAATTTACTAGTAGCTAAAAAAACCATTGGGGAAGATTCAGGAGAACCTGAGTTAATTTAGATGCAGAGATGCCATCCATGGCCTGACAAAGTGGCAAAATCTGCTTCTAGAACTTCTACTGCTCAAAGCTTCTGAAGGGTAAGTAAACCTCTGAGAATTCCCTTTGCTGGGAGTTCCTAGCCCTGTCCATCAACTGCTGAAGCAACCCTGAGTCATTCATAGAGCTACATTAACAATAATCAAGGCAGTCACTGTTCTAAGTCAAATTTAGAAATGCGAAAAAATATTAGTTTGTTCAGATAACTTCTCGTCCTTTTTCATGTTTTTTGTAAAACTAGGAATGCTATACAGTTGGAAAGATTTTAAGTGTGTAGTCAGGACTGAATGGTAATAAAAGGAATTTATATTTTAGAGGTAATTTTAAATGTAAGCTACTTGTCAGCCTAGAAATACATAGGTTGAATTCACCCTCTTAAACTCTTGAATCCCACACAACATGTAGCAAAGTAAAGCAAAATATTTGGTAATTTCAAAATAGTTAGGGTGATAGAATTTCATGAATGATAATATCTGATTGTGTCATAATTACAAATACAAGACTTTAAAGTTATGATGATGGACCTATAAGAATGGCAAGCAACTGTAACGTTATTGTCATATAATATACCATTCCAAAATTTTAGGTTAGTAGTTAATTTATTTATTGAAATCTATTTTTCCAAATGATACAGGACATTTACAAAGTTACATATTTGGGGATCACTTAATTATATAGCATCCTGTCATTAAAGAAGGCAGGATAAAGTAAACCTAAGACCACCATGCATATTACCCTCTTCTTCTATATACAGGCTATTGTACAAAATTAGATGCTCAAACTATTTTTGGTTTTTGAAAATGCTTACCAAGGATATTTTGCAAAATTGCTGACATTAATTCTTTATGAATTTTAATTTCATAAAGCATGAATTAAATCTAAACATTCCGACTATCCTCTTGTTCCTTTTATACTACACTACTTACATGGGTAATGGAGAAAGGAGCATGTGAGTAATGGAATCAAACATCTAAAGGTTCCACCTAAAGACTGGTTTACTAGCCCTTTGTCTTCTGCTACTGGGAAGAAAGGACAAAGTGAAAAAAAATGTGTTTTTCATCAGTATTGAAGTCAGTGGCTTTGGTTTTATATATATAGTTTAACTTAATAGCTTGGAGTTACCAAAAATAGTAGGTTAAATGTTTAGATTACATCATCTATGGTGACATCAGGATAAATTACAGATTTATTCAAAGACATGAAGTCAACAAAATAAATATATAGTACCTTTAAATCAAGTGGAAAAGATGCCTTGTTCTTTTAGAACGTACCCTAGAGTTTACCACTACCCTCTTTCCAGTCCAGACCATCACCATCTTAATCCTTCTATGGCAATAACCTTGTAATTCATCTCCTTATATCTTACTCCCCTACTATATATATTTTCCATAATCACGAAAGTGATTTTTCAAGTGCAAATATCTTATCATATTACTCCCACCTTAAAGATTTCAAATGACTACTTGTTGCCCTCAGGAAGAAGTCCAGACTCTAAAATGTCCTTGAAAGTCTTCATTTGACTAAGATAGCTATAGTGTGTTTAAAACTAAAAGGAAAATAAAAGCTCAAAGTATGCACATTCACACATTAGTAATGAAATACACACTTCTCTGTGGACATTTATTTATGACCAAAGATCCTTGTTAATCTATGTTCTAACATTTGTAAGTGAATATGTCATAAACTAAATTAATTTATTAAAATTTATATTTAGAATATTGTAGCTATCTTCACCAGATTCTTAATTTAACTCACAATGATCTATAAAAACAGAAGATTCTTAAAAGACAATATAGAATGTATTAGACATAGTATGTTTGTGATGGAACATTTACAGTATTATGTTTGCCTCACTGTGAGCTATAAACATCTGATAGGGAACAATTTATTAAGACAGCAGCTGACAGTGTTAAGGTCAGAGATAAGTGGAGTTACAGATTACCATGTCTAATAAATTTTCTAGAATATCTCTAAGTCTTAATCTTTGTAAGAATCAAACTTGTGGATGAGTATGTCATAATGTAAATCACGTACCCAATGGGAAAGCATTATCAACATTCTAGACATCTCAATTATAGTTTAAGTTGCCAAATTATTCTTACTCTATACAGAAATCATGAATTTATTCAAGAATTATTTGTTAAAACCCTGTTATGTGCCAGATATGTCCTCTGAGTGCTGGGGATTCAAGGGTTGAACAAGGCAGGCAAGAACTTGCCTCCTCAGAGCTTACATTCAAGTAAAGATAAAGATAGACAATAAACAGTATAAATTAATAAAATAATTCTAAATAGCTATAAATATTATGAATAAATTTTAAAAGTGACATGATATGACAAAACATTGGAGTAGAGGGCTATCTTACATTGATGGCTGTATAATAATTCTTCATTGAGAAGGTGACATCTGAGCAGAAACAAAAATGACAAGAATGACCTGCTGTGCCAAGATCCAGAGAATCCCAGGCAGCAGCAAGAAAAAGTACAGGTGGTTAAAGGTAATACGAACAATGTTGGTATGTTCAAGAAGCAAAAAGAGGTCAATGGACCAAGGGTGAAATCAATTAACTGAGGGGAGAGAGTTTGGCAGGGCCAGATTATAAAGGTAGGTGGTGAGGAATTTAGATTTCATTTTATAGGATATCTTTCTAAGAGGAAAGTTATATGATTTGACATGTTTGAAAGGATCAGTCTGGCTGCTGCATAGGGAATGGACTATAGGAAGTCAAAACTGGAAGCCTAAAAAATTTTTAGAATTGTCACAGAGCCAGCGAGGAATGATTGTGATGTGGACTCGAAGGCATGTGGAAATGTACAAATGGTAGTACATTTTAAGTATGTAAACTATGCCTCACATATTTTAGGCATTTAATGTATATTTGTTGAATGAATGAATCAATGAATGGTGGACAGCATAATGTTATAAATATGAAAATGTAGCAGTGTATTATATTCATGGCTACATATTTTAGGCATGAAAACTGAAACAAAGGAAAATACTGGGAATCTTTTAAACTTATGAGAAAGCTTAAAATTTTCATTTGTATTTAAATGCTTTTCTCACTACAAATAATTTAAACAATTTGAAAATAAATCCAAACTTAAATGAGAAAATTCTAGAATGGTGCTATTCACCAAACATCTGACATTTCCTAATGTTAATTCTACAGTTTTTTTTTTTTGTACAGTTATGGTCAGATTGAGATAAATAATAGAAATTCTGCATTAATAAGAATATTTTCCATTATTTAGCAAAAAAAGAGGAAACTATGTTTGAGGTTTCTAAAAAATCATACTCTGTGTCTTCTGCACATGGGCTGTTTACACTGGGCAATCAGACTATAAACTTGGTGTGCTGCAGCTGGTCCATACTACCTTCCAAAAGGCAACCATTACATTTTAAGGAAGTTTAAGAGTTAGTTGTTGAAAACACTGTTATTAAAATTGAAATTATGTAAACTTATTAGTTAAATGAAAAAGTTTAAAACAAAGGTAGTAAATATTCAGTCTCTTCACTTCGTAATTATTTACTACATTTTAATTGTCTTCAGTGCTCTTGAGGTTATGCCTGTTGCGTCTGTATGGTGACAATCCTATCACAGTGTGCTCCTAACCACCTCTTTCCAACTCCACATTTAGTGACATCATGTGGGAAGCTTGAAATCGGACATGATGAAATATTTGCATCACAAAAATTGGCAAACACTATAAACCAGGGCTTCCTCCTACCCAGGAGAGTCAATTGTTTAACATTTACCATCACACCACTAGTTATAACTGTACTAATGCTACTGTCACTGCTACAGCATCTGTCCCTGCTAAGAACTTCTATAGTCTAAATTCCAGAAACTACGTTCTGCTTTGCATTAGGAATGAATCAAGGGTAAAAATGAAGAGAGCAACAGTGTGCCACTGCTGACTTTTAGACAGGGAAGGTCAGTGTTCAAAGTACTTTACTTAGTTCGTTTGCATTTTACCACCCTCAAAATAATGTCCACATTTGCCTCTCATTTCCTTTTGTGAAACAGCCCTGCTAAGTGTGAAACTATGGAAGCTGTGTGTTATCAAAGTTCAAAATTTAGAAAAAGTTTCAAAGATAAAAAGATGCCATTTTCTCCTATTAAAATAGTGATGACTTAAAAGAAAGAGACTAATGTTGGAATGGTGCAACATTAGTACTCATACACAATGATAATAGGAATATAAGTTGATAAATATTTTAAAATAAAATTTGAAATATAGAAGTAAAACTCTTTAACTTATTGTTTAAATTTAACCTGCAGAAAGATTATTTAAATTTAACCTGCAGAAATATTTATAAAAATGCACTCAAAATAGTGTTATTTATGATAGAAAAACTGAAATGGGTAGATAACTTTTGTACATTTGTTTGAGAGAATATTATGTATAATTTTAAATAAAATGCATAAAGTTTTCAATGACATGGGGGATGTTCATAACACATAATTGGTAAAATTTGGATATGACACGATATATTAAATCACATGAAACTATACATGTATATAGGGTAACTAAAAGTAAATTCCACTGAACATTAGTTAAGCAGTTAGTGTTTGGAATATGACTATTTTCTTTTCCTTTCATATTTTCGCAATTTTCGAAAAAGACATAATAATACTGTCTAAACTAAAAGTGTTTTCAATGTAAATAATTTGAATTTATAAGAAAAGCTAAAATTTCCATTTGTATTTACATGCTTTCTCACTGCAAATAATTTAAATAATTTGCAAATAAATCCAAACATATTTTTAAGAAGTCTAGAATAGTACTATTCACCTAACATCTGACATTTCCTAATGTTAATTCAACAGTTTCTTTGCATAACCATGATTGGACAAAAAACACTGGAATTGTTTCAAAGGGTTTTTATTTTAGGTTCATATGTAACATATTCATCTATTTAGCTATAAATCCCCAAATTTTCTTCTAAATCAATTATTGCCATCTTTGCTTTAGCATATTCTAGCACTTCATAGTCTCATAAAATTCTCAAAATGACCTCAATTTTAATTCAGTATAATTAAACTATACCATGCATACAGCGTGAGTGAAAGTATCAAAATTTTTAAAATTAGTAGAGTTCTACAGGAAGAAATAACTGCCTTAAATATTTATTTCAAATTAACCAATGCTGTGAGAAATAATTAGAGTCTGCAGAAAAGGAATAGCTAAACTGAGACAAATAGACATACTGGTAAAGGAAGGAACTATCATCTACTGTCTTTCTATCTTATTATATTAATATGTGTAAGATAAAGAAAAGGGGGTGAGAAGAATACTGATAGTTGTCCAGTGAATTTCCTTTTGATATAAGAGAATTTTGGATATTATTATCTAATGATCTAGTATTATGTACCATTTTAATGCATTATGGTATTTTAATTGTGCTTTGCTGTCCAGATAATAACCAATAGGTATCTGATAGGTTGCAAATGTACTTTGTGACTCATAAAGGGAGAAGTTTCAAGTTTCAGTGCATCCTTACCATTTCAAATCTACTTACAAATGATACGTGATATTAGTGTGAATATCAGTCCCACATTTACCCTTGAGAAGTCATATGGGCCTAGAACTTACGAGTACTTAATTAAAACGTGCCTTAAATGATTGGCTTACCTGAAATTTTGACTTGAGACACCACTCCATCTCCTCCATCACTGTGTGCACGAACCTCTACAACATATTCTCCATCCCTGGGGATTGGGACTTCTATGGAGTGTTTATGAGTTGAATACAGCTTGCCATCATGCTGGCCATCAGGTCTATAGAGTACCTTTAAAAGTTTCAAAATATTTATATTTAATAAATTGGCAATAAGGAGTCAATGCCCTAACATTAAAACCAGAATAAAAACGCTTATACTTTTATTAATTAAAAAAAAAATCTTAGGGAACTGTGTGTAATACTAGCTGGAAAATTCATGTTATTTTTAATTCACAGAAATTGATTTCATCTATTTTTAGGGTGATCCAAGAGGATGCATCTTAAGCATCTAAATTTTATTTTTTGAAATTACCAAAATAGAATGTGTTTTGGTAATGAAAAAGGTAAAAAAATGAGGGCTCTTTCAATATATTAAATTAGTCTAAAAATTGCCTAGTAATTAAAATTTTTTCACACTGTTTCTAAAAGTTAGTGTTGACTGAAAAATGTGATAGTGTGATATAGAGAATATATAGAAATAACCTTTTTTTCCATTTTTGTTCATTTACAGAGGGTACCTCATACATCAAAGAATTCACTGTGTACTTGGCGACACTATCTTAATCATTGTCAAACAAAAATGGATTCTTTCTTTCTCTCTTTTTTAAACACCAATTATTCTAACAACTCTATTCTTTAAAGCAGTTATTCTATCTTGCTCATTTGACATAGTATTTCTAGAATTCACTGAAGATCTTTTCTCATTTCAAAATTTATCATGTCATCTGATTCTGCTTCACAGCTAGAATAAAAGAGAGCTGGATGGGTTTTGGCAAAAAAAAAACCCAAACATCAGTCACTCTTTGTAAGAATGAAGCTTGTGTGGGAAATAATCTAGTAATCTTTTATATACCTTATATCCTGTCACTGTGGATTCATTTGACAGTGCAACCACATGATCCCAGGTGATTATGTAGCGTGAACCAGACCTTACGGAACTGATGATCCTTGGAGGCTGGCTTGGAGCTGTGAAAGTAATAACATGCAACTGATAGTCACCATTTCCAATTTCAATTCTGCAAGCTGTATCACATTGGGAATTATAATACTGATAATGACGTGACAACAACAATGGCTAATTCTGATGTTTGTACTGTTTGCCTGGCACTATGGTATGCACTTTACATCCATGGGTTCATTTAATGCACTGGGGCCCTGGGAGGAAGGTAATAAAATGATCTCTTATTCTCTTCTCATCAACCTTCATTTGGATGTCTCTCTCCACCAGTCTTTTTCTTTTTCTCTTTTTTTTTGCGGTATGTGGGCCTCTCACTGTTGTGGCCTCTCCCGTTGAGGAGCACAGGCTCTGGACGCACAGGCTCAGCGGCCATGGCTCACGTGCCCAGCCGCTCCGCGGCATGTGGGATCCTCCTGGACCGGGGCACGAACCCGCGTCCCCTGCATCGGCAGGCTGACTCTCAACCACTGCGCCACCAGGGAAGCCCCTCCACCAGTCTTTTGAAATTTCTGTTTTCAAGGTCATCAATCATCTCCACTTGGCCAAATCAAATGTCACTTTTTTATTCTTTTAAAACTAAGCATCTTTGCAGTATTTCACAGAGTTGACCTTCCAATTCTTTCTTGAATATCTTTTCTTAAATTTCATAATCTCATAATCTTTCCTCCTATCTCTCAGGTTCTTCCTTCTCATTAATCATCCTTTGCTAGCTCCATGTCCTCTGCCCAGTTTCCAAATGGTGGAATGACTTAGGACTTGATTCTCAGCATACTTCTCTCCTCTATATATGAATCTTCTCTAAACCTCTCACCTGGGCCCATGGTTTTGAGTACATACAATTTTATCTCAAGCTCATCTCTCTCTCGACCTCTAGACATATATGTGCAACTTCCTATCTCCTCCTAAATGTCTAAAAGGTTTCTCAAATGCAATATAATCAAGACAGAACATTTACTATGTACCCCCAAATCTGTTTTTCTGTGAGACTTTACCATATTTACTAAATGGTACAACCAAACCCCCAATTTCTCAAGCCAAAATCGATTCAGTCTTCCATTCCATTTATTACCAACATCCAAATTAGCTGCAAATTTTCAACTCTGCCTGCCGAAAATTTTCCACTTCTTTCTATCTCCATTATCACCTAATGCTGGCTACCAACGTTTCTTCCTCAAATACTAAAAAAGGTCTCCTAATTTGCTATTCTGCCTCAAATATTAAAAAAGTCTCCTAATTTGCTATTCTGCTTTCACTTTTATTCCAACAATATCCATTGTCTACCCAGAACAATTTAAAAAAAACATAAATTAGATATCACTCTCTGCCTTACTATCTTCCAATGATTTCTTATCACACTTAGAAAGAATTTAAACTCCTTACTATGATTTATAAGACCCTTCTTATTATAACTCCAGCACACTTCTTCCTCCTCAACTCAGAGCCTATGCTCTGAAACTATTTGGCCTTTCTACAAGTAAAGCATACTGCACTCTTTTCATATAAAGGCTTTGTGCTAGTTATTTTATCTGCCTGATAGAATCTCCTCTGCAAAGACTTCCTTCTTATTACTCATATCCTAGGTCAAATGGCATCTTCTCTAAGAGGATATTCCCAACCATCAGATTCGAATTTGGCTCCCATCCAGGCAGTTTTAAATTGTATTATCTGTTTATTTATTGTATTTTATTTATTACTTAATTCTAATTGAAGTGTAGTTGATTTACTATATTATATTACTTTCAGGTGTACAACAGTGATTCAATATTTTTATTGATTCTACCGCTTCAGAAGTTACAAAATATTGGCTATATTCCCTATGCTGTACAATATAGCCTTGTAGTTTATTTATTTTATATATAGCAGTCTGTACCTCTTAATCCTACCCCTATTTTACTCCACCCCCTTTCCCTCTCTGCCCTGGCAACCACTGGTTTGTTCTCTGTATCTGTGAGTCTGCTTCCATATTGTTATGTTCATTCATCTGTTTTATATTTTATTCCACATATAAGTGGTAACATTAAGTATCTGACTTTGTTTGACTTACTTCACTAAGCACAATACCCTCCAGGTCCATCCACATTGTTGCAAATGGCAAAATTTCATTCCTTCTTTAATGGCTGATTAATACTCCATTGTATATATATATACCACAACTACTTTGTCCCTTCATCTATTGATGGACATTTAGGTTGCTTCCATACCTTGGCTGTTATAAATAATGCTATGAAGGCTGGAGTGCATGCATCTTTTCAAATTAGTGTTTTTATTTTCTTCAGATATATATCTAGGAGTGGAATTGCTGGATTTAAGTTTTTTGAGGACCTTCATATCACTTACCATAGTGGCTGAATCAATTTACATTCCAACCCATGATATACTAGGGTTCCCTTTTCTTCACATCCTTGCCAACATTTGATATTTGCAGTATTTTTGATGACAGCCATTCTGACAACTGTGAGGTGATAACTCATTGTGGTTTTTATTTGACTTGGTCAGTGATTAGTGACGTTGAGCATCTTTTCATGTGCCTATTGGCCATCTGTATGTCTTTTTGGAAAAATGCCTATTCAGATCTTCTGCCCATTTTTTTAATGGGTTGTTTGTTGTTTTGATATTGAGTTAAATGAACTGTTTACATATTTTTGATATTACTTGCTTATCTGTCATATAATATGCACATATTTTCTCCCACTCAGTAGGTTACCTTTTCATTTTTTCAATGATTTCCTTTGCTGAGCAAAAACTTTTAGGTTTAATTTGGTTCCATTTGTTTATTTTTGCTTTTGTTTCCTTTGCCTAAGGAAACAGACCCCAAAAAATGTCAAATAATATTCAGCCTATCTTTTTTTATAGGAATTTTATGGTTTCTGGTCTTACATTTAGCTCTTTAATCCATTTTGAGCTTATTTTTGCATATGGTATTAAGAAAATCTTCTAATTTCATTCTTTTACATGTATCTATCCAGTTTTCCCAGTACCACTTATTGAAGAGACTGTCTTTTCCCCTTTGTATACTCTTTTTTTTTTTTTGTGGTACATGGACCTCTCACTGTTGTGGCCTCTCCGGTCGCGGAGCACAGGCTCCGATGCGCAGGCTCAGCAGCCATGGCTCACGGGACAAGCCACGCTGTGGCATGTGGGATCTTCCCAGACTGGGGCACGAACCTGTGTCCCCTGCATCGGCAGGCGGACTCTCAACCACTGCGCCACCAGGAAAGCTCCTCCTCTTTGTATACTTTTGTTTCCTTTATCATATATTAATTGACTATAAGAACATGAGTTTATTTCTGGGCTCTCTATTCTGTTCTATTGACCTATGTGTCTGTATTGTGCCACTACCATACTGTTTTGATTACTGTAGCTTTGTAGTATAGTCTGAAGTCAGCAACCTCCAGCTCTGGTTCTTCATTCTCAAAATTATTTTGGCCACTCAGGGTATTTGTGGTTCCATAAAATTTTAGAATTATTTCTTCTAGTTGTGTGAAAATGTCATGGGTATTTTGATACGAATTGCATTAAATCTTCTCTATTGATTTGTTTTGGTCTGAATTTTATTTATTTCCTCTCTTTATTATTTCCTTCTTTCTGTTGCTTTTAGGCTCTGTTTCCTCTTCTTTTTCTAATTCTTTTAGATGGTAGTTTAAGTTGTTTATTCAGATATTTCTTCTTTCTTCAGGTAGGCCTGTATGGCTACAAACTTCCCTCTTAGAACTACTTTTGCTGTGTCCCATAGATTTTGAAAAGCTGTGTTTTTATTTTCATTTGTCTCTAGGTATTTTCTGATTTTCTCTTTGATTTCCTTCATTGACCCATTGGTTTTTTAGTAGTATGCTTTTTAGTTCCTTAGGTTTATGTTTTTCCCATTTTTCTTCCTGTAATTGATTTCTAGTTTCATACCATTTTCACTATAAAAGATGATTGATATAATTTTTATCCTCTTAAGTTTTTTGAGATTTGTTTTTTGGACTAGTATGTGATCTATCCTGGGAAGCATGCCATTTGAACTTGAAAGAAATGTGTACTCTGCTGTTTTTGGGTGGAATGTTCTATAGATATCTATTAAGTGCAACTGGTCTAATGTGTCATTTAAGGCCACTGTTTCTTTTTTTTTTAATCTTTTTTTTTAACATTGTTATTGGAGTATAATTGCTTTACAATGTTGTATTAGTTTCTGCTGTATAACAAAGTGAATTAGCTATATATATACACATATATCCCCATATCCACTCCCTCTTGTGTCTCCCTCCCACCTTCCCTTCTCCACCCCTCTAGGTGGTCACAAAGCACCGAGCTGATCTCCCTGTGCTATGCAGCTGCTTCCCATTAGCTATCTATTTTACATTTGGTAGTGTATATATGTCAATGCCACTCTTGCACTTCGTCCCAGCTTATGCTTGCCCCTCCCTGTGTCCTCAAGTCCATTCTCTATGTCTGAGTCCTTATTCCTGTCCTTCCCCTAGGTTCTTCAGAATCATTTTTTTTTTTTTTAGATTCCATATATATGTGTTAGCATACGGTATTTGTTTATCTCTTTCTTTTTTTTTTTTTTTTGCGGTATGCGGGCCTCTCACTTCTGTGGCCTCTCCCGCTGCAGAGCACAGGCTCCGGACATGCAGGCTCAGCAGCCACAGCTCACGGGCCCAGCCGCTCCGCGGCATGTGAGATCTTCCCAGACCGGGTCACGAACCTGTGTCCCCTGCATCGACAGGCGGACTCTCAACCACTGCGCCACCAGGGAAGCCCTGTTTTTCTCTTTCTGACTTACTTCACTCTGTATGACAGGCTCTAGGTCCATCCACCTCACTACAAATAACTCAATTCCGTTTCTTTTCATGGCTGAGTAATATTCCATTGTATATATGTGCCACATCTTCTTTATCCATTCATCTGTTGATGGACGCTTAGGTTGCTTCCATGTTCTGGCTATTGTAAATACTGCTGCAATGAACACTGGGGTGCATGTGTCTTTTTGAATTATGGTTTTCTCAGGGTATATGCCCAGTACTGGGATTTCTGGGTCATATGGTAGCTCTATTTTTAGTTTTTTAAGGAACCTCCATACTCTTCTCCATAGTGGCTGTATCAATTTACATTCCCACCAACAGTGCAAGAAGGTTCCCTTTTCTCCACACCCTCTCTAGCATTTATTGTTTGTAGATTTTTTTGATGATGAAGGCCACTGTTTCTTTATTGATAATCTGTCTGAATAATCTACCCATTGATGTAAGTGGGATGTTAAAGCTCCCTACTGTTATTGTATTAGTGTCAATTTCTCCCTTTATGTCTGTTAATATTTGATTTATATGTTTAGGTGCATACATGATAACAAATGTTATACCCTTTTCTTGTATCACTTCCTTTACCATTTCATTATATTACGCACTTCTCTATCTTTGTTATAGACTGTATCTGTTATGAGTATTGCTACCTCAGCTTTCTTTTAGTTTCCATTTGCATGAATCTCTTTCCATCTCCTCACTTTCAGTCTCTGTGTGTCTTCAGCTCTGAAGTGAGTCTCTTGTAAGTAACAGATAGATGGGACTTTTTCCCTATTTAATCAACCACTCTGTGTCTTTTAATTGGAGCATTTAGTTTATTGACATTTGAAGTGATTATTGATAGATATATACGTATTGTCATCCTGTTACTTGTTTTCTGGTTGTTTTGTAGTTGTCTTTTAGTTTCTTCCCTTGTGGTTTGATTTTCTTTATTGGTGTGCTCGTGTTCCTTTCTCTCCAGTTTTTGTGTATCTATAATTGTGGGTTTTGACTTGTAGTTACCATGGAGTCCATATATGTTGACCTACAACTATAACTACTTGTTTTAAACTGATAATCATTTAAATTCAAACACATTCTAAAAGATCTACTTTTTAAACTCCCCTCCACACA
The DNA here is from genome assembly GCF_949774975.1 of Lagenorhynchus albirostris. NCBI lineage: Eukaryota > Metazoa > Chordata > Mammalia > Artiodactyla > Delphinidae > Lagenorhynchus > Lagenorhynchus albirostris. Next base: position 71,179,487 of record NC_083105.1, read on the forward strand.
TTTTCTGTTTTGATGTTATATTTTGCTTCTTCATGTTTATCCTTTAAAAGTCTATTGTGGTTATAGTTGATTTTACAATTTTTGTTTTTTAATCTTCATAGTTGCTTATTTAAGTGGTGATCCACAGCCTTTACTATATATTTGCTCTTACTTGTAGGGTTTTTTCTTTCATATCAACTCTTACTACTTGTTGTAGCCTTTTCTTTTCCACTTAGAGAGGACCCTCTAAAATTTTTTGCAAAGTTGGCTTTGTATTGATAAACTCTTTTAGTTTTTGCTTCTCCTATCTCCCCTTCAATTCTGAATGATAACCTTGCTGAGTAGAGTACCCTAGTTTGTAGGTTTTTCCCTTTCAGCACTTTAAATATATTATGCCACTCCCTTCTGGCCCGCAAAGCTTCTGTAGAAATATAAGCTAATAGCCTTATGGGGGTTCCCTTGTAAGTGATTCTTTGTTTTTCTCTTGCTGTCTTTAGAATTCTCTCCTTATCTTTAACTTTTGCCATTTCTTTATGATACATCTTGGGTCTCTTTGGGTTCATCTTGTTTGGGATCCTCTGTGCTTCCTGTATCTGGATATCTGTTTCCTTCTTCAGGTTTGGGAAGTTTTCAGCCATCATTTCATCAAATACACTTTTGACCCCCTTCTCTCTTCTTCTTCTGGGACCCGCATAATAAAAATGTTAGTATGGGGGCTTCCCTGGTGGCACAGTGGTTAAGAATCTGCCTGCCAATGCAGGGGACACGGGTTTGAGCCCTGGTCTGGGAAGATCCCACATGCCGCGGAGCAACTAGGCCTGTGAGCCACAACTACTGAGCCTGCACGTCTGAAGCTTGTGCTCTGCAACAATAGAGGCCACAACAGTGAGAGTCCCGTGCACCGAGACGAAGTGTGGCCCCTGCTCGCCGCAACTAGAGAAAGCCCTCTCACAGAAACAAAGACCCAACACAGCCAAAAATAAATAAATAAATTTTAAAAAATGTTAGTATGCTTGATATTGTCACAGAGGTCCCTTAAACTGTTCTCAATTTTTTAAAATATGTTTTTCTTTTGCTGTTCTGATTGGATTATTTCCATTATTCTATCGTCCAGATTGCTTATGTGTTCTTCTGTATCATGTAGTCAGCTGCTAATTCCATCTAGTGTTTTTCATTTCAGTTATTGCATTCTTCAGTTGTGACTTGTTCTTTTTAACATTTTCTAATTCCTAGTTAAGATCTTCACTGTCTTCATCTATTCTTTTCCCAAGTTCAGTTAGCATTCTTATTACTAATGCTTTAAACTCTTTATCTCTGCTTCATTAGTTGTTTTTTTACAGAGGTTCTTTTCTTTTTCTTTTGTTTGAAACTAATTTCTCTGTCTTCATATTTAACTTTCTCAGTCTCTTTGAAATTAGGTGAAACATTTAACTATTCAGTTCTTGAAGGAGTGTTCTTGTGTTGTAGTGACCCTATCAATCTTTGTGTGTCCAGTGGCTTTGGTGGGAGAACTGGATCTGAAGCGAGCATGGGTCACATCTCCTCTTACAGTGTGCTGGTAACTACCATTCTGCTGGAATGTGGGGCTGGAGACAGAAGGACTAGATCTAGAGCCAGGTGTGTACTGACTGGAGCTTCTCCTATGCTCAGTGGCTATCACCACCTTACTGGGGGCAGTTTTGAGTCCCAAGGTGCTGGAGCAGAAGCCCTGAGGTTCAGGTCTAAGCTGGTTCCATTCCCTCTAAATGTGTCTTCTCCCTCCCCACAGCAACAGAATCATTGCCTCAGAGGGGAGCAGTGCTAGAGCAAGGGGGCCAGAGTGGGTGCCCAGTGCAGGCCAGAGCATGTGATAAGACAGTCCTGGCAAGCCAGTCAGAGCTTGAGACAGCTCCCAATTCGGAGCCTCTGTGAGCACAAGTAATGGCTATCCTTGCCCCATTCAGATGCAGTGCTGTTTCTTTTCCAGTTCCTTCCCCCACAGCTGCACACTCTCCTTGGCAATGTAGCCTTTGTCCTATCTGGGAACTTTTCTGAAGAAGGCAACTGGTGCAGATTGGGACACATGCTGGGAAAGCCCAAGGAAAGCCATCAGAGGATTTTCAATCTGATTCCTCTCTTTTGTTACCAGGAGTAAGCAACTGTGTGTGCACACTCTTCGTGAGTGGAGTCTTGTTTTCTACAGCCCTCTTGTAAGTCTCACTGGTGGTTTAATCTGCTATGGGGACTCATCTTCTTGGTGTTGGACCCCAGGGTTGGGGTGTCTGATATGTGGCTCAAAGCCCTCACTCCCCAGGAGATCTCTGACTCTGTGATATCCCCCTCCTCTTTTATGTCCTGTACTAGGGTCATGAGTCCCAACCTGATTACTTCTTCTCCCCTCCTATTTGACTCCATGTGGATATTACTTTACAGCCTTGGTCGTAGAAGAGTATTTCTGCCAATCTTCAGTTTGTTTTCAGTGAGAATTGCTCCATGTCTAGATGTATTTTTAATGTGTTCATGGGGGGAGGTGAGCTCAGGTCCTCTACTCTGCCATCTTGGTCTCCTCCTCCCATATTATCTGTTTATTCAGTTTATTGTTCTGTCATCTGCTGTTATACTTATTTATTTGTCATATTTCTCTCCCTCTCTCTCTCTCTTCTTCTCTTTCCATTAGTTTGTTAAAGCCTGTGAGAAGAGGATCTGGGTCTTGCTTCATCCTTTCTGTATTGTCAACACTTAGACCTGTTCTGGGCATGTAGCATATTTTTGATGAATGAATAAATTAAAAAAAGAACAAAGGAATGAATGCTCTTTTTACAAATTAAAAAGTTGAGGTTTAAAGATTTGATGTAATATGTCTACTGTCACACATTGAGTAAATGATAGAGACAGATTTGAAACCCCTGTCTGATACCAAAGCCTGGATCTTACCACCATGTTCTATTATTTCATTAGAACTTTCTTTTCCCCCAAGTGAATTTCATAAATTTTCAAACTCTAATGGTAATCATGTCTTCAAATTCTTGTGAAGTTTCCCTGAATTCTGAATATAAGTTCTCCTCCTCCATCTGTTCAACTTGGGTTCAAAAAAGAGCTATCATAGTGAAGTCAGGGAGATGGGTATGACAAAAAATGTGAGCAGGGCAGGTGGTCTTGTTATATTAACAATGAGAACATACAGTAATAAGAGAGTGAACATAATGCTACAACATTTAACTTGTATTTGCATTGTGCAGTGACGAAGGTTTTTAAATCAAAGCATAGAAAAATTATAGAATTTTCATTTTCTCATGTTGTTGATGCATTCCTATAAAACCAAGTTTAAAACAATAACAAATTAATTGTCTAATGATACAAAATTTTGTGGGCAGTTTTTACAAAGGGAGGTTCTGTAATGGAACATTAAATGTGTGAAGGTATTCTCCACATTTTTTCATCATCTACAATAACTATCAATGCTTTTGTTTGTTTCTGTTTTTGTTTTTTTAAATCTTGTGTGATTTTAAAGGTTAAAATTGAAAACCAAAAGTGCTCAGACTGCTAGGTAGTAATTTTCTCTCAAATATACCTGCATCATCACTGAATCAATTGGGAGTTTTTGACAAGTATAAAATGCAAATATTGAGACTCACGTGCTTTCTTGGTGAAGGTCTCAATCATATCACTGGGAGGTCCACACCCTGCGCTATTGCAGGCCCTGACTTCCATAAAGTACTGGGTGTCAGGCAGAAGGTTCTCCAGCCTGGCAGAGTATTCTTGGCTAGTGACTTGCACTCTGTGTGCAGCTGCTTCTTTATCATGGACAGCCCAGTACCGAATCTGCAAACATACAAGTTGAGTAATATTTTTTCATGATTCAGACACTTCAGTTGCAAAAAATTCTTTTCAAGTTGTTCTGACACTTGATGTTGGCTGAGCATCATATTCTCAAATGTTACTTAATGTTACTTACATTTCTATCAGTCTTAGAAAATGGCAAGGCACACAATGCATATCTGATCAGAAGTGTCAAAAGCAAATTAAAGGCTCACCTCATTGCCTGAAATAGTCACACACAGACGAAAAAAGAGAAAAAGCCAAAAAAATGTGCATAAGATTTGCTCTCAAACTATAAAACTGGTTTCTGTTTGGAAGTATTTACCACAATAATTTATATAATTTATTTCCAGCTTTATTTGTGTTTACATGATTGCAAATTTGTTAAGAGCCATTGATAAACAAAAATAGTCATGAGGCCTAAAACATGCTAGCTTAATTACTTTCTGCCAGCTTATTTCAGAAGTATGTATATAAAATTATTTCCTTTGAACTTATATAGAGGCCAGATATCAAAGAAATATTATACCTAATAACTTGATTAGTTGTAGAAGTTATCTTTAAAATAAGGTTTAAAAAATTTCATTCATGTTGTGATTAGAAATGATTACTTTTACCAACTAGCATATCAATGACAGCCTTCCTTGTCTCTTAAAGTTTAAGTAAAAGCTATGAATTATAATATTCATTCTTCCAATAAGGCTGTTTTATTGGTTAAAAATCTATAATTACATCTCAGTTATAAATATATTTCCTAATATATTATATATATATTATATATATATATAAATATATTTCCTAATATATTATATATATATTATATATATATATTATATATATAATATATTAGGAAATATATTAGGAATATATTATATTATATATAATATAATATAATATAATATATATATTATATATCTATAATATAATATAATATATATATTATATATATATAATATAATATATATATTATATATAATATATTATATATAATATATATATAATATATTAGGAAATATATTAGGAAATATATATATATATATTTCCTAATATAATATATTTCCTAATAGTTTTGATGGAATCTCTTTGGCTTTTCTGTCCTCTGACCAGAAGGATGGCTTCAGAACCGAGGAAGTGGAATATTACAAGCGGCTCCAAAGGCAGATCTCAGTTGGCAGAGAAAAGACTTTATGAGGATGGGACCCTCCTTGTGAAGGCATGAGTTTCCTGGTGTTGGAAGCATCCAGGCAGTGCCTACATTCATCTGAGAAGGAGGAAGATGGCCTATATTTTAGTGGAAATTTGAACTGTGTGACATGTAAGGCCTCTTCCACTGCTTGACTGAAGAGAAATAAAATGAACATTTATATTCTAGTGAAATGCCAGGTACTAAAGTAGGATCATCCATGTGTATTATTTTCTCAACAAACCAATAATGGTAGTATTTAGCCTGTTTTATAGCAATCAAAACTGACGTCCCCGAGGTTCAGACATTTTTATGTGGATACTTGTTGACTGAGAGCACATTTTAAAATTTTATTCATTCATTATAACAACTTTTCTATCCCGTTTAAAGAGGAGAAGATTTTTAACTAGACCATTTCTAAAAGACACTAAGTATTAAAATGAGGACTTAAAGTGACAAACTTTTTTGACAGTTTACCCAAAATTCCATGAGGCATTTTGGCAATACAAAAGGAAAGAACAAAATTTTCTTTAATTTACTCTTTGCATCTATATCTTAAATGGTCAATTATTTTATTCATCTGATTTTGGCAGGGATCTATATTACACAGTCTCCATTGAAATTCACAATAAATTTAAGCAGTGCCTTAGTTATGCCCTGGTAACTAGGGAACAGAGAGAGTTAGTGAGTGTATCAAATAATCTCTGACTTTCTTATTTTAGAATATGAGATTTTTTACAGACACTTTTACAGTATTTTAAACCTCTACTAATGAAAGCATCTGATACAAAATTATTTTGGCTGAATAATCTGTCTCTCCTTAATTTAAAGCATACCTTTAGATTTAACTTGCAATGTTTTCAAAGAATTCTAAAATAAATAGTGGATATATGTAAAATGTAGCATTATTATTATTTTTCATCTGAACTAGGCACTGGCCATGCACTTAGAAATAATTTCCAAATAGATAATTTGGACCACTGTGTTTGATCCCTGCAGTAAGTGGCCCATTGTGGTGAAGAACCAATATTAATCTGTGAGAAAGTTGTTTGGAGTGAAGGGTTGAACCTGTAGTCATGCAGCAGAACAAATGCACTCCTTTTGATTAATCACTAGGGAGACCAAAAGGCAGCCTGGATGAACTAGTGGAAAAAAATAAATAAATGAAGCAGGTCCTGCTTTATGGACAGCAGACCATAAATTCATTTTCACATGCTAGAGCAACATATAGTGTATTTATTTCTATTTAACACTGTGGCATTATATAAATTTAACTCTTTATTTACATGTTCCTAAAATCTCCACAACACCCCATGTCTAGTGTTAACTTAGCTTAGTGCTTATTAAACAATTATGGAATTACCCCATTACTGGTCTCTACTATTGCTAGGTTATAAACTCCTTGAGGACAGGTATTCATTATTTCGAATGCTGTGTACATAGGACTGCATTTGATGTATGGCACTCATTCATTCATTGAACAAATATTGAACAAATATTTTCTGGGTATCTACTTTGTACCAGCTATGTGCTAGATGCTAGGAATATGGTAGTGAACCAAGCAAACATGTTTTTTTCCTCCATAGATCTTTATAAATAAAGTAAGAAATCAAAATGTTTAAGTCCACATAAAATTACTAATGTATTTGATAGGATGATCTAAGTGTATAATTTTGTCCCAAGAAAATTTACTCTTTATAACAGTATTGGGAAGCTGAAAAGAAAAGCCTCAGAAAAAGGGCTATATCATATAACAAAGAATAATTATAATTTCCATACATTTATGAACTACAATGAAGTACTTTTGTACAAAGATAATAGTTATATCCTTTCCGAGGAAAATTTAAGAAATTTGTAGGAAAAACAGCTCTTTAATCTCATTTTCTCCAAAGAGGCTTAGAATAAAACCTGGATGTTACAATTGTGGAAGTATTTAAAGATATTTAGTACTTTTGAAAATTAGGCTTGCTCCATTTTATTATTTTCCACTTCAGTAAACTTTTGTATCAGATTTCCAAACTTTCTTCTTCAAATTCTGAATTTTCTGAAAAAAATATCTTCTGAGAGCTGAATATTCTTTTGTTATGGATTTAATACAGTTTTTAGGAAAAAAATCTAAATACGGTTATTTAAGTGAAAAATATCTAAAAGAGATATTATATAATAACTTTATATTATCCAGATCCCAGACTAATTCAAGTATTAGTACATTCTATGGGTTAGGAATAGTAATAATATATATCACTCAAAATCTGTATTCTCACACTTCTTGGAACCTATTCAAAATTCTTTTTTATTCTAGCCATTGGTGCAGGAACCAAACAATTCTATGTAGGCTTCAACCAGCTTCCCATAAGTACTACCAGTTAGCAGTTTTCCTCTGCTATTGCTGCTAACTTCTCACTCCCTGTCTTGGGTCATCCTTGATGCTGCAGTGTGAACCTTGTCCTGCAATCAATGCAGGGAGGGGAGGTGATGCCCCTGGGGCCACTCTTAACCAATGGGGAATAGCAGTGGATGAACGCTTCCCCTTTCATTCTATGTGGGGTAATTCTCAACCACATTTATGAAGCTCCTTAAAGATCACAAGGGATGGAGTACCAGTGCCCACAGTGGTTGCCAACAAGATAAAGCATTTTTCTAACCCTCTCCTGTTCATTCTGCTTTTTCCTCATATCTGCTCCCTGGGATCATATTTAAAACAAACAACAATAACAACAAAAACTATAGAAGAACTAACTTCTTCTATACCTGTGTGTCAGACTTTGCTTTGGGGAGATCCAGATGAAGATAGATGCCTTCTCCAAAATAAGAAAATACAGCACTTCCTAAATATGAGCTTATGCTCACCATAATAATTTAACTTTTAAAGACATCTGTGTAAACTACTCAGGATGGTTAATCTTTTAAGGTAGTTGTGAAATCAATCATCAGCATTAATCTCCAATTCAGCTGCTAAGGGTTTTGTATTTATTATTCCTGATAGAATATTTTACTTGTTTTCATTAAGTGAATTCATTACCTGCTGGGTGAATAAACTAAGTCTTTTGTGGATTCCTGGGCAGGAGCCCAAATTTCTAATAAGCCTTTGATAAGAAATACTTCTTGCATTCTTCTAGTTCACTTACACTGCAGGAAATTAAGATTAAAAGTGGGGAGCTCTTTAACTAGGCCAGGGGGGGAAAAGAATAAAACTTAAACTTTCTACAAGATACACTTTAAAACCACAAGGGATTTTTTTAAATCCAATTGCCAACAGTTCTCACTTGAAATGTCAGGAAATTAACCTTGAGATGGGGTCAATCACACAGGACTTGGGCTTTTCCAACTTTTAATTTATCTTATTTTATTAATGTCCTGCTTTTTTTCTCTGTTTCTTTATAACTTAGACCCATAGTACATTATCATGGGAAGTGCAGTAGGATATTAGTTTTCTTGATCGTCTATCTTGTTAAACTACCGGCTTCTTCCTTCACATCTAAAAATAGTAACAATAACCGCATTATAGTGAGTCAAGCTTTTCCCCCATAAAGGGGCATTTTCTTACAGGAGAATAAATGTTACAGATTTTCTCTTTTAAGCTTTCATGCTTGTCTCTTTGATATTTAAAGCTCTGTATGAAAGACTTAAAGGCTTTTTAAAGAAAGAATAAATGGAAACAATAATTCTATGATTTATTTCCAACATTTTTTTTTTTTTTTTTTTTTTTTGCGGTACGTGGCCTCTCACTGTTGTGGCCTCTCCCGTTGCGGAGCACAGGCTCCGGACACGCAGCCTCAGCGGCCAGGGCTCACAGGCCCAGCCGCTCCGCGGCATGTGGGATCCTCCCGGACCGGGGCACGAACCCGTGTCCCCCACATCGGCAGGCGGACTCTCAACCACTGCGCCACCAGGGAAGCCCTTCCAACATTTTTAATTGACCATCCTCTGGAGAGGCAAGACCTAGGTTCAAGTCAGTTTATACCAATTATTACTCAGATAAATGTTTTTAACTTCAAGTTCTTCACCTTTAAAATGGAGAAAATAATAGTGTTTATCTCCTGGGATTGTGTGGATTCAATACGATGAGCTTAATTAAATGTTTGACATCATAGGGCTCAACAAATATTATCATTCTTATCATTATTAATATTATCATCATTGTCATCATCATCATCGTCATCATTGTCTTCAAATGTCCAATGATATAAAACAGGGAAAAGCGTTAAACACAGGTTATTTCATTTATTCCACACAACAGGATATGAGGCATTGATTACTCTCAGCTTAAAACGTGAGGAAACTAGGGCCCAGAAAGTTTGAATAAATTTTCCACAAAGTTTCTAAGTGACAGAGCTGAGAGATAACCCCACGTCTGTTCAGCAGCAGAGCTCATAATTTTCTAGTATGGAGTTGTGAAACGTCAGAAATCTGTGAAACTAAACTTCTCCACGGCATACGGTTTTTGATCATTTGAGAAAATCTTAGCTGTTAAGATTATTTTTTGCTATTTAATTGAGAATCCTCTACTTAGCTTATTCCGCATCAAGAGTGTATATTCTGATTATTGTCTAAATTCACTGGTGCCAGTGCATTGTTTCACATCTCATATTTCCATTTTACTCTGCATGTCAGAAGTTATAAAATAGTCAACATATAATTCTCAGACAAAGAAAATATCTATTTCTGTGGCATGTTTTTAGCAAAGTAATAATACATCTTTAGCACTTTGAGTTAATGCATGGGTTATAGATTAAATAATCATTTTTTTCTCTATTTTGTTGCTTACAAATGAATAATATTAAAAAAAGAAGAAATCCTAAGTCCAAAATATGGCTTGAAAGCTCTAAATATTGATGTGTTCTCCCAAGATATCTCAGACTTATTTATTACAGGGCTTTCTAACATCTAGTGAATTTCTCTCTCTTTTCCATTTCCATTTCTTTTCTACCAGATGCAAATGTAAGTTTAATAAGTTATGAATATTCAAACTTCACAGTCCACTCTTATAATTCCACTCTCTTGGTGACAACTTCAGCTGATCACTTGCAAAGATGATCTGAAAACACTTTAACATCTACCCAAATCATAACCTATGATACCAAGAAAAAAAGCTTCCGGTTAGCTTGTGAGTTTAAAACTTAAAACCGGGGGCTGCTTTTGTGGTTCTATCTCAGAAACAGGGTCTTGAGAAAGCCAGGTTGCAGCACTTTATTTGAGTATATTAGCGCTAACTAAGGACAGTTGTTGAATCTCTTTGGCATCCATTTTCTCATCTGCAAAGGTAGGACGATGTCAGTTCCTCTTAATTTTCACTCTTTGTGCTTAAAAATATGAGACGACTTCACTTTTCCTACAAAATCAAGTCTAAATTTCATATTAAAGATCCCAGCAGAACTAGCTTCAATTCCCCAGGTCTTATTTCCGTTGACTAAGACAAGTCCTCCCCTATCCTTCTGGATAAATCCTACTACACTTTTAAGACTTATTTTGAAGGAAGTTTCCTTTGAGACATTTTGAATGTTGTCAATTTTCTGCCTTCATAGATAACATGATAGGATACATATTTAGTATATTTAGAAGTGTTTCCTTTGGAGGGCTTTTTGGAAGTGGAACTAATGAGTCAAATAGGGTAAAAAAAATTAAATTACCAAACTACTAAAATGATTTCCCGAAAACTGGAGATTTACCAGCATTTTATGAGAAAGGTTGTTTCAAAAGATTGTGCTTAAGCCCGAGTGTTATTACCTTAGTTTTTATTTTGGCCAATTGTTTACCTACACACAGGACTCTACATCTCTTATAGATAAGTCAGTTTGGAACCCCTGCTTTACTCATAAGTTAGTTAATAATATCCAACATATTAAACACAGAGAATATAGTGTTAGTTGTCACATATATCAGAAGGACACAGAACGTTGAGAGATGCAACATATTTGAAAAGGTATGCTGATAATTATGAGCAAGTGTATTTAGTTTGGTAAAAATTGAACTCACCTGATAGCTTTCCACTATTTTTTCTACAACATGCTCCCAATGAACAGATATCTCAGAAGACGATAAGACTTTTACGCCTACTGCTGTTGGGGCTTCACTGGGAGCTGAAATTTGATGAGAACATTACATTCTTATGTAAGATGCTTATTTCGTGGTCATCAGTAATACATGCACACACACATATTCATATACATGAATGTTAATACAAACAGATACATATACATGCACATATATACAAACACTTATACAAAATATGGAAATCCATAAGGATTTCTCTGATATCTGTGAGCAAGAACCATACTAATATTTTTGTATTTCTTTTAACTAACCTGTTTATGAAAGCCTGTGGATGCAAATTAAAATTTATTATGTTTAGCTTATCAACTCTATATTGTCAAAGATAGGAAATTTGGTATTTATTATAGAAAATTAGTCATTACAATTAATTTTCAACTCTCTCACACTTCCTATTTAATATGAGCTAAAGATATACAGCTTTATATACAGCTGTATATATAGAGATATACAGCTTTATACAGCCTCTTTTTCTTTTATGTTTAAGCTAAGATTTTTTTTTTTTTTTTAAGATCCTTTGAAACAAGTTGTGACATCCACCGCTTCTTGTGCTCAGGAAAGCCTTTATAAGTCTAATTGTCCAACTGGGCATCTAGTCAAATATGTATCAAAAGGCTCTGTTCAGTGAAAAAAAAAAGGAATTTACATCCCTTACAAAAATTACACAAAGTAACTAAGGAAATCTTAAGCAGGAGGGATCAGTTTTTATTGTCTTTTATTAACAAGCCATAATCCTCTTTTATGCCTAAATGTCCTGCACATGAACACTGTCGTCTTTCCAAATCAAGGTAAACGTGTGGCACTGTGACTGATTTCTTAGCAGTAGCAGTGAAGATGAACACTTAAACAAATTTTGTCACACGCACGTTTTATGAGACTCATGAAATATTTAGGAAAGAAATGTAATTAAATACAGATGGCCATAACCAAAGAGATGACAAGCATGGCTTTTGCCTGATTACTTTAGCATCGAGTAAAAAAAAAAAATCATATTGGGTGAGAAGGTAACTTGTAAAATGCTTTACACTTTCATTTTCTCTGTGAGACGTACTTAAGTTGTTCAAACTATTGAGTCAAGTTATCATACTTCTGCCAAATCAGAATGAGTGTAGAAAATGTGGGATTAATTACTCAGGATTAAATAGTCCTGAATTGATTATTAACTTAGAAATTTCTACTTGTTATTCTTTCTATGTATTTCATTGAGCTAACTTTAGAAAAGTATGCACGTGTTTATGTGTGTGTAAACATATATACATATATATGATTGTCTTTCATGTTTGTATTTAAAGTAAAGATCATGGGATGATTTGAATAGATATTAAATTTTTAACAAATATGAAAGCTAATAACTCTATGACTGAAGAGCATAAATTCTAAGGGATAGCTAAATGTTTATTGTGGACTAAAATTAGTGTAAATTGGGTAAATTAATAGATAGTGTTTTTCCTCTAAGAGATCAGAAGAGTACTTCACATAGTTTTAAGTTTTAAAACCTTCCATTTTTACTTCTCACACATGTGCAAAGGGAAACTTGTCCAAGCACAAATGTGTTAGGTCAGAAGGCAACGAAAATCTCTACTTGCCTTTCTAGCCATTAATTATTTGCATAATGCATGTGAGTACAAAGGTATAATAAGGAAGTCTTACTTTTTTAAATAGGAAAATAAATAATAAAAAAGTGTAGTAGCTTAAATGGGAAATCATAGAAATCAATGTAATTAAGTTTAATATAAAAATATGTATCATTTAGCAGAGATATATAAAGTCCTCCAGAAGCATGCTCAGTTCAGTTAAAGTTTCTAGAAAAACAAAGAGCCAGTATCTGTATTTTTTTTCCCCTGAATAGCCTTTCAGATATCTTTTTTTCTTTCCAAGAAAAAAATTTCTACTTGCTTTCTGACTCCTTTTTCATAGAATTCTGCCTAAGTTTACTTTAATGAAATTCTAGCATGCTACTGTAATGACAAAAGAAGTTACATAAATGATACAATACACAATTTTGAGTTAAAAGAAGAAATTTTATCCAAAAAAAGTGTATGTTAAGATTCCATCAAGTCTGGAGAATTTCTGACTGCAAAATTATAGTCAAGAGTCCAGGAACAGCAGTCTAAGCCAAGGATTTTAGTGGAGATTTCCTAACTACCATAAACATGATCAGAAGAATGAAAGAGATTTTGGCAACGTTCCTGTCATTTAAATAAAGAGACTGACATTTTAATTTGGCTCAAAATTTACTAACTCATTTACAAAATGTGTGGTATCTTAAAAAGATCTTAATAAGTAGGCTCGAAAGACAGCAAACAAAATGCCTACTGGAGAAACAATCCCTCATCAGGTCAGTGGGGTCTTTCTTTCACCTACCATCTTGTGCGGAGTGGATGACGGCTGTGAGGCTGTATGGTCCATCTCCTTTGTTGTTGAAAGCTTTGACTTTGACTTGAAATGCAGTGGAAGGGCGCATGGTCTCATCTTTATGAACGTAGCGGCCAGTATCTGGGTTAGTAACTGTCACTTTTTTCCATTCTTCCCCATCAAATGGCTTAAATGCCACTATGTAACCAAAATTGTTGCCGTAGTGGTATTCTCTTGACAAAGGCTGAAAGAAATTGAAATATTTAATAGGTTTAAGCAATACGGTTAACACGAGGAAAATACTATGCAAACAATAAATATGCTACACATGGAAGCATGCTTTCTGTAAAAACATTCTTAGTTCGTAAGTGAGAGCTGCCTGAAAAGGCCAGGGCACAAATGTGCTCCAACATGTGGTGACTTCATTTACCAAATTCGTTATTTCTGGAACACCCCACGGGGGCTCCCACTCTGGTTTTTTTTACTTTCAGTTCCTTCCTTCTAGGATGCTTTCCCATTTGTCAGAAGGTCCCTCTCTCACTTTCTTGAGGTTAAAAAGCCACTTGATGTTTTCCCTGGCCACAGGATCTGCCATTTCAAGACTCTGCAATAATCCATATAGAATCCCCCCACTTTATTTTTTTCTCTTTAATACAATAATAATGATCTACAGTACATATTCTACTTATTGTCTACTTTACTGTCTCTCTCCACTAGTATAACATAAGTTTCATGAGGGCAGGGTTATTGTCAGTTTCATTTACCTAGACTCTAGAACAAAGCCTCAAGTAGTATTTATTCAATGGATAAGTAAATGAATTTCTTTAGAGTTGAAAGGCTATGGTAAGACAGTTAACAATACTCTGGAATATCTGTATTGTAACCAAGCAATAGAAACTGGTCAGAGGAAAAAGAATGCGAAAGGAGGAAGGGATAACATTGCACTGATCTGCAGGAGGCTGGCTATAGTTCCCGTCTGACTCCAGGGCTGAAGTAAGAGCTCTGTTTTGCATTATTTTCTCAGAGTTATTATTATATAACAATTGCTCAATAAAAGAAGTCTGTGTCAGCCCTAACAATCCATTATTTATAAATACTGACTCAAAGCAAGTTCTACTGAGTATCCATCATTTAGTCTTTTTTAGCCAATAAAGTAAATGTGCCCATTGTATATTGACTTTTTTCACCAGAATATCAAAGTTACGGTGTCTTGAGGAAAAACCTTGAACTAAATACAACACAGTAGCTTGAATATCCATAGGTTAAACAGGAATGTCTGTAAATGTACAAAGGTCAAAGGGAAAAGAAGTTGTTCTTGTTTGCACAATATAGAAATCCTGAAGCATGATCACAAGGATGTACAAAATATGATTTTACATTATTAATAGAATAGCCTAACATTCCCACCATAATTTAAATATTTTTTCTTATTGATAGTTCTATACTTAGTTTTTGCAATTTAGTAGATCAGAATTAGCTATGGAGTTTTCAAAAATTAGTGATTCTCAGGTCCTAGTCTCAGAGAATTGATTTCAAATTTTTGAAATAGGAATTCCCAATTCTGAATTTTTTGACAAGCTCCTCATCTTATTGTGACGCACATATCTACACAGTTTAAGAAAATCAAGCCTAAAGAAAGGAGGAAGATGTTAAAATTTTCCCAATATCTTTACTTTTGTGTGATACACTGACACTAGAACTGACAAATCATTTGAGATTTGAATGAAGAAAAGGCAATTTTTTTCTAAATCTTACTTAAAAATGTGATTTAAATGCCAAGTATAAAATATGACTACAGAGCACAGAGTGAAGTCAATTTCTGCTAAATATCCATTTATTATATAAATCAATTTAACTCATGTAAAGAATAAAACCTGTCATTTTTCCTGTAGTTCTCAGAATCCTTTGGAGCCTTAGTTGTGTTCTTTGACTTTCTGCAGTGATTAAATACTAAAAATATTTAACGGATACATAGAGCTATACAAAACATGTTACCTAGATAAATGCCAGATGTCTAATTCAGGCAAATCTACGTTACCAAAGCCTTTCCCACCCCCAGTATCTCTCTCACTTCAAAAATTCAGCTAAGACGCATTGTTTTCCAGACATCATAGTCTCTGAAAAAAAACTCCCCTTTGGGTCATAAAAATTTAATACAATGTTTTGGACACCTCAATAACAAGTCCTTTGGGGGGACTTCTAAGACTGACTAATGATAGATTACTCATGGTGATGAAAGTAAGTCTCAAGTGAGAAAGCAAGCTCCAATTTTAAAACAGATGCTGATGCAAAAGATTTTTTAACTGAATCGTTGGAGTTCTGAAAGTCCAGAGCAAATGTGAATTGCAATTGGGTTACCAGGCCACAGAGAGTACAAAATATCTCTGGAATGAGAGAGTTGAATGTTTGTTTAATCTTTAAACCTACAGATACTTTAGCATCAATAATCTGTTTTGGTATAAGAATTGCACTAAGCCATAGTAAGCCAGGTAAAATCTGGCATGCATTTAAGAAAAAAAAATAATTTTAGTAATTTATTCTTGTTTGGGTTTGGGGCATTGTCTTTTATTTCAATTTATTTCAGGAAGCAAAATGGGTTTGAGATTAAGTGTAGGTAAAGCAGCCTATTAACATATGCAACTTCTTAGCACTTACCGCCCATGTTATGGTCAGTTCTCTGTTGCTTCCACCCCCACCTCCTACATCTGAAGGAGCCACATTAGGTGCTGAAACAAATAAACAAAGCTACAAATGAGAGGCCCTGTAATTATTTTCTTATGTTAGAGTTCTTATTCACTTAGAAACTGTACATGTTTTCTTTCACCAGGAAAGACAAGCTGCACACATGATCCAATGCCACATAGTTGCTGTAATAATGTTTTACTGCCAAGAAAAGAATTGGTTCAGTGCCACAGGAAATGTACTAGTTTCCTTCAACAAAGTAGTGAAGCAAATTTGCCTTCCCATCTTTTTTTTTTCTGTGTCCTTTTATTTAATATGGTTTTGAAAGATTAGACATATTTTATTGGTTAAATATTTCACAGCTCGCTTTGAACTCTATGACCTAACAACTCACTGTTGTGTTAGTTTTATGCCTCAATCTACAAATAACTGTTAAGAAACAGTGCATGTGCATTAACATAGGATTATGCTTCCCTGAGATATTTGGAAACAGAAATCTAAACAGCTCTAAAGAGCTGTTCTTATGCTCTTATTTTCAATGCCTAAATCTCTTCTGGAACCCTGTCCCATCAGTGACTCCAGTTCTCACCTACTTCCATCTTTTTATATTATCCTTCTATTTTTCAGTCTCTACTGTAATGACTATCCTTTTCAGTCTCTCCAGCCTTAAAAATCATCCTGTAATACTGTTTTCCTCTTAATCTCACCCTTTCCTGTCACTGAACTGCAAAGAATGATATATGACTATTTTTATACTTCACTCCATAATCACTTTTTAACAACCCATAATCTGTTTCCACTTCATATTACTGAAATCACTCTCTCAAAAATCACAAAATTTCTTTAACTACCAAGTGCAATGGCCTCTTTGTTTTTCTCCAAGTTATTCTCTCTCCTTGGAAGTCCTTCAAGGTGGGTGCTATATCTTATCAGATTTGTGTACTCTACCTTATTGTAGCCTTTACCTTATTGGATTTGCATCTAATTGGAGTTGTACAGATAATACTAAAGCATAGTTTGTTCCTGCACTCCAGGCAGTTGGAGACCAGCTACCCAGCTATGCAGGTGAAGACCATGTTTTTACTGAGGACACACATTTTCCCACACAACCGCTGTGGTTCAGTCTGAAATATCATTCCTGGCTCTTTTAACATTTTAAAGAACAGATGACATGTCAATGTTCTTCCATGACTCCCCAAATAGTCCTTCCCTAAAGGAAACTGTCACACCTTCTACAGAGTACTCATTTACTGAGTTACAGATCCTAACAAGTAATTGTGATTCACAGATAAATACTTCAAAACTTCCTCTATGTTAGCCACATAAATTCTTTGCTGAACTATGCACATTAATTGCACAGAAACAAACAAAATACAGGCTTTTCTTTATATCTATAAAACTATATGGTTTCCTTTCCTGATTAAGAAATTAATGTGAAGCTTGAGAGATTATATTTTATTATTCTATTTTATTATTTTATTATTTATTATTAACTGTCACCACTTGAGTGTTAGAAATTAAATTGAGTGCATGGGGGTGTTAAAAGGTAATTTATTTGCAGCACTTTAGATGAAATACATATTGAAGGCTGGGACATTAAAATACTGCTGGAAACCCTTTAAGCCCCATAACTCATATTCTGAGGTTAAAATTTTACATGCTATACAGAAACAAAGAACATGTCTTATAATCAATGAATAAATCAAATTTTGTGTTTAAGTACAAATATTGTGGTCACAGGCAAATAATTTCAAAAATAACTCTAGAATAATTTAATTTATTATATTGCAATTTGTTGAATCAAATATTGCCTTCATCAGGACAAGTATTATTTGCCAAAGCATTTCACTATAATCTTTTAAATTATAATCAATATTAGCCTTTGTTATTTAGAACAGAGCTAAAAATAGAGTATGTTTATGTTAGAGTGAATATTTTTCCCATTTCGTCACTTTTAGTTTCAGGTCTAACACATTTCAAATAAGTGATGATTCAAGATTATTTTCCTCCTCAAAGATCATCCATTGAGTTCATGATGCTGAAAATAAGACAGAACAAAAGCACAGAAATAAAGGTAGCTATAACTCTTTTTCCTTTTTTTTTTGCGGTACGTAGTCCTCTCACTGTTGTGGCCTCTCCCGTTGTGGAGCACAGGCTCCGGACGCATAGGCTCAGCAGCCATGGCCCACGGGCCCAGCCGCTCTGCGGGATCTTCCCGGACTGGGGCATGAACCCATGTCTCCTGCATCGGCAGGCGGACTCTCAACCAGTGCGCCACCAGGGAAGCCCTAGCTATATCTCTTAATAGAGTGTTTTATATCTTACTTGGAATAATAGAGTGTTTTATATTTTAATTTCCTTCTTTAAGCTTTGAATGTTCATTTGTAGCTTTAGGAGCTAAGGGACATTTTTTCACAAGTGGAATTGGCATATAACCTACATATTTGACATGTATCTGAATACCTAACTACTCTGTATTTGTATTCAGCCCTGCAGAAAACAGTAGGACTTGGCCAAATACTGATTCCTTTTAGGGAAGTAAATCACCCTGAGCACAAGGAAGTTTACTTAACTTTAGGCTCCAGGGCATCTGACAGTGAGCAAAATAGACTTTCTCTTAACAATAAATTCTTCAAAAGAATTTAAACAAATATTTAGGAAAAATACAAAATTCTTGAATTAACAATGAATAAACAATTTAAAATAGTGAGGCTTTTAAACTTTTTGCAATGATTTCAGTCTAATAATGATTCCTTAATGATGTTTATAGGAAGGCTTTTGTATTTCAGTTGTAGATCTAAAAAATATTTAAAAAGAAAATCAAGCCAATGTCATGATTATTCTTTCCTATGAAAAGAAACTGTTACCAATTTTACTTGTAAATTTGAATGCTTAAATATTTGCATATAAGCAACATTTGGGGTTTTGGTGTTTTATTTAACAATGTACAAACTGCCCTGTGACAAATCCTAAATTATAAAAGTCATGGAGTATTGGAAGAAAGGCCCTTGATTTAAAATATATGGACTACTCAGTTTTTGTTAATTATTGCTTTCCAGTTTTACAGAAATAAAGTTACCATGAATGTAGCTTCTCATTTCAATTTGCATCAGAATTTCACTGTGATTTAAAACAAATTTTTTAGTAAGAGATTCAAAATGGTATGTAAGTAATGTAAGTAATGCTCTAGGGTCTAGATAAACAAAGGGATTAAAGCCTTACATCTGCTTTTATTCTATCTATAAATATATTTTCTTTCTGAAGTCATTAATAAAATCAAATTAACTGTATAATATTTGGATATTCAAATGAGTTCTTCATAATTCTTATGATCTCCTGCTCTGATGGTGGACCAGATTGCTAACATTCTTTATGCATCTACCATGTTAAATTGATGCTCTTCCCAGGTAAAAATTATATAGGGTCTGAAATTGTTCACAAAAACATTAATGTCTTTAGATCTTATCAGGCCAAAATTGTAGTTTGCTTATTAATCTAGATTTTGTTCTCAAACAGCAAAGTTAAATGGGCGTAGCAGAGTAAATTCGTTAACTGTTCAATAGAATGATAATCTAAACACAAGTCATCTGGGGGAATGTTTAGATGGGCAGAAAAGAATGCTACAAACTGAAATAAGCATAATGCATAGTAAATTTATTATAAAGAACCCAAACTGATTATGGATTTTTCACTTAAGTGAAAGAATGAACACTTCCTAGTTTATCTCAGTGTATTAAAAACAAAAGCATCTAATGCATATGTTAACC
Organism: Lagenorhynchus albirostris; assembly: GCF_949774975.1. Lineage (NCBI taxonomy): Eukaryota > Metazoa > Chordata > Mammalia > Artiodactyla > Delphinidae > Lagenorhynchus > Lagenorhynchus albirostris. Next base: position 71,199,302 of record NC_083105.1, read on the forward strand.
TTGTTTCAAACAAAACAAATTATATTTGGTAATATATTTTTCTAAATTTTAATATGCAAATATCACAGTAGGTTTGATCACTACTTTTCATTATCCTCTATTAACTTACAATTGCAAGAACCATCCTCTTTCCCTTCTCGTTCCTCTCTTTTCCTTCTATAAATAATTTTAAATACCAGTTATAGACACTGTTGTGTTAAGCACTAAAGTTAACAATATGAATAAAATCTGATTCTGGTCCTGAAGACGCTAGTGTAGTAAAATTAAATATGTACAACTGGTTTTAATTCAATGTGTTAAATATCCTCAATGTGTTAAAAATCCCTAGTAGAAGTTTGCTGGATGAATGGATGAATGAATAAATGAATAAAAAAGCCCAACTTATTAAAAGACTCATCTAGAACTTAGAAATGATTTTTACATATCGTACTTAATTGGATACTCAGGTCAGCACTTTAAAATAAATATACAGAAAAGTAGCATTATTCTTTTTTTATAAAATAGGCAAATGAGTCCCAAAAGTAGTTAGTTAAATAGCCCAGGTCACACTACTCACATGTAGAGAAGCTGCAACTTTAACTCAGGCCTCCTGATGGCTTAAAAATCTACACTCTTTGCTTCTTTAAAAAAAAAAAAAAAGATTTTTCTATTACATAACTAGTGACAGCTGCTAACTTTAACATAGCACCTTACTAGCTATAAAACATGTTCTTAGCACCATCCTCCTCCTTTATCAAACATATCTAAAAAAATAAAAATAAATGACACAGCCGAATAGCTTCATTAGACATGAAATTAAAGCTCTCTACATAGTATGAAAGTGCTGATTACAGTGTTATGTTATTTTTTCTCTTTTCCTTCTTAGTTTGATCTGGCAAATAAATAGCAAAGTTGTCAAAACAAACCTGAATGTACCGTTTTAGGATATCGACTTACCAACTGCACCTGCAGAGCTATTAGCTATGGGGGTATGTCTTACAATGACACATCACTTTGAAGGATGCTTCTCTTATCTCTTATTTACAGTCAAAATTAAATGGGTTACAATGATTACAAACACATCTTCTAATTCTTCATTTGGGGCCATCCATTTTATAATGCACTTGTCTGAAACCAAAGAATATACCCAACTGTGCCTGGCAATCTTAAAATTAAGTAATTGGACAGATAAGGGCATATGCCGCACTAGATAATGTCCTGTCTTTCAATCAGTATAATGAGGCACAGGAGCAACCTTTCCATCAAATGGGAACCAGCCTTTATCCCACATAACGTATGCTGGCATCTCTTAGAGAATTGTTATAATGGTACGTGACAAGACAAACATCCCCCTGTTTCAGAAAGTATTTTTATTTTTTTGTAAGGATAAAAAATGTAAATGTCCAATTTTATGAATATTCAATTTTTCAAAAATAAGATGAAATGAAAAACAGAAATTAAAGAGAAAGTCTGTTGGATTGTATTGTATTAAATATATAAATTATTCCTTTAAGATGATTAAAATTACATGAAATTATATGATCCTCTTTTATGTTAATAAAAATGGAAATATATTGCCAAAAGAGGTGATCAATATTTTCTTATAAGCATATTAAAGCTTAAAATGAGCATTAATGGCATAATAAAAATTTTATTCAGAAAATATTATGCACTAGACAGCACTAACTTTGCTTTCCTTACATGTTTTTAATCATAAAAAAATTCGTAAGATAAATAATTTCCACTTAGAGATGAGAAACCTGAGACTCAGAGAGGTTAAGTAACATGCCTCTAATCACAGAGTTTTAAATGATGGAACCAGTATTCTACTAAAGGATCAGTGTCTCAGAGCTTTAATACTGCATATTGCCCTCCTAGAAAATTATTTAGGAATGAAGCTTTTAGAATTGCAAAGCCCTGAATTTGAATACTAGCTCTGCTTCACATTAACCAAGTGTAATCTTGACTTATTTGTCTGTAAAATTAGGATAAATAATACCAGTTGCCTAAAGTCATTGTGGGAATTAAGTGGAGCAATGCAAGTAGAGAGTTTAGCACTCTGTGATAACATACAGCAAGTGCATAAATGATAGTAGCCACAAAACTTGATTAATAAAGGATCCAAAAATATTTTCTTATGAAAGATTAACAAATGTATTAGAGGTTATAGGATTTATTTTTTCACAACTGAAAGGAAGGCATCATCTTATTATATCACGATTGGGCCAAATCTTGCATTGTGAATAAGACCGTTATCACTTCATATGTTTGTTTTGTGTATGAAGGCCTTTAAGAGAAGTTATTTTCCAAGTACACTAGAGAGAGAATTAATTCCTTAACAAAATACCATTTGAGCAAACATGTTAGAGGTCATGCTTAATGAAGGTGATGCCAAAAGTTGTTAGTTGAAAGTAACAACCATACCAAAATTTTAGGTTTGATATCACTAAAACAAATTTTTCCCAGCATTTCTAAAGATAAGAAGACATTAAGGTTGGAAAGTCTTCAGAGTTACATACAAACTACAGGTAGCAAGCACATCAAAAAGTATTCTTATCTTCTAAATATGATACTAAATATAAATTATATTTATAGATTCACAGATGAAAGAATCAGATTGAATCTTTCTTTCTGAAACATGTTTTGCTGTTGCTGTTCTTAAAAATATTTAATTTAATCAAATATACACTGAGATTAAAAAAAAAATCCGAGTTCTTATAATTCTGTCCAGACAATCAACCGAAGTATACTAAAGCAATCATTTTTGAAATAAATAATACATAATTTTTTGGTAACAGAGTTCCTACAATTTTTTGGTAACAGCGGGGAGGGTCTACTCCTATCATCAATGCCAGAGAAAGTATCTTCCCTCCCCATGAACAATGTTGTTTTTGGATCAGAATTAATTCATATTGTGCTAGTCAACAGATCACAGAAAATTAACCAAGCTCAATGAGATTAAAAAAGGCCTATATCTGAGATAAGCATGTTATAATTTTTAACTGAAATAAGTTTGCTTAGACCAACTTAATCATTTGATATTTTTGCAATTTTATTTTGAAAATGAATACTTGTTATATCAAAGCAAGTGCATGATCTCTCAGCATGAATTATGTGGTTGAAACCACCAGTCAGATAATGTGCCAGTTCCTTTTTATTTTTGTTTTTCAAGAAAGGGCAACTGTGTTCAGTCCATCACACAGAAACTTCTATTACAAACATAGGAGGCTCTAGGGAATAATCAAAACCAAACAAACACAAGGATCCTGGCTATGTGGTATCTGTGTTCTCTAAAGCTGCACCATATATTACCTCCGTATCCTAATGAGATTTCTGCAAGGCAGAGAAAAAGGAACAATTGTGTTCATTTCACAGGTGGATATAGTAAAACAAAAAACGGTGTTTAAGTCATATCTAGCTCTGTAACTTAGAATGAAATATGAGCTTCTACTAGAACGCAAAAATAAAGGTTCATATAAATGGCTGTGTGTTTAGGAGTCCTGCTTGAGAAAACACCTTTAAGAGAGAAAGTTGAATGTATCAGGTCTGTGTTTGAATTCTGAATCTTGCAAGTAGTTATATTAACCTAGGTAAACTGTTCAGTGTTTCTGAGTCTGCTGCCTATTAATGAGCATTGGATTGTAATACCTACCTCAAAATATTATTGTGAGGATTAACTGAAATGTATCTGAAAATGCTCAGCACAGATCAGTATTTTAGTGTTTCTGTTCTTCCTTTATTACAGAATCATCAGTTTTATCTGATAAATTACATGAAATTACATGAAACTTTAAGAGATAATTTATTGATGGCAGTCTCTGTGAATAACTTGGCTTTAAAAACTAAAGACAGTACAATTCATAATTCTATTAAGAAGTTAGGCCAAGGAATTGACGTAGCCAGAAATGTGGATAAGTGATATTAAGATATCACAGCAGAATTTTAATGGCATTCTGTCATCCATTTAAAATATTTTCCCCCAAATAAAGCACTGAAGTTTGGCAAGGCGCAGTAAAAATAAACTCAGAGAGTCTACAAAACATTTTCTTTTTCATAGACAGGGAATAATAAAGAAGAGTTATTATTAGAATCAGAACAATATTTTTGCCTAGAAATTCAAGGGTGAAGGAAAACAGAGTGGGGTATTTCTTGTATAAAAGGCTATTAAAATGGAGTTGGTATTTAGCATAAAAATGTGAACCTAAATTGGAAGAATAGCCATGGTTGAGCTGTGATAAAAGAGCATTTAGAGTGACACCTAATATTAAAAGAACACATTATAGCTATTTCTGAGATGCTCTGACTCCCCAGGTGGTATAGATCCAAGAGACCCCATCACATTCCCTCCTTGCCAGGCTCACCCTGCTCTCCTGCCCATACCCTCCACCTACGTGGCTGTTCGGTTATCCATGTCTTTGAGAGAGAAAACAAATTGTGAGCCTTCTAAATCATGGAATCTGCTTAACCATGACTCTGCCCGGTTAAGATTCACAATTTACATTAAAGTTTATATTCTAAACACCAACTCCATTTAAGTGGTGTTCAGTGGATCATATAGTTGCCTCTATTTACCTCTTTTCCATTAATTATGTAAGAATATTCTAAAGCTTTATATTTTCTCTTTTGGTTTTTGACTGTCTTGACACAGAATGCACACACCTGTGTGAGATACATATACACACATTTTTTAGATAAAGTACTTACCTCAGAGCATTATTTCCAAATACATTCAATTATATGCTAAAGTGTCACTGAATTTATAAACCTTTTAAATTTTAAAAAGTTTCTTCTACATACCAGCACCATCTGTTTTAATTTTGCTTGATGGTATACTGGGCTCTCCTATACCCAATGTATTGGTTGCTAGCACACGAAATTCATATTCCATCCACGGGATTAAATCCACTGCTCTTGCTGCCTCCATATTTCCTTCAATAATCGGAGGATCTAAATAAAATAAATATTAAATAGAGAATATTAGTTGAGTGACATCATTCTTATAATTCTCTCTTTTTATTTTACTGTTTTGAGAAAATGGCACATGTTCCATTGAGTTGAAATAAAAATAAAAAGTAGGAATGACAAAATGTTAAGTTCAAGGGAGTGAGAGGAGAGGTCCTTAATAGATAACACGTTAGAAAGAGAGATATGCACATGGATCATTTATTTATTAAGTACAGGGTGGGAGCACTGAGATTCTGCATTTCTAACCGGCTCCCAGCTCTTGCTTCTGCTGCTCGTCCACTGTCTACAACCCGAACAGCGAGGGGCTGTATTTTGAGGCAAAGGTACAACTTGTGCAGTTAAAATTTTTATGGACTGCCACTGATGTAGTGTATGGGTAGTGAATGATTTATTACTAGGGTACCTGTATGTTTATACTCTTTTGTAGTTAGCTTTTTAGATTTATACCCAAATCCTTTGGGGCACTGATAATAAAGGTTATAATAATTCATTCAGATTTATTAAGTATTTCTCAGAATTGATGCTACTAGATACTAACAGGAAAATTATAACAGGGGTAAGATACGTTCAAGACTGCTTATTTAATTGAGGTATGATAAAACATACAACCAAGGCAGGATTATACGTTAAGCTCCCCTAAAATATTCTCACATGTGTTTTTAATAATTAACTTACACATACATATGTATGTAAATACCTGTACATCACTTATTGGAAAATGTGTTCCTTTAGGCTTATATATGACTCATTATCTTATTACTCAAGGAATTTTTATCTGGCACTGCAGACCATGAATAACTAGCTTTTTAAGATGTTGTACCCATCATCACAATAAATGTTAAGCATCCCAGTGCCCAGTTTCTACTTTTAGACAAATTCCTAACGGCTCAGACTATCCCATGCCTCACACTGTCACGTGTGGCACGTGTGGCATAACTCTCTTAGACACTAATTTTGCCATCCAGTCTCTTATTTTGTTAAGAATTTGTTTTATATATATTGACATATATTTTTGACTTTCTGATTAAAAGTTTGGCTTTCCTTCTCCTCTGTTTTAATTCTGCCTCTTTATCTCCGGTTTTCTCTACCCTTTCCTCACACCAAATTGGGATTTGTTTGTCTTACTTCGTGTACATAGGAAGTTATTTTAGGTAATTGGAAGAGGGAAGATGAATTTTTGATTTGCAAAGGACTCTTCATGGAGAAAAGGAAAACACAGAGCTGGTTGTTATGACACTGGGTAGAGTGGCCTCCTTCTTCACTAGATGCCTTTTTATGATTTTGAGCCTCCTATAGAAGGAGCCATTGTAGTGGGTTGAATGGTGACTCCCCCCACACAAGAGATATGTCTATGTTCAAATCACCAGAACCTATGAATGTGAGCTTATTTGGAGAAAGGGTCTTGTAGACCATTTTAATTTTAAGACAAATTAAGTTAAGAATCTTTGGATAAGATATCCTGGATTATCTAGATGGGCCCTAAATCCAATGACAAGTGTCCTTATAAAAGAAACACAGCAAAGAGACATATAGAAGAGTGAAATGTGACCACAAAGGCAGAAATTGAAGTGATGCAGCCACAAGCCAAGGAGTATTTGGAGCCTCTGGAAGCTAGAAGAGGCAAGGAATGGGTTGTTCCCTGAGATCCTTGGAGAAGGTGCAGCTCTTTCAACACCTTAGTTTTGTACTTCTGTTGTTTCAACCATCAGATCTGTGGTAATGTGTTATGACAGACATAGGGAATTAATACAGAGGTTTAGAGGCTGAAGCTGATGGAAATATTTGTGAGTTTGTGAGTCCGGGGTGTCCAAGTAAAAAAGTATTATAGAAGGGTCAAGGAGGCAGTCTGATCCTCTCTCCTGCTTCTTATGCTGCAAAACCCCAGCACCATTTAAATGCTTGAAGAATGGAAATACGGGAACCATTCTAAAGGGTCCCTCTTGACAAGGGCATGGTGTTCTCACGATGGTAAAGGCTACCCTGGGGCTTTTTCCAAGCAGCTGGGCAGTCAACAAGTAGGGGCAGGTGAAGGCTGGATCAGACAGGAAGAGCCAGATGGATGTGCAGTGAAAACTACAGCTGACAGACTGATTCTGAGCATGTATGAGGATCCAGTATGAAAATATCTCCAAACAAATGGAAGATCAGGAATATGTTCAAAGGGTAGAAATTCATACTTTACTACAGAAAACATTTGGAAGAATGGGGAGAGATAAAGAAAGAAAAGTCAACTGGTGTCATTTTAGGGTAGGTTTTAGATTCCAGATGAGGAGTAAGGCCTGTGACTAAATGAAGTCTGAGATGAAGAGAGGAAGATGAATAAGCAGAAAGCCTTGGAGTTACAACCATGAGAAGATAGACCTCAGTGGGAAACCCTTGATCCAGTGATGCAAACAACTTTCAAAAGGGGAAGCTGGAAGTGGATGTTAGGAAGATGGACTTCCAGAATGTAACTTCCAAATGATTAAGGAAAGAATTTGATATCTATAAGTTAATAATATAGTCTAAAAGGATAGCTAACAGTTGTGAACACCTCTCTTTTTAGAACAAAATCAATTATGATCATTGTTAATACACACTAACATCAGTACTTATGAGAAGATAAGTATCTAAAACAAATAAGTTTTTGGCATATCTTTATAATACCCCCTCTATAAAACCATTTATATAAGTAATAGGGCTAACTTAGCAAAAAATGACTAAAGCCAATCATTTTATAAAAATGTATTTAGAATTAAAAATGGCTCTGTATATGGCCTGCTTTCCTTCCCCAGAGGGGGACAGGACTTTGGATGCATACCACATCATAAGAACAGGGTTTAAAAGTTTGCTTTCTAACTTTTTTTCCAGTCCAATCTTGAGCTCGGTAGCCCATATCACCACTTTACAACTTGAACTTCAAGACCGGCTATGTCCATACCAGGCCACACCTATAATATGTCTCTATGTCCCCCCTTGTTTGTTCCTGGTTATTATTTATGGACATACATATGTTTCTTTTACTTCTTATTCATGTTTGGGAACCACTCAGTGCCTGGTACACCTAGAATGATGTTTTGTAAGTAGAAGTACTTTATAAATATTTGTAAAAGATACAAATAAACTACAAATACAAAAGTTGTGCTTATTTAGAGTCAACAATGTCTTAATGCAAGAAGCACAGCCATGTGTGTAATTTTATTGTCTCCTTCAACCCTGAATCAGGCAGGCAACCGATAGAAGAAAAGAGGGCACTCTGTTACCTTGTCCCACTACAAAATATCCACACTCTATGGCTCTTATGCCTGTATTTAGCTCATAAATCATCCTGCCCTGTCTAAAGCAGAGGGTAGACCTCATCTCCATCCTCTTAAGCTCTCTCCCACCCTCTTTAACTCTGAGTTGATCCTTTTCAATTTCTCTCCTCCACTGCTACTGTGTTTAACCTCTAGTACACATTTTTATTTATTTTATTCTGAGCCTTAAATGTCCTTATAAAAGGATTTGTACCTTCTCCAACCCCTTCAGCCCTGGTAGGATCTATTGGATGGATTTTATTTTTCCAAAACCACCCACATAGATAGGTTGGAAGCAAAGGTCATCTTTGCTTTGGAAAGAGATTCTTGCTCCAAGCCAAATGCACAATAATCAGGAGCAGAGGGACTTTGTGTTCCCTCTCTTCAGCCAAGTTCCTTGCAACCTGTTTGCTATTCCTGGAGTCAGAAAGAGAGGAGAGTACTTGGCAAAATAGAGGCAAGTACCAGGAATCAGGACTGTGGTCTCAAGTTCCTGAGTTTTAACTGGGTCATTTCTGAGTCAGGCCACTTTTTACAGACAATTTCAGTTTTGGAAAGCAGATTTTAACTGTATAAAGGCTGTCAGAGGCTTCTTTCTATAAAAAACTAAAATGTTGTATATTAACCTGGTAGCTATTTAAATCTTGGTTTTACTTCTAAGTGTAAATTTCAAGCAAAGGGATACAGAATAAGAGACATACTCCTTACTTTAATATTCAGGTCAAAAGACCCCCTTTGGAAGGTTTTATTTTGATAACCAGCCATGAGCACTAATCTACAGGTCTATTTTCAAATACCTTTAGTCCATAAGGCTCAGAATAGAAAAAATTCTGACTATTCTTTGGAGGAAAAGAGAAGCAAGCCTCATGGGTATCCCAAGGCCAATAGTCACAATTGCCTGGCAACCATGCTTTGTGGTGCTCTGCCTTCAGACCACAACAACTAGTTCCCTGAGCAGCTTCAGAACTAGGCACAATGACCTCCAGACTAAAAAGCAGATGTTTCAAAAATAACTCCAGGCAATATAATCACACCTGTTCTAGATTCTTGGAAGTTGCCTTAGTGAGTTCTGCTATTTCCTCGGGGTTTAAATACAGTTTGAACCCTTAGGATCCTCCATCTAAATCTAAAACCCAAGTATTTGAAACTATTCAGAAAGAATTACCCACTTGGGGATCTAGCTGAAAAAGTTGGTCCATTGTTTCAGAATGAAAATGGACAATTAAAGGCCTCTCTTTGGCTCTGACACAACTACTCAGTGTGATGTTAGAGGCTCTAGACCCAACCTGTAGATCATCTGGCAGGACTCAGAGAAGAGCCAGAGGTGTGACAATGTTCCTTGCAGAGAAAGAGAATCGGATTGTTCTCTGAATTCCCAGAAAATGTGATTCTTTGTTTCTTCTCTATGGAAAGTTTGCATGCTGCCTCATAAAAACCCAGAAGTTTATCTTTGAAATAAGAGCAACAAAAGTGAAGCTATGGAAAGGCAAAAAATAAAACAGTAAATTCTAAAATGTAAATGTCCTACAAGGAGCCTAACGCTTTTTCATTTTTTTAACCTATCAATTTGACAAAGATTTAAAAAGAAAATACTAAATACTAAGTAAAGGTATGGTGGAAGAGACACTTATATACTGTTGATTGGAATAAAACTTATTCCACCTTTCTACAGCGTAATTTTGTAGTAAGCTCATGGGCTTAAGCATGCGTACACTCAATAATTTAACTCACAAATGTCTATTCTGAGGAAATAATCTAAAATTCAGAGGAACATTTATGTGCCACGACGATAATTGCAGAGGATTGGTAACAATTAATTCTAGTCTTCCGCAAGACAAAACTTTAAATATAAAGACACTTTTCTTCTCCTTTTTCAAGAACATATCTGAGGTTCTCTCAATTGCTCCTCATAGCACAGTTTCCAGGCCATTTTATATTCTGGCCAACATTCCTTTTCCACACACACACACACACACACACACACACACCATCACCAACAATATTCTATAATTTTTCCTCTGAAAGTAGCAGCACGGAATCCAACACACATTCTAAACGTGACCTGAGCATCTTGTAGAACCCTAGGAATGGTATCAGGTTTCTGTTGTCCATCCCCAAAAATGTTCCGGAGAAGTAATGCTTACAGTTGATTGTTTTAAAGATCTACAGTCTATTATTCTCATTATTCTAAATATAATCATTGGAATGCTGAAAGTTGGTATCTTTGAAAAATATTTATTGGACACCTTAACTAATTACCTGCATGAAATTGAATTTAATCCTATACCTTCTTTTTTCAGTGGACACCACTGTAAATAAGAACCACGTGATTTTTATTTCTACATTGGTTATAAATTTTTTTTTCCACTTCCACTTAGGACACAGTCACAATAACTTTACTGACCAACTAACAGGAAGAACATGCAAGATAATCTACAAAATAATAGTTTTTTTTAGAGCCCATTGGAGAGCTGAGTTTGTGAAGAAATCCAATGAACTAAAGTCATCATCAGTAGCGTCATGGGGAGAGGAGGATTTAGTCATAGACGTTCATAAGAAAAAGGCAGTTTAACTTTTCATAGATATTTAAAGATAAAGTGCAGTCTGGCATGGCTATTTTGAATCCCTGGGAGCCCCAAATCAAGGAGAGTCCTTACCTGTTGACTAATTCTTTCTCTGTAGGCTTTACCAGATGCATTCAAGAAAGTTCGGAAGCCGGACAAGAGTGCTGAGAGACCACCCTTAAAGGCATAGACACCTCAGATCTGCTCAAATCTAAGAGCACAGCAGGAAAATTGAGACCCTGCATGCACTCTGAGCCTTACACTGGATATAAGTGAGTGCCCATGTGTGGCTGGGTGAGTGGTAAGAGGGTAACAGAGATTTGCCTCCCATCTGAGGAGCAGGTGCTTTGGATCTGTGAAGTCTGAGGGAAGGATAGGAGAACTGAGAAAATTCTCCCCCACCGCCCCAGCACTCTGTGCTTTAGACTGATTATCAGACAACAGCTGTCTGAGGCAGGAGCAGGGGAGGAGCAAGAGCCCTCTCTGATGTCCAAGCTGGAGAAGAAAGCTGAAGTCTGATAGGAAGACTGGAAAACCTCCAGACATGCAATATGGGGGAAAGGTTGTGATCCTGTACTCAAAACACTTAAAGCCTGTATAGAACTGAATTTAACAGCAAAGCTCAGATCATCTCAATGACAGATTAGATTGACTCAACCCCTGAAAGAATGACATGAATTTTCCTGGGAAAAAAATATTTACTCAGCCTCTTCTGTTCTTTTACACACAATGTTTGAAAATCAATCAACACACACACACACACACACACACAGTGTCCACGATCTGTGGAACACATCAAACAATCTAACATATATTTCACTAGAGACCAAGAAGAGCGAGAGTGGGACAGAGGAATATCTAAAGGGATAATGTCTGAGAATTTCCAAGGCTGAAGGAAGATATCACCTCAAAGGTCTAAGTTGCCAGTAAACTGCATCTGGATAAATATATTCTCATCAAGCTGAAAAGCAAATACAAAGGGAAATCTTGAGAGCAGCTAGAGAATATGGACACATTAAATACAGGAATATAAGGTAAAAAGAATAGTCTTCTTGTCAGAAACAATGAAGGCAAAAAGACAAAGACACTTTATTAAGTGCTCAAAAAAAGCAGCTTAGAACATATATCCAAAAAATCACTTAAATATTAAAAGAAAACTATTTGTTAGTGTAAAAAAAAGCTGAAGGCCTTTGACTTCAGCAACCTGAAGAGTTAGACATGTTAAAAGAAGTTCCTTACTTAGAAAAATTATAACAGATAGAAATCCAGTTCTACAGAAAGCAATGGAAAACCCAGAAATAGAAAATATATTGGTAAGTATGAAGGACTTAGAAACAACTTTCAGCAACTGAGAATAGAAAAGAACTTCCATCCAAGATGCCCTTTATCACCAGGGGCATAAAGGGGGGAAAAAAGCTGTCAACCAAGAAAATAAAACTACCTTTTAAAAATGAAAGCAAAATAAAGACATTCCCAGATAAACAAAAACAGAGAATTTGTTGGGAGCAGACCTGACTTACAAGAAATATTCCAAAAAGTTCTTCAGGCTGAAAGCAGTTGACCATTGACAGTAATTTGAAAAAAACATCCAAAAAAAATAAGGAGCACTGGTAAAGGTAATTATGTAATTAGAAAAGTATAAATACATATTTCTTCTTTCTTCTCTTATCTGATTTAAAGGCCATTGTAGAGAATATCTATTTATCTATCTTTATCTATCTACTTATGCATCTACCCATACACATATACATATGTATAAATGTATATATACAGTGTGTGTATGTAATAAAATTGTGTTGTTGGGCTTACAGCATATAGAAATGTAATATATTTGACATAACTTTAAGGGACAGGTAGAAGCGAAGTTGTATTACAGTAAGAAAATAACATAAGATGATAATTCAAATTGACAGAAACAAATGAGGAGGATCAGAAATGCTAAATATTTAATATGTTACTTAATATAACAAACTATAAATATATACTTGTTTTCCTTTCTTCTCTTAGCTTCTTTAAAAGACATTAAAATTATAGAAAGCAATAATTTCAGCAGAAGTTTATTGAATTTGCAACATACATAGGTGTATAATATATATAATATAGATGTATGAATAATAATCCATAGCACAAAAAAGGGGCAGAATGGAATAGTGCTAAGAGTAATGTTTCTATATCTCTCTGATATTGTTGGTAAAAATATGAAGTTTATTGTGATAAATTCCATTATACCAGGTAAGCTCTAGAGTAATAATTAAGTTTTTATATTTAGAGAATTTCATTAAATTAGTTGAATTTTTATGCTAGAAAATATTCATTTAATGCAAAAGAAAGCAATAAAGAAGAAATAAAAGGACATAAACAAATGGAACATTTAGAAAACAAAAATACAGTGGCAGATATAAATTCAGCTACATCAATGATAATATTAAATATCAATGGATTAAATAATCTAATCAAAAGGCAGAGATTGTCAGACTGGATAAAAAATAAGATCCAACTATATGCTGTCAACAGAAAATATACTTTAGATTCAAATATACAAATAGGTTGGCAATTGTAAAAGATATAACATGCAAACAGGTACCATAACAAATTGGAGTGGCTATGCTAATATTAGAAGCATCCTATTTAAATGCAAGTCTTGCCTCCCCATCTCCCTTCTCTGTTGTTTATCTTTATCACTAATCACCATGTGACTTATTATATATTTTAATTAGTTGTTTATTACCATCTCTCCTACTAGAATGTAAGCTCCTTGAAGGTAGGGTTGTGGCTTTTTTTGACTTTTTTTTTCTCTCTGTTTTATTCACTGCTGGTCAACTATGTATCTAGGACAGGTTCAGGCACACAGTGGGAGCTCAATAAATATGTATTTAATGAATGAGCACTATGGGCTCTGATCTAGTTGCTAGGGATAGCACAGTGAATCAAACAAAAGTCTTCCCCCTCATGGAACTTAATTTATAGTGGAAAAAATTTTTTTAATGGGAAGCATATTTTAATTGAGCCATATGTTAAGCATAATGTGGTAAGCATGGTAAGAACTAATGGAGATGATTGCAATCATTATTCTTTTTTCAAAGCCAAACCAAATTTTAACCATATGTTTATTTCATTTGCTCTCTAGTATCTATAATTAATGTAAATTTGGCTAGATATAAATTATCATCTATTGTTTTATCATTATCATCCATTTTCATTCTATTTAGAGAAGTAGAAACTGCTCATGCTTTATGTTTATCAAATATCTAAACGGTTTTTAAAATTGTTTTTCAAAAGGTCTGATTTTGCCAAGTATATTTATAGATAATTCTTACACTCACAAGCATAATGTAATAGAAATGTTTCACTTGTTTCTAATTCTTCTGAACTTCATACACTTATGTGGAGAATTACTTAATGCTAAAATATATCCTAAACCCTTGTAACAGATTTCAAGTTTATATTTCATTTATTTCCCATGATAGGAAGAAATTATCAAAAAAAAGAGGTGAATCTAAATTAAAACTTCTCAGGGAGCAATACAAATAAATTCTGTTATGTTAAGATTAAAGTGAGCAGGTTTAAGATATGCTGGGATTAATTCTTTTTCATTTTTTAAAAAACAGGAACACTCTATTCACTTTTGTCTTTTTTTCTCCCATCTGGTGACAACTGAGAACATATTTCTATGCCTCTTCTTTATGCATATGAAAGAAATTCTGACAACTGCAAGTTTGGTTAAAAATATTGTCAACAATGACAAAGATAAACAGGTTATTTTATCAAAACAATCCTCTATCTTCCTTCATGTTCTATGAGAAAATACGCTGATGTGTGATATTTGAAGACTAGTGATGACAAATGGCAATGGTAATAACTTATACACAAGGAAAAGTACCCACTTGCTCTTAATTAGTTTTTGTCTGTTAGAAAATCTTAATATGAGAGAAAAAAAAGGTTGAGGTACTAGACTTCTTTAAAAACCTGTTTTGAGGAAATTCAAGCCAGATAAGAACATATTCAGAAAGTAAAAAGTTATGGTAGTAAGATTTAGGTGCTTAATCTTTATGATTAATTGTACCTTTTTTTAGAATGCAGAACTATAGTGCCTATATAATTGGATAAAAAGGGTCATAAATAATGTTATAGATGCCATTTGCCAAATCTACCTTCCTTATAATTTTTTCCTAGTACATTTTAGACTTAACACGTAGCTCAAATAAGAAACCCAGGAGACCTCTCTTTGCTTCCCCATTATAGATTTAGACATGCTGCTTCTTCCCCTACAGCTTTAAAACATTTAGTTTGCTGTGGTTTTCTTTACTACTAAAACATTGGGATTGTTTGTTTTAAGAAAATTTTCAGGGTTGATGATAAAATTATTAAAACATCCAGGGTTTTTTTGTTTGTTTTTGATGAAAGAATTCATCTCAAGGGCTTCCCTGGTGGCGCAGTGGTTGAGAGTCCGCCTGCCGATGCAGGGGACACAGGTTCGTGCCCCGGTCCGGGAAGATCCCACATGCCACGGAGCGGCTGGGCCTGTGAGCCATGGCCGCTGAGCCTGCACGTCTGGAGTCTGTGCTCCGCAACGGGAGAAGCCACAACAGTGAGAGGCCCGCGTACCGCAAAAAAAAAAAAAAAAAAAAAAAAAAAAAATTCATCTCAAAATATGAACAGATTAATCAAACAAAAAAAACTCACCTGTCTTTGCATCTTTCCAGTCATCTGAAAGAATAGTCTTGGTCTGGATAGTGTATTTAGATATAGGACTATGATTGTCTGAACCACGGCTCCAAGTGAGTCCCACAGAAGTGGCCCTAATGTCTTCTATTCGCAGACCACCTGGAGGGCCTGGAGGACCTGAAATGAAAATTTGGGTAATGAATCAATGAATCCCAGCTAGTGAATTAAGTACACATTAGAATACAAAAATGCCCTCTTTGCAATTAATCTAAAGAACATATACACGATGAAATCAGTGGTGTCATAGTCCATTTAAACATAAACTATAAGAAGCAGTAATAATGGTGTTTATGATTTTTTACTAAATGCTTTCGTGATGTCTCTTTGTATGAAAGGAGATAAATTCTGTCCTTTAAAAATGGCATTATTATTATAACAAACATATGATACTCCTTGACTCATAAAATGCATTTGGCATCAAATGAACCTGACATAACAGATTGTAGCATAGCAATAGTTAATGGATGTTTGCTGAATACGTGGATCAGAGCTGACAGCACAGTCCAGATATGAGGGTAGTCAGTCGTATGTTTCATTCTGTCTACCCAAAAGGAGGCAGGACATATAACTCTAAACGTTATAGATAATTTATGTTACTTGGAGTAGAAATTTCTGAGAATGCTTGTATGTATCATTTTGGATAATACATTTTATGTTAGTTAAACTAATAGAAATAAATAATATTAAAAGAAATATTTCTATTTATATAAAATGTAGAAAACAACTGTCAATTCAGATATACGAGGAATGATCTGAAAACATCAAATAATATACTGAAGAGTCTTAGGCCAGAAGAATTATTACTGCAGAACATAAAACAATGTTAAAAATAGGCTTTCAGAGATGCTTCGTAATTCAGTATTAATATTCTTCTCTAAACTGAGAACACTGTTCTGGGTGGTAGAGATGACAAGATAAATGAGACATAACTTTTAGATTTTGAACAGCACTTTGTCTTGAAAAGAGTGAATTGGCCCGGTAAATAAATAACAGTAATAGACAGTAGTGAATGCCAGGATTATGGCATACATGGTATACAAGATACTTATACTTTGCATCATGATTTCTTCTTTGTAAAAGTGTAACAGAAAGTCCTTTAGGTGGTAATGTGGCATCTATCACTTACAATGCTAAAGAAGGCTCTCAGTTGCCAGAGAACTCCTAGAATAGACATTTCAGACAGTGACATCACTTGTTTTCTTTGTACCAGAAAGGAGTCCATCCCCAACTGAATTAGGCATAGTGAATATAATAATCAACAACCTTTTTAAGTGGCAACTTTTTTTGTTGAAAAAGTATTAAATAAAACAAAGTTTTAATCTTTTAGCTGAAAATAGGTGCCTTCCTATTTAAATGTCAGATCAGATGCTTTGTCTACTTGGCCTTTTTTCTCCACATGGGCTTTGGTCTTTGCAAAGGTATAGAGAACACCACAAACCTTCACCAATTTCCCTGCGGTTGGTCCCAAGGAGGAAAACGTGTGTGTAGATCAACAAAACTGCATTACTACTAATATTAAAATAACACAGGACACAGCCTATTGATGGTAGTAAATTTTATTTGGAATTATATAACAAATTAATAAAGGTAAATAAATTTTTGTAAATGTATAATCTGTAATAGTATTCTTATACTTCCTGATGTTAATTAAAAGTAATAATAATACACCATCCACAATTAATGAAAATAGCCACATAAATTATATAAAACACATTTGATATTCAGAAAGAACACATTGTATTTTTCATATGTAAAAAACACATTGAAATACAATGCACATTCTTGATCAGAACCACCAAGTTCCTTATTTCACATGAAGTATCATCCCAAGTCAATTACTGAGTGGAATATTTCAGAGTATTAAAATTAAAAATTAGAAATGAAAAATAAAAATTTTAAAAGGAAGAGAAAGTCTTATAGTGAAGGCATTCAGACACTTTTTCTGAGCATAAAGTTATGGCATTCAGAAAATGTTAAAGGGAATTTAAGGCAAAATTGCCATAGGTTAGTCTTTTACCATTAAAGTGAAAATCATTTCCCTACTATTATTCTGTGAAGTTCTTTGATGGCAAATGAATGACCTTGGCAAAGTCAGATTAAAGTCACATACTATTAGTGTATTTGTTGGGACATTATATGCATGATAATTTATCCAGTCACCCATTCACTGAAGAACAATATTGTTGAGCAAAAGACTGTAATTATACTTATGCATTTTTTTCTCTGATACATGCCTGGTCTATAGTGAGTTCTTAGTAAATATTTGGTGAAGACATAAATAAATTTATCACATTGACCTTCAGATAGTTCTGTAGACGTAACAGTCATTCACAATACAATCTGTATTGAAATACTGTATCATCATAAGAAGGTGAAATTGAGAAAACAAATGGAAAGGAGTTGGTTGATATTCCCAAAACCACTGTGTGGCAATATTATTTGGTAATGGCTCACTTTGATATAAAGTAGATTTTTCCATCTAGTAATTAAATACAAATATCCCCCAGAAAATACCTGAGAGAAAATATACTATTAAAGAGCAGAGATTTTAGAGTTAAAAAAGGCTTGACTTTAAATCCAGTTCCTTGATCTATCTTGGGCAAGTTTCTCAAAGTTACTCAACTTTCATTTTCTCATCTATAAAATAGGAGTAATAAAAATTGACCAGATAGGATTGAAAAAAAACCTTTAAAGAATGTAGTGTTAGGCCTGGTCCACAGGAAGTCCTTAGTAAATTTTAGCTATTAATGTTATTATTGTTACACCTGTAAGAGCTTTCTGGGCATCTGAACTATAGGACAGGAATAATACTTGTTAATAATTAACAGGGATTTGTTTACCCGATTGTTCATTTATCACTTGTTTCCACTCAAAAGTAAGGTATTTCTAGTAAATTTGATGGAGGTAAGGAATGGCTGGGGATGTGAAGGCCCTCTAATGTGTACTAAGGAATCAAGATGCAGAAAAAATAGAGTGGTTCTAACTGGGCCAGCCCTGCACTGTCTCCCAGAAGGAAGGTTTTCTAAGCAGTGTAGCTGATGTTACTTGTTCAGATTTTCTGTTCAGAATGGAGAAAAATTGTTGTGGTAGAAAATGAAATAATGCAGCCACTAGTTCCTCAGCACAAAGGCAGGCATTTAGGAACTGGCATTCCTTCTGATTCTTTCTTCAGTGACAAAAAAGCAATACATAATTCTGACTCAGAGTCTGTTTGTTTCTTTTTTGAACTCTCATCACTGTGCAAACACTTTCAAGAAATCTTTAAGGAAAGAATTGAAGCTAGGGAAAATGTAAGCGAATAGACAGCTAGATACAGGTTATTTCACTATTACTCTATCGGTATACCTTTCCAGTTTCTTAGGTGTCCTCAGGCAGATAGCTAATGATGCTAAGAACACTATATATACCAAATTTAAATTATCATGAAACAGAGAAATTGGTCAGAGGGAAAGGACCTTTGGAATTTGACCTGTATTTTAAGTGCATAAGTATATTAGATGACAAATTATTTTATTCATCCATTTTTTCTGTCTTTTGTTTTTATCATTAATGATCCATAGTGGGAATAAAACAAGAAGGAACTGGAATATTTCTCTGACTAACCCTGCAAAGGCTTTTCATCAGTTCTTCTCACTATTAGTAAATACTAAAGGAGTTGGAAAGAGAAGAAAATGAGAAAAAGAGATAGGAAGGAGGGGATAAAAAGTTATTCCAAGTATGCTTTTTGGTTCTAGTTTTTATGAATATGGTTTTATCTATACTACTTGCATACCCCCATGCCCTGGACTTCTGATATTCATTTTATTAAGCTTATGTATCATGTCCATAAAACAGTGCTGCTATTTTTGTTTTCCGATTCTTCCAAATGCTGACAGATGTCGTTAAGTGTGGACATCACTAACTGTGTTAGGCCTGTCCAGCTGACTAAATTCCTCCTTTATAAATTAACAGTACAGACTTCAATGTTGATTCTTTGCATCTTCTTTTCCTTTTCAATATCATAGTGTTCAACCACTACCTTTCTGTACTTCTTCAGGTAGAGGCTGCCACTATGGACTGTTCTTCCTTTTTTATTTGCATTACCCTCTTTCTTTCAATTCTTGTTTTTCACCATTATAACCTTTCTCTCTGGCTTTAAATATCTCTCTCAGAGATTACTGACTGAGAAAGCTCCAAAAAATCTCACCTATGGGGGGTAATTAGTAGTCTATCAAGATCCTTGTTAGTGTTATGTTTCTACATTGTGAGTTCTTCAAAGTCAGGCAAAAGGAGTCTATAATTACTGAGGCTTTTTTCTGTCACTTTTTTTTTTACATAGTGGAGGCTTTGGAAATAGCCAGAATGGTCCTTTATCATCTGTAGTTCAATGCAGTTTCACTGGCCACATCCATATTCTCTTTTCCTAAATTTTTCTAGGTTCTCAATGTTTTTACTATTAAATCACTGACTACAGGCAAATATTGAAAACATTTGGCTATGTAATGTAGGTCACACACACTTTAGAGATCACTGAAGCCAATACCTGTACATTTTACAAAACGTTGCTGCAGTTCAGAAAGGTTATTGCCAGAATGAAACAGTTGGTCTGTGACAGTACAGAAAAAGACAAGAGACTGAGTTTCCTGGTACAACCCAGGCAAAGCGAGAAGAAGCCCGTTTGAAATTCAAATCATGCAGCCCAAACGTGTCTGTCCACAAAAAGCCTGCAGAGAATTACCTGATAACTAGCACATTTATACTGTGCTTCTCTTGGATTTGCCTGCATTTTAAAAAAAGTATGAACTCATAAGAGCATAAAATGTTAGTGAATCCAAGAAAGGAAATTTATATTGTCTATTTTAATAAAAGTAATATATTTTACTAAGTAAGGAAATTTATATTGTCTATTTTAATAAAAGTAATATATTTTATTGAGTCCTTATTATATCTGAGTCATTGCTAAATCTTTTATAATTCTTACAAATAACGCTATGACGTAGGCACTATTATTTTCACTATTTTACAAATGAGGAAACCCAGATATGGACAGATTAAATAAAATAACCACAGTCATCCAGCTAGCAAACGGCAAAGCTAAGACTTGAACTCAACTGATTTGCCATGAGACTTTTCATTAACTATAGTAAAAACAATCATTTAAAAACAGCATTAGCAGCTTCAAATTCAACAATGGTATTTACTGCTTTCCTTTAGAGACCTTTTTTGTTGGGGAGAATATGAATTACTTGGGCACTAGTGTATATTGTGGGTAAAATGACAAAAACTGCAATATATTGACTACAGCTTTTTAAATCATTTTGTGATATGTTAATTCAGATAAGTGAAGGTAAAGATATCACCCATTTATAAATTCCTACTACATGCCCAGTTTTTTTTATTATCATGAAGGGATTTGTTAAACTTTCCTGAATTTTACTAGTGTTTTTAGAAAAAAATACCTATGTGTGAACAAAATACAGATGTGATTTCCACTCAGTTTTCTTTCACATGTAAAGTAATTAGAAGGAAAAATGAACATAAATACAATTATTTCTCAATTCTGCCATTTCTCCTTTAGGAATGTAGTAACACTCAGTGAAGTAGTTTTTAGACATTTGAGGAAAAATAGCAGGAAAAAAATTTTCAAAATGATCATTCACACATTATAAGCTGACTGTATTTTCTCAATCAATAACTGAGACTAATTTTCCCATAAGTACAGTGGGATAGAAGATTTGAAACTGGGATCCTCCAGGATTAAACACGATGGATGCATAGTACCCATGACTATACCCCAGGCGTCACTTGAGTCAGCGCCAATACTTAGGCAGTAACCCTAACGCACCTTCTCCCTCCAAAAGGCTGACTCGCTCTCTAAATACCTGTAGTTAGAACTGGACCCCAAAAAACTGCTGGTCCTTCTTGGACTCCACTCCGCATAGCACACATTTAATGCAAGCCTTGGCGCTAAGCAGGAAAGACATCTCAGCGTCATCTTATTTCCACTTGTAATTACTCCATAAGTAATTAAAAGCAAAGCACCACATATGAATATCCCGTGGTTCACTGTTTATTTTTACCAAAAGAGCAAATTTTAATGAAAAGTTTAAATGTTAAGAAAACAAAAAACTTTCAGTACAAATTATCATCCCTTTTAAAATAAAATAATCTGAAAATAACAATGCTGAAACAACATCAGTTATTATCAAGGCACATGGCTTCTTCTTTACCAAAACATGTCAGTTAGAGTCTCTTTATTACTACATGCCCGTTCTTGCTCTGAAAATTAGTTAAGACAACAGCTTTATTATAAGGTAATAAAACACAAATTTGTGTGCTCTTGTTAAAGCGTTAAGACTGTACTAAGATGAAGCTGAATATTAAACATCTCTACCATTTAATAGGAATATAGTAGTTTTTCAATCTCAAAAATTGGTATTTTAACCTCTTACATTGTTAAAAATGAACATAGATCCCTATTAGAAATGAGAATGAGGATAAAGGAGCTAAATGAATCTATGTAATTCTAGTTGATATTGATGCAGTTTATCTAAACAAAAATATTCTCCTTTTCCTGCCACTTGTCATAATTGTTATGTGGTTTCCTTTCTAATTTTTATTCTGTCTTTCCAAAACTATATTCCTATCTGATCTTGGTGGTATACTTTCAGTGATGGACTATGGACCACAATGCTGGTTCATGCATACCTCCATGGCAACATTTATGGATACGTGACAATTTTGAATTATTTTAAAATATCTTATTAAAATGACAGTTGCCCTAGATCTCCAGTCTAAATCCTAAGATGCTTCCTTCTATGACAATAATTAACACTAGAAAATGAAAAATGGTGGAAATAAGTAACATTTTGAGCCAGAGACATGTATTCCTTTATGATGACTAATCAATTATTTTTTAACTACATACATATTTAGGGGTCATTACATATCTCTCAAAGCTTTCCTAAGAGTTCTTCCAACCACAGATGGGAATTTTAGAGTTACTAAATGAGAAGTTCATATAATATTCCACCCTTAACCATAAACCTGTTTAAGAAGAGCAAATTATTTCTTGTGAAGAAATAAGAATTTTAAGCATGTCTCTTTGACCAAAGGGCAGAAATGAAAATATTTTCAAATAATGAAATTTAAGCAGTTCCAGAAATAATTATATACACTTCAATTTTAATCTGCCATTTCTGTCCATGTCCTTCCAAAAAGTCTTGACCTTCCTCTCAAAACAAAAGATCCAAGAAGGCTGATGCTAGGAGTTAACAGAATTAAATATGCATACGTGCTGTTAATGGCTTAGTCATCTTCACTTAAATCTTGCTACTGAGATGACAGTTTTCTCCACATGCTGACCAATTTCACTTCCCAGTCCCAGGAATTGTTCCAAAAACCTTACAGAGCCATGGGTGGTCTTCAGTTGTTTATTGCTGCTTTTGATCTTTTCTTGCCAAAGAATATATATGGCACCAGGATACAAAAGGCCACTGGAATAATGCCCCTTAGCTTACACCCTAATTAAGATGACTCATTAGTGAATTTGACAACAACAGTGTTCATTACCTGCTTGGGTAAATAAAACAGTCCATTCAGTGACAACACTCCTGTATTATAATTCACCAGTTCTTCATTTTTTTTTTCAGATAATGAGCTAATTTCTGAGATATGTAATTTCAAAGAAAAACAGGATATGAAAACACGAAAATTTTACTTGGCCATTATATGATGTACTGGGTTAGTTCAGTAGGCATTTTTCAGATATTAATGAAGCTATACAATTATATTTTAAAATATCATTCTGCTCAAAGTATGTTTAGATGTTCAAAAGGGAAAAAAATCCTCTAAGAACTAGATTGTGGCAGGGGGAACTGCAGAAGCTACAAGATTGAGTTAATTAGTAAAATCTAATATAATATGTTAAAAAAAAAAAAAAAAGGTTTTCCCACAAAGAGTGAGTGTCAACGATCACCAGGTTGGAGGCAGGCTTGCACAGACGGGGAGAAAAGGATCCGCCATGTTTTTCTCTCCATCTTTTCTGTTTTTACCTGCAAGAGGAAAGATCAAGGCTGAAGGGCAAGTGTGGATGCCCATTTAGGAGCAGGAAGCCATATACTTCAGGAATTTGCCAAGTATCCTTAATGGGTAAGTTGAAATAATGAACAAAGAAAAACATCTTCTAAACACTGTAGATGGGAGTTCAAAAAGGAGAAGGCTGAAGTGACAAGCTTTGGCCCAATCAAACCTGTTTCCCTCAGAAATAGTGACTGACTTTGTATGGAACAAGAGTTGTAACTGGATCCCTTCCTCCCCTTAAAAAAACCCTCAAATTCCTAGAGCCTTTGTAATTCCACTCCACATAGTACAAGTCTACCTACCCAAACCTATGCTCATGCCTTCAAGGCTTCTAAGTAAGAAAAAAATCCTGAGGATAAATTTAAGCAGTGATTTATGAAATTTAATCAGAGGTTGGGGCTGGAAGTCATGGGAACCTGTTTCTTGATTAATATTATATTTATTGTTTATGTCTATATAGACGTTAATAGCAAAAGGGAGGGAAGTAAAAGAAAATGTTTATAGAAAGTCATCATGGGCAACGTGTGAACTGGAGCTGTTATTCTCTTTCATAAATATGGACTCTGAGGCTTATGATGATTAACCGAATGGCCTAAGACCACAGGTTATTCAGCAGGTGAAGTGCATTTCTAATCTATGTTTGCCTAATGCCAAAAGCCATACATTTTCCATTGTGCCATGCGGATCTTTTAATGACTATATGCATATATTAGTATAACTATATTATCATAGAAAAGTATGGTATTAACAAGATGATCATCCTCCTATGTTCCCTAACCATAACTAGGGATAGTTTGATTATTATAATTAGACCACTTTATAACTACTAGTGTCCCCCTGGTTATAGTTATTTAAGTAGGAGAAATAGTATCTAGGAAAACTGCTGACTGCTTATTGCAAATTTAGTCCTATGATAAATGGTAACAAAGGTCACAAAAACGCACTTGTCTCTTACATTTGTCTTTCAAACATAAGAGATTTCCAAGTCTTTTGATGAGAATTGAAATTGCTAATTTTAAATATATTCTTTTTTTTCTCCCTTTTAAATGAAGCTTTGGTAGTTTTGTGGAGAGAGGGGGCTGTGAACAGTCACACAGGGAGCCTCCCCAAACTGTTGCACATTGGAGTGCCATTTCTTGAATTAGTAACAGAGGCTTCCAACCTCTGCAGGAACATATCAAACAGTGGTCCTCCAACTTGTTTAAACCACAAACATCAGAAGTACCTGGTGTGTTCCAAACAGGGACAGTCCCTTGCCCCAGAGAAATTCTCAGGGATGTGCGGGGGGGGCTCAAGCACTAGCTGTTGAGAGCCACTAAGACTGTAGTGAGATGATGCTCAGAAGTATATTCCTCAGTGTGACAGAGCCCAGACTGTTCAATGACACACAAGGGATTGCTACCTTCTAGTGAGTCACAAGTTATTTGCTACCAAGAATATTGAAAATTCATAAGTTTGTACATTAGTTTTTTGTGTAGAAATGAAGTGTATTCAAGGTTATCCTTTTAATTATGCTAGCTCTTGTTCACTGTTCACTTTCATCTCAATGCATTTTCAGATAAGGGAGTTGGTATTCCAGCAGTGCCCTGGGAAATGCATGTGGGCCACAACGAAGTCCCTCACCTCATCCCATGTCAACAGAGTGACCATGACAAGCATTGGGCAATTAGAAATTAAAATGGTGCTTTAATTTTTTGGAAAAAAAAAAAAGACCCTTTGGATTTATTCCACAATCTTCATTCACTCATGAGTGTATTGGGCAGTTAAAATTATAATAGAAAGGTACTGTGGCAGAGAGAAGATTGGGAGCTCCCTGCTGTGTTGATCCAATGAGATGTCCTAAGTCAAATTTAGATAACGGATGGGAGACGGGGTTCTGTCACACAAGGACAGGATCCTGTAGTCACCTCTGAAGAGGAAATAGGGAAGGCGCAAACTATGGAATAGCTGGATTTGTAGGATACCAATGG
This sequence comes from Lagenorhynchus albirostris, assembly GCF_949774975.1. Classification (NCBI taxonomy): domain Eukaryota; kingdom Metazoa; phylum Chordata; class Mammalia; order Artiodactyla; family Delphinidae; genus Lagenorhynchus; species Lagenorhynchus albirostris. The sequence continues at coordinate 71,224,841 of NC_083105.1, forward strand.
AGATTCCATAGTTGCTTGTAGTACCCTTTTACATTTCTCCCTTTCCCTTTGAGTATGGCTCTATTAATCCCAGTGATGATGGTAGTTTGGACCTGTGTGATAGGAATTTAAAAGGACTAAAATCTCCTCTCTACAGCTTGTTATACTGACCACAGGTTTAGAGGGTAAAAGTTTTCTCTGAGTTTCCTTCATTTTCATTTACTTAGGTGTAAGAAATTCTGTGACCCAATCAAATTCCCAGGGCCTGGTCTGATGAGGTTGGCTGGTGGGAAGGAGATAGATGGTGGTGGCAGGAAGCCAGTCTGCAAAAGGTACCATGAGGAAATAATTGCACATTCCTGAGACTTGAAATGGCAGACTTTACAAAAATTACACCAAAAAAATAGTTTTGCTTAAAAGGGATTTTATACCATTGAGTCTTCTATTGGTTATTTTTTCAATAACGAAGCTAAAGCATTTTGTCTTCTTTTTTAAATAAAATGAACCCAAAAAAGAAGATATTATGAAATTCTAATTTCAAATAACTTAAAATTTTACTCTCTGAATTAACTTTGAATTATCAATGCTTCAGAGTATTTGGGTGGACAATTTAACAAACAAACCATATACCAATGTGAAACAGATGTACAATAAAATTATCTGATCTGATTTTTATATTTGGGAAGTTAAACACTAAAGAGAAGTGAGAAAAAGTAAGTTATGTAGTGAATTTGAAACACTGATAACTGGCCAAGTTCTGGCTTGATCATGTGAACTCTGAGGAATATTTTCATTTTCTTTTTCTTCTTGTTTTAAACTTCCTTTGCCTATGAATGGATTACCAGTCCTTGCATGACTACCACACAGCAGTTTTGTTAGGATGACATGATAAAATTTATATGAAAGTCCTGTAGACACATACATTCTAATCTAAAACACTTAAACATTTTTAATGTACTATTTTTAAGGCCAAAGAACACATTATAAAATCAAGCTTAAAACCATCTACTATGATTTATTGTTTTTGCTGTTGTAATTACAATTGTATGACATTGACTACATGAAAATAATTTTAATTATTATACCTTTCCCTTTTTATTAGACCAGTCATAAATATATTATGGGCAAAAATAAAATTGCAAAATCTGTATCAGTAACTTTTCTATAGAATAAACATTTCTTACCAAAAAAGAAAAAAGCCTACATTTTAATTTTTCCACATTGATTATTTTATCTCATTGAATATATCTGAATTAGTGTTTGATTATATTATGTTACAGCAATGAACTGGGTGTTATATGTGAAGCCAGACTGCTTATATTCAAATCTTATCCTTTTACTTAGTAGCTAAATGATCTTGGGCAAGTAACTTAGCCTCTCTGGTACTCAATTTCCTTATGTGTAAAATGGGGATAATGATCGTATCCATCTCTTAAAATAGTGTTGTTAAAATTAGCCTTTAGGGACTTCTCTGGTGGCGCAGTGGATAAGAATCTGCCCACAAATGCAGGGGACACGGGTTGGATCCCTGGTCTGGGAGGATCCCACATGCTGCAGAGCAACTAAGTCTGTGCGCCGCAACTACTGAGCCTGTGCTCTAGAGCCCACGAGCCACAACTACTGAGCCCGCATGCCACAACTACTGAAGCCCGTGTGCCTAGAGCCCATGCTCTGCAACAAGAGAAGCCACAGTAATGGGAAGCCTGAGCACCACGCGAAGAGTAGACCCTGCTCGTCGCAACTAGAGAAAGCCCATGCACAGCAACAAAGACCCAACGCAGCCAAAAAATAAATAAAATAAAATAAATTAAAAAAAATAAGGCTTTAATAAATATTACGTATCCTAACATAATAAATATATGCTATGTAATTTGTATTTTGTTAAAATATATACTATATAATTATGTCATATATTATACATTAACATATAATTACATATCTTTATTTTTAAATTTTATATTCATAAATATGTCTTTTCACAGGATATAGATTAGAGTTGGAAACATATTTTGCCAGCATAATTTAAATTTTTTTTAAAAAATATGAACTAATTGCCATTTATTCATGTCCATAAAGACTTTTGGATATCACTGGTTATCTGTACTGCTTGTAATTTGATGTAATTGTCAGCATAATTTGACATTACTGTCTGGTAAGTAGACACTGATGTATAAAACCCATGATGGGTCAGTGAAGTGGAGTGTCTAAAAGCCTGCCAGACTATTAAGTTCTGTAAATCTTTCCTGCTTTCCCTCCTGGAATCAGAGTGAGGAGAAACAAGTTTGCTGATTATTTTTTAAGGGAATCATGGATACAGGCTGACTGTGTAGCAAAGAATAAATTCCAGTTTGCCAAAAGCTGATCAGTTTGATTATAAGACAAAGAGAGTCAGGAGCAATTAATTGAAGACGAGAAGAAATCCTACAAGGAAACTTCTCTCACTGTACTCCAGTGAGGAAAAAGAAAAGTAATCTAAATTTATATCAGTGCATCCTTCACAGTGTCATCTACCAGTTTATAACCCTCACACAGTTATGTTTCAATTTTTGAATTTGTAAAATGAACGGATAAACTAAATCACTTTCAAGATCCATCTTAAAGCTTAAAATATAATGACTCATTCTGAATGAACTACATACTTTGTTGATATATTTGAACTCTTCCTTGAATTTATGTCAATTTACATCGAACTGACTTTGAAAAATACAGTTTCAAATTATTGATGTACTTCATAACTTTAGTAGTAATTGGGAAAGCTGCTACTTTTACTAGAGCTTTCATCAAATAGAACTACGTGTAAGTTCTAGCTTTGAAACAATCAGGCTACCTTGTAAATTCAGATACACCTTTCAGCTCATTATTTCAGCTTTAGCTTACAACAGTTATGGAGAACTGGCCCTTAGCAGCTTTTGAATTTGTTGATTCTCAATGGAAATGAGAAAGCTTAATTTCTGGGCAGGCTTCACTATTAATAGATGTATGGCTGTGGTTTAGTGCCAAGTGGGGTCAGGATGCCTCCGAATGGCGCCCTGTCAGTCGCTGCTCCAGCCAATGTGGGCAATGAGGGCCATTTTCCTGTCTCAGTCCTGCAAGGACTGACGAGATGGAATCTGTAGTCTGTCTCTGTGGCAAACTTTCTTGGCCAAAGCAAGTGGAAAGCAGAGGCAATTATCCAAGTATCTGAGGTAAATGTGTGTTTTTCTGACCCAAATACTTGAAAAACTACCTCAACTATTCTTTTTGATTTGACTCTGATGATCTGGACACATCTTTCTGCCTGTATAAATGAATCTCTTTTCTGGATGTCTTCACATATGCATGTGTGTGTGAGGCAGGTGGAGGTGGTAAGCTGTGTGTGTACTCGTGCATCTGTCTGGTTTTGTGTGCACATCACGTGCAACTTTTTAATCTGTTCTTCCTAATTTTATAGTGATTAAATTAATTAATTTAAAAGTCCTTTTGAATTAATTTAGGCATGCCATGCTTAAATAATAATTTTGAACTTAAATCCACATTTGGTTATTAATAATAACTTGAATATAGGAATTCTTGAACACTGGGTAAATATTTATGCCAGATACCGCAGAAATCTAAACCCTGATTTAGCACCAAGAGTTCCACTAACTTTTAGCATGACAGCAGACTCACCGTCTTTTTGCTTTCACAAATTGCCAGGGTCCCTGAGTTAGCCATACAAATAGAATGCTAAATAATCCAACAGGTGGTAATTTAACCTTTTAAAATAAATTCCTTTGGCTTTATTTTTCCCACAATGTTTTAAAAACCCAACTACTATTTATTAGCATGTGCTGGACGATGGATGGGAAAACAAGAAGAGCAGAACTGCAGTCAGTAACTTTCACCATTTAGTAACAGCAATTCTAGAACAGACTTGGTAATCGTTTGGGTACTATACCAAATTAACTATTGAAAGTTTTAGTGTATTAAACTATTAAAATTTTAAAGCACTAACTACAGAAGTTTTAGAAATTAACTATAGATTTTATTTATTCTTACAGTCTGGAAGAAGCCTAGGTTCCAAAATGATTATTATGAAATAGATGGGCAATACAAGACAAGTCTCTTTCTCTTGAAGTCTAAATTTTGTAGTATAAAGGAATGGAAATTTTCTAGATGACCTCCAGGATTAATTCTAGATTTAAAATTGTATATTCCAAGTTTAACATAAATGCAGATATTTCATGTAGCTACTCTGAAGAAGTTGGAAGGAAAAAAGATGTAACTGGTGCATGATTTTCCAATAATAGGACCATTAGAACTCTTTTATCTGAGACAAAGAAAATGTTTACTTCCTATTTTTTAAGAAAGAGTACTAATTAATCTGGAACAACATCTCTAAGTAAATGGTTCAAAATTGTTTGCCTGGATAGCGAAGAGAGGTGTGCTCTGGATATGAACTCTGCTAACATAGAACATCTGGGAGTAACAAATACTCAAGAGCATTTTCTGTAGAAAAGACCATTGGCCAACCATTATGATTGTTTAAAATACAGCAGTATTATTCAGACTAAAAAGTATATTGACAGCTTCCAGCAGGTTATTTATTTGGCTATATTACCTTAACTTAGCCAACACAGGATTTAAAAGTGGGTTAGTCATCAACCAAAATGACCTCCTTAAGAAAGAATCTGGTAACCATGTCATTAGGCCAAGTACTAAAAACTTCAGGGGATTACATCAAATAAAGATGACATCTAACATATCCATTTCCATTCTGCAACTGTATTTTGGCATTAGAAATACACACACACACACACACATTTTGGCATTCATACATACACACATGCACACACACAATATTCTAATCTAAATGAAAATCTACATAAAACTATGAATATAAACTTTTAATATAAAAATATAAACAATACAAACTTAATTTGGGGATGCAATGATTTACACAGTTTTGTATTATCCACTGGACCTTTAGTTACACTTTTTCCTAAATGTTTCCAAATTTCACATAGCACAGGTTAGTGTTGAGAATCAGACTAAAGTCTTTTTCTTTTGTTTGTTTTTAAATCTCAGCCTTGTATTAAGAAATTTTGTTTAATATGGTATATAAGATGTAAAAGAGGGGGCAGATGTGAAAAGTATAATCATGATTGCATTTTCTGTTTTGGCAATTTTAGTGACAAACATTATGTGCAGCCAGGTGTCAGGAAGGTCCTCCTAACAGTCGGTAGCATTGCCAAGGATATATATAATACAGCAGAAATGCCGTGGAAAGTAGTAAAAAAACAGACGTCAAAGCCTCATTTCTTGCTTTTGTGGCCTAATTTTATGGTCCATTTTTGAAGGCTGTCCAAAAGTGCACTCATAAAAGAGAATTTAGATTTGGCAAGCTACGTAAATGTTCCCACAGGTGCTGTCAGATAAATCCTGAAACACCTTTCCTTCTAAATGACACTTTTTTTTTAACTGAAAAGCACTAAGTCCTCCAGAAACATCTTTTGGTAAAAACATTCATACAGGGCTGTTGATGTGCATCAAAACTTACTTGATGAAACAACCTGAAATACACTTTTGTGGGACCTATTTAGTACAACCTTTATTACAATAACAACAACAAAAAGGAAATTTGTATCGATCCTCTTGATTTGGATTTTTATATAAGAAGCCTAAAACCATTTGAAGTCTAATAGCTGGTTCTTTTTTTTTTAACTAAAAATAGTTTTAAACTGTAAAGGTCTTCTAGATATTAAGCAATTTGTAGCTGTTTGAGTTCTAAATCCCTTTGGCTATATTATATGCACCTCTGTTTTAAAGTTTTATTCTGAAATTACCTCTTTCACTAATACAATAATAATTTAAATTGATGTCAATATGTGCTCTGATAGAAAAAAAATTAGTAAAATCTTTAAAAATTACTTGAAATGCCATATTACCAAGAAATGGCATTACAATCTCTTGTAAAGTTATCTTCATTTTTATATCAGTGCTCTAGCTGGGAAATATTTCATCATATTTTGTTTTTGTTTTTTTATTTACTTACTGTTGATACATAGATTGAGTGGTTCTTGATTAACTTTAGAGTTTTTGAAGCTATCTTATTTGGTGTGACTTAGGGCTTAAGTGTAGCTGTGCTAAAATTATATGAGGGTAAGGGAAAAAAGAGTTAACTCTTTTTCTCACCACCTGGACTGCCTTCCTGCGTTTCCATGCCACTCCTGTCCTTACATCAGAGCTCCCTTCCCTGACTTCTAGCCAAATATTCATAACAGTTTTTCAATTGTCTGTTGATTGACTTCTATTTGGTTTGAACAGGACGAATTGGAGGAAAAGGGGACCTTACCATCTTTTTGAAACACATTTCTAATGTAATTTACCCATTCCATAAACAAAATAATAGGACTTTCAAACTATTTTCCAAGAATTCCCTAGAACAATAATTTCCAAAAACCATTTAAAGACCACTTCATCACAGGCATCATGGGGCATTATTAAAAATACAGATTTGCCAGCCCGGGCCAGGTTTAAACACTTGGTCACTCTGGAATGCTGTAATTTAATGCCCTCCATAATGACATTCTTTAAAAATATATCCAGTATTTATTTAAAGGGGAGACAGACATGCATAGGGAAAAAGGAGTGAAGGAGGGTTCTGGGGAAAGAAGTAGAACACACACTCTCTTCTACTGCCTTCAGTAATTCAACCCTGGTTCCAAAGCTGCAACCCCACTAGGTCCTTCCCAGGCCTGGATCCACTTCCTCAGAAGGCAGTTTGGTGGCCACCACTTGTTCAAACATTACCTCTGGGTGTGCCATACTCTTTGCTTTCTAGTAATATTATACTATTTTTGAAAAAAGAGCCCATATGTACATATTTTCTTTATATTTTCAGTGTATTTTATGTCCAGTGATTTTTTTCTTAAACATTTTTTTGGAGATAATTATAGATTCACATGCAACTGTGAAAATTAATACAGGAAGGTCCTGCATATCCTTCACTCATTTACTCACCATAACTTTCTGTATAACTAAATACAATAACAGAACCAGAAAATTGACATCAACATAATCCATCAACCTTATAGTACAGATTTTGCTAGTTTTACATTCATTCATTTGTGTGTTTATGTGTTTGTTTAGTTCTAAGAAACTTTTAGTTTTATCACATGCGTAGACTTCTGGGACCATGACCACAGTTAAAATACAGAACAATTTCATCATGAGGATCCCCTGTTGTACACTTTCATGGCTACAGCTACTCCCCTTCCTCTAGCCTCCCTAAGCCACCATTAATCTACTCTCCATCTCTATAATTTTGTCATTTCAAGAATGCTAAATAAATGGAATCATACAGTATGTAACCTTTTGAGGTTGGCTTTCTTTCACTCAGCATTAATTCCCTTGATATATATCCAAATTGCACACATCAATAGATCATTCTTCTCTTATTGCTAAGTAGTAGTCCATGGTACTAATATACCACAGTTTGTTTAACCACTCATCTATTTAAGGGCATTTGTTTCCAGTGTTGGGCTATCATGAATAAAACAGCTATGAACATTTGTGTATATATATTTTATGTGGACATAAGTTTTAATGTCTTTGAGATAAATGTCCAAGAGTGCAACTACTGGGTCCTGTAGTAAGCACATGTTTGGAAACAGCCATACTGTTTTCCAGGGTGGCTGTACAATTCTACATTTTCACCAGCAATGTGTGAGTGAGTGACTCTGTTGTTTTGCATCACTATTTCTTTTTTATTTTAGCCATTCTTATAGGTATGTAGTGATATATCACTGTGGCTTTAAATGTGCATTTCCCTAATGGTTAATGACATTGAACATCTTTTATGTGTTTATCTACCATTTGTATATCATCTTCGATGAAATGTCTGTTCACATCTTTTATCTTTTTTCATATTAGGTTATTTTAATTTTGAGTTTTGAGAGTTATTTATATGTTTTACATACAAACCTTTCTTGGACATATGGTTTGCAAATATTTTCTCCCAGTCTGTTGCTTGTCTTTTCATCATCTTCACAGGGACTTTCACAAAGCAAAAGTTTTTAATTTTGATGAAGTTCAGTTTATCACTTTTTCATTTTATGCATTATGCTTTTGGTGTCAAGTCTAAGAACTCTTCATCTAGCCTTAAGAGCTGAAGATTTTCACCTATACTTTATTTTTCTAAAAGTTTCATAGTTTAAAATTTACAAATAAGTCCATGATCCATTTCAAGTTAATTATGTATAAGGTCTGAGGTTTAGATCAAGGCCCTTTTTTTTTTTTTTTGAACTATGAATCCTCATTTGTTCTAGGACCATTTATTGCAAAGGCTAATCTTCCTCCACTGAATTAATTTTCATTTTTGTTATAAATCAGTTGAGCATATGTGTATGGGTCAATTTCTGTGTCCATTGTTGATGCACCATGGTTCACCAGGCCAATCTTTAAGCTAGCTTTGCTAAACCCATCCCAGAGCTATTAATTTAGAAACTTCCAAGAGAGGCTTAGAATTGTGTATTTAAAATTAATTGTAGTAGTAAATCTGATGTACAGCCCAGTCTGGCACCTGCACCCAGAGGTTACACAAAGATTTTTCATGAATCTTTGCTGAAAAGGTTGGTGGAGAGGAAGTAGGGGATAGCAGGTCACCCTGTTTAATTAAATTAAATATATTGAGAAATATTTAACATTTAGGTAAAGCTGTATAAAATAAGAAATGACCACCTAAAAACTCACCATTCAGGTTAAGAAATAAAACATTACTTATTCAGATGTAGCCTTTTGTGGGTCCCCTCCCTCCTTAACCACACTCACCTCCTCTCCTATCTCCAACCCAGGGGTAACAACTCCCCTATATTTCGTGATTATCATTTTCATGCATTCTCTATATTTGACCATATAAAATATGCACACATATTCATATACATACATACATACATATATCTGTCAGATTTGTTGTTTTAATAGAAACTTGAAGTAAAAGCAACTATCAACTTGATCAGTGTGCAACTTATTCTTGCCAGTTCTCAAACCCAGACCACAGCATATTCTGAAGTCTAGTTTAGCTCTGTTTGCTTAGATTTGGGTATTTTTACTGTTTTCTTTGTTCATCATGCTATTTGATGTCTCAGAACTTTACTCTGGCATTATTTTCCTTCTTCCTGAAATTTACCCATTAAATATTCCTTTAGACATAAGAGTCTCTTGGGAAATAAACTCTGTTTCTGTTGGTCTAAATATAACTATTTTTCCTCATTATGAAATGATAACTTGTCTGTATATATACTTCTTGGTGGAGAGTTATTTTTCTTTCAGCACATTCCATGGTTGTATTAGTTATCTACTGCTGCATAACAAATTACCCCAGGCCTGAGTGGCTTAAAACAATAGTAAACAGTTATCTCTTTTTTTTTTTTAACATCTTTATTGGAGTATAGTTGCTTTACAATTGTATGTTAGTTTCTGCTTTATAACAAAGTGAATCAGCTATACATATAAACAGTTATCTCTTACAGTTTCTGTGGATTAAGAATTCTTGAGTGGCTTAGCTGAATAATGCTTGATCAGGGTCTGCCATGAAAGTTATAATCAAACTGTTGGCCAAGGCTACAGTCATCTGAAAGCTTGACTGGAAGATCTGCTCTCTAGATGACTCACTCAAATGACTGGGAAGTTGGTATTGGTTATTAATAGGAGGTCTCATTTCCTCTTCATGTGGGCTTCTCTACAAGATTGCTGAAATATCCCCATGACATGGTAGTTGGCTTCCTCCAAAATGAGAATTCCAAAAACCAAGGCAGAAGCAGCAATGTGATTTATGACAATGTTCAGTGCTGTCACATACACCAACCCTAAGTGTTAGAGGGATTACACAGGGGCTGGTTTATCAGAAAGCAAGGATCACTGAGGGTCACCTTGAAGTCTGGATCCCCCAATTACCTTGTGACTTTTATTACTGCTGCTGAGTAGTTGGCCATCAGAATGCAGCTATGCAGAAATGTATTTGACTATTTGAATTGCAAATTTCTCTTGATATAAAATGAATACCTTTTATATTATTAGAAATAACATTTGGAGAATGATTACAACTTTCAGACTTTTATCAGTGTTAAGCAATACTTTTTATCTACCTGTATAGTTTTTTTCAACATCCTGCTATAGTGCAGGGACTTAAAATGCTATATCATATTTCTACTAAGTGCACTTGCCAGATTGCTTTGCTTTAAATTATATTTCCTATGACTAAAGGGCTTTAGAAAAAAAAAAAAAACTTTATATTTTCACATAATACCTGCTATACCTTTTTTATATTGGTTTTTCTGTAAAAAATACAGAGTATGATGATTATTAATTACCTAAGTATGAGTGGATAAGGTTATTAATATTCTTTGACTACATCTGTAAAACTTCGTCTTCCCTGTGAGTACTGGGAGTTTGCTGCAATGTAATTATATGAAGACAGGCATTGTCTGATGCAATGCCTGATGCACAGGCATTGTAACATAACCCCTATTGTAACACTAATGATAATCTTTTAATATGCAAATAATTTCAATTAAATACAAGCATAGAGTATTGCTGGAAGTGACTTAACAGCTAGTGGTCTGACTAGAAAGAACAGTGAATAGTCCCTCTCCCTGATAACTCTCACAGACAGTGGATGTCCCAGATAACAAAATATTCCTAATGGAAATACTGAACTTAAATGAACTTCCTTTAATTTAGCATTTTGTAGCCTTGGAGTTTTATTAATTTTCAATTAATCCAGAATGGGTATTAAGACAAACCATGAATATCATCTCATTTACTAATTGTTTATCTGATTGTGCAAAAGCTGACTGAAAAAAAAAGTGCAATAAATAATGGTCAATAAATATTTCTAGTAGGTAAAATGTGAAAAAAAACAAAATTTAACATGTCACTGAGACAGAGGGAAAAAGAGAACAATGAAACTATGAGATAGAATTCTGCAACTCACTAAATATTAATAAAAATGCATATGTGAATTTCACAACTTAGTAGAGAAGGTAACTCATATGTACAGATTGCTATAAAACACATTAGAGAAAGTAATAATTGTTATGAGAGTTTAGAAGAGAGGGCTCATATTTGGGACCTCATAAAAATGACTCATGAGTTTGTTACTTCTTGAGCCAAGTCTTGAAGGATGGATAAGATTTGGGCAACAATCAATGAAAACAGCATGTAGAAGGAATGCTGTGAACCAAGGAACAGAGGTAGAAATCCTAGGGTATTTCTGTGGACTAGTTGGTCAGGAGGAATGGTGAGAGATTAAAGCTAAACAGGCCGAGATCACCACACCTCATGGAACTTCTTGGGCACTTAGCTAAAAGGAATGGTCTACATTCTGTAGGCAGGGAGTAAAGAGCTGATGAATGATTTTAAATAAAGTAAGGCATATTCTGAGCTGGGCTCACAGCTATATAGCAGAGGCCAGTAGCAAAGGCATTGTATTTTCAATAAGCATGTATCCAAGCACATTCTCAATCATTTATAAGAACAAAAGCACTAGTCTGAAAATCAGTAACAAATAGAAACATGATACATGTACAAATCATTTTTTATTCTAAGATGATACTGGTAAATGTATAACACTTGAGGTTATAATAAACAGCACCAGTGTATTTTTTCCATAAAAAATAAAAAAGGAAACAAAACTCTACTCAACACATGAAAAGTATTAGCAGGAACTGAGAACTTCTGGTAAGTACTAAGTTTAAAAGCACAAACATTTAGTAAGAGGTTTGTGGTGTAAGTTGCTAAAAAATACGTAGTTTGTAAAACAAACAAAATCAGTTCTGTTTACTACTTGGCTGGCATAAATCAGGCATGGGTGAAGAACTGTTCTCAAGGATTGAGACTCTAAATATATAAGAATTCGTACCAGAGTTACCAGAAGATTATACATATTTATGTAAGTCATATAGCTTTGGTTTTGTGATTCCAAAATGTTGAAACTCTTACCTCGCACAACAAGGTCAGCTGAGGCTGAAGAATTGTCCACAATTGTCTGAGCGGTACACGTGTACCTCCCAGCGTGTTTTAGCTGGGCATTTCGGATGAGCAGTTCGCCATTGGAATCCAGCTGTTGGCAAAAACAGCAGTCATTCAAATCAGTACATTTTTTTCACCAATTAAATGGTATTTAGGATATGAGAGGTACATTTTCCCCTAACAAAATGAACACCTGTTCGAGATGTGCTAACTGTCTGTGTGTTCTTAGGTTACTTAAACTCTGGGCTTTTGTATCTCAAGTGAAAAATAGAGTGAATTACCTAAGGTCATTTTTAGCTTTAATGTCTTTAGTATTCTATTATTTATATAATCAGAGGGCATTTTGAGAGAAAACACAGGATGAAACTATTTCATTGATGTCTTTTAAAAAGAAATGTGAAGGTCCAAAAATCTTGATGCTCAATATCAATGAAGATACATAAATGCTGTATGGCTAGGGAGAATTATTAATTTGGTTATGTAAAACCAGTCTAAACAACTAATTTCAAGACGTGCCACAGTTCATTTTACAAAGATACTAAAAGTGTGCAGAAACTGTCAAAATGGACAATTCTACTAACATGTTCTGTTTTGGCCAAATATAACCTCCTTGTGGGCAAGGATTTTTGTCTTGTTCACTGCTCTATTCCCAGTGCTTAGAATAGTGTTTAACATATGTTTTTTTTAAGGAGGCTTGAGGGAATTTTGCTTGTGAATGATAAGGCACCATCCCAATGCAGTTTCTAAAAATAGCTAATATTTATAGAATGCCTCCTCTATACAGATCCTGGGATTCTCTTCTGAAAACACTCCTATGAGATAGGTCCTATTTTGTCCATTTTACTAAAGATAAAAGTGAGACTTAGAGTAGCCAAGTAATTTAACTATGGTTACTTGGTTTGCTTGGTTGGAGGAGCATAACATAGTCCATGCTCATTATCTCCAAAATACTCTCTTAAGAGAAAAATTTGGAAAACTCGATTTTTAAATAGACATTTGGTTTCCCTGAGAAACAAAAATATTGATTTACTATTGCAATTATAGATATCCAGATACATTAAAGGATGAAAAACTAATGATTAGGTTAATATTTCACGTAATAGATGAAGGTATTGTTTCTGTTATATGACAGACCTGCAAATTTTAATTATTTAATGACTATATATGGAATAAATGCTCTGCTTCACCATTGGTTCTGCTGGTGGCCCCTTCACATATTAAATTCCCTGCTGGTCTTGGAAAGTATTTGGGTTGCAATCCTTGCTTGATTAATAAGATTAATTAAAAATAATAGCTAGTTATCATCTGAGCAGATTGATTCAATTGGTTGTAATAGAATACTACTATCTCCATATAAAGAACTGGTCAGTGGCCACACACCTTGTTCCTTGGTTTCAGTAATTAAAATCTCTGAAAAATGAAACTAGGGGTCATACAATTTAATGTTAGTTGGGGTCCTCCTGTCCCTTGAGGTCTAAGATTGGGTAAAAATCCAGTTTCCAAGATTTCCTCAAATTCCTAAGGTAGGGGAATTCTTTCCTTCTGTTCTCTTGACCAAGGAGCTCCAGACCAACCTTTTCTCTATTTTGCCATGAAACCTACTAGCATGAAGTATTCCCTAGTAAAGTAGGTGTACTAAAGAGTTAAAGGTCATGGAATTGGTTGTATCCCACAAAGTAGGGCAATTATCATCCACTGTATATTTCTATTTTTAAAAGTCCTGCTGGTCATAATTTTACTAAGGATTTCTCAGTGACCTTCACCTGTCTCTGTTCCCTATCATCTTGTTGGCACTCACTCTCACTCCCATATCTTACCTCTCTCTGCTCTTCTCTTCTTTCCCTTGGAAACAAACAACTATTCTTCTTTCCTCGTTAAGCTGCTTAATTATTGGATCGTTGCTTGGATTCTGACGATACTTCTTCCTCAAACCCTTACTTTCTGTTTTTAGCTTTTGCCGTTTCTTTACCTCTTACCCCTCAGTCCATTTTAATCTGGTTCCCAACTCTTCAACTCATTTTACTTGACTTCTAATAGCACTTGACCTTTCTTCCCCAAACACCCAACTTTTCTAGTCATCTGTGACAGCACATTTTCCAGAAAGTTTGAGAAAATTCTTAACCTCTCATCTTCTTCAACTTCCCTATAATTCCAAAATAAATTATTGAATTTATCCCTTCCTCTTCTTCAACACTTCCTCTGACCTTGTCCAAGCTACCAACATCTCTCACTGAACTACTATGTCCTATTTGGTCATGACCCTCACCCCTGTCCCATCTATTCTTTTCTCTACTTAGCACTCAGGGTGACCTTTAAAAAATGCAAATTATGATCAAATCATCCCTTTCTATAAAAACAAACTAAAACCTTTAAAAATGTTCCACTTCTTGGAATAAAAGCCGTAAGTGTTATGATAGTCAACTTGGCTCCATTCTCTAAATTCTGTCCAATATTCCAGCTCAACTAGTGCCACCATTGCAATTACACTCTGTTCTCCAGAAGAACATTCCCTTTTTAAGACCTTAAATGTATCTTGTTATCTCCTATCTCTGGTTCTCCAAGGTGTTTCCTTTCCTGGAATTTGATCTCTTCATACCCCACCATCTTACCACCTTCATCTAAATAACATTTACCCTCCCCCACCAATATCAGTTCAAATCATTTCCTTAAGCAAGTCTTTCTGTTTTCTGTTGTTACATTTTGCCATAGCACATTTTACTTAATGTGATATTATATATATCATTTACAATAAAATATTTTTGCAATTATATGATTAAAGTTGGTTTCCCTGAAGGACTGTAAGTTTTATGAGAGGAGGAAACATGCCTGATTTCTTCAGCATTGTATCCCTGTGTTACATGTGTACAGCTGTATGTGCTGTATCCCTAAGACCAGCACAGTCCCAGGGATATAACAACACCAAATATACATTGTTTAAGTGAATTTTTCAGCATGCTTATTAAGACTTCTGGCATCTGCTCTTAAGATAATATATGTTTACTTCTTTTCGGGTACAAGCAGAGTTAGGATAGCAAGTTCATATAGCGCATCACAATGGCAGAATTTTGTAAGCAAATAATGAGACATTTTGATGTCAGGATGAAGTACACACTCTTGTCACCTCTTTTCCCACTTCCTGTGCCCCAGAAACTTACATTTTACTTACATTTTACCATGTGTTCTCTTTCCTGCAGACCTTTGTACATATCACTTGCATTGCCTGGATTCTCCCATCTCCCACTTCTATCACTTGGCTAACTTCAAGTCATGGTTTAGATGCCCCTTTCTTCTCTAGAATCCAAAGTCCTGGTTAGGGGATTGCCCCTTGCATATTTTCATTTTAACTATCCCTTTCTATTCTAATTATTTAATTGTTCATTTCTTCTACTAGACTGTAATTCTTTGAGGAAGAGACTAGGTCCTATTTATTATTACATACAAATTATGTATTGTGATATCTGACATACAGGAGGAATTCAACAAATAAATATTGCATAAATGAATTAAAATACCTATTATCTAAAATGTTTTTATTAAATTCTTTTAGTAATTTCATATGATTTTTCAGGTAAGATAATGATAATATTATAAGATAAAATAGCTGAATTGAGAACAACTATTGCTATCCATATATCTGAGTTCAGCTATCAATTAATATTTCAAATTATTTGTAAACAATTTCATCAGTAAATATAAACGTTTTAGGAATAATGTGTAAATTTATAGAGAAAAGAATGCAGTTGACATATAAGAAAATGGACACCTCTAAGTTTTTCAACCACCCATATTTGCTGTAAAGAATTAGGCCTTTACAAATTCAAAATTTATAATACAAATCACAAATTTACAGAGAGATCTGCCCTTTCTGTCAGCTTCTGGAAGGTAACCTGTAGTATTCTTTCTTTGCCTGGGCATCTTGGGTCATACTGAAGAGTTCTAACCATGTGATTTAGGGTGGAAGTTAGCCACACCTGTATAGTTTTAGAGTACGGGCTGACCATGCCAAAAAGACTAACATTGTGGCTTAGGGTAGGGGCTTTGGGTCATGTGTTATCAATCAACCTAGATATTAAGATTAACCATTTGGGCAATCAATCAGTCAATCAATGCCTACATGATTAAGCCCTGGTTAAATCTCTAGATATCAAAGCTCAAGAAAGCATCCCTGGTTGGCAATACTCTCTCTGTGCCTACTGCCACAGACCATAGCTGGTAGAGTAATGTATCCTGACTCCATGGGGAGAGAACAATGGAAGCTCTATGTTTGGTACGTCTCCTGGGCTCTGCCCCATGCATTTCTTCCCTTCGTTGCTTTCAATCTGCATGCTATTTGGGTAATAAATTGTAACCATGAGCATAATAGCTTTCAGGGAATTCTGTGAGTTCCCTCTAGCACAAGGAAACTGAGGCTGGTTTTGGCAAATCCTGGAACTTGCAGTTGGTTTCAGAACTGAAGATGGTCTTGAGGACTCTGCCTGACTTTGTAGTTGACCAATTCTACATATCATACTAAATAGAATTCACCTAAGGGGGGAGGGGTAAAGAAATATTATTTTATTACCTATAGCTATCTTTTTAAAAATATTTAAAGTAAGAAGAGAGTAAAGTTGTGTATATGGGGAAGGTAATAATAAAAGAGTTTTTCTTGAGCCATTGTAGGTGCTAACTGACATATTTCTGAGACAATTTCTAGTGAGAAAAAATAAAATAATATAAAATAATTACCGTAAAATAAAATAATTTAAACACTATATATTAATAAAACAGACTGCTTTAATGTGCTTTAACATCCTTAAAGTTCAATACATCATAGTACTGAACTTTGACATTAAATATTCATTAATGGAAAGATATTAAAAAATATTTTTAAACTATCATGACACAAGATAATAGTTATATTTGAGAAAGAATAATGTTTGCATAAAATTAAAAGCACTTAGCTCTATTGCATGCTTTTATTATGTTAACTCACTACTTGGGTTGCTCCATGTATCCAAATGAAAGATAATCCTGTTGCTAAACTTCCACTATTTCAATGAACCATGGGATTATATTGGAATTTAAAAAATAAAATACTTCAGAAATTAAAATTTAAAAAAATTCAACCTTATAATAAAAAAATGAGAGCAGGAAAATAATATAAAAATAATTTGCGACACCATAATTACCCTTTGTAAAATATTTGAATGCTGTACACCTAATAATCTTCTTTAATGAAATTGCTATAATTTTCCCCAAAATCTCAGTTTGAAACACAGTGCTGTTTTCATATTCACTTATTTAATCCTGAGAGGAATAATGTTGTTATGCTTTTCATACTTTTCACATGTAATGAAAAACACAAACTATTTTGTCTTAAAATATCATATTAAAGTTATACTTACTAAATCTTCATAATAAACTCCTTAAAAACTTTTAATTAAACTATTCTAAAAGTTTAATGCTAAACTCATTTTAAAAGTTAGGCTTGTTTTAAACATTAGGACTTAGGTAGGTAATGATAGGCCGATTTGCATAAAGCAGTAATAAGCGACTTTAACATTTATTCTCATTTGATCTATATTTGGTGAAGGTGCGGCACTGAAACACCTCAAAAGGAAAATAAAGAAAAAATATGCTATATCATTTCCAATTGAGTTGTGTATGTATAAAAGCTTTGCTGACGTTTTTATAAATGGCACTAGCACTTTCCATACCCCAGGAGAAGTTGAGGTTCTCAGTGGTCGACAGAACGCTTACAAAGCAAGTAAAGATCATGGCTCTCAGCACATTCTAGCCACAAATTAGATACGAATGCTCTCTCTATTTTCACTAAAAACCACAGCTTGGCTGAATTACAAAATGCTTCCCTTCGTATGAGGAGAGTTGAATCACATACTGGAAATTGTGATAGCACAGCTCAGGGATGTTCCAAAGTGTATATGTGGTTTACCACTTAGAAACTTCCCAAGTTTAAATCAAAAGACTTCCAAAATATAAATGCCTATTCCTTCCTTTCCACTCCCCCATGAACTAACTTTGAAAAATCAGTCCTGCAGTATAAATGAGTCTGAATTACTAAGTTGTATTAACAAATTCAGTTAATCATAATGAACAAAGAAATATGCCATAAAGTATATACAAGGTCTAGGTAAAGATTAGAGGTCATAATGGCTCTATAAAAACATCTCTTTTGTTCCATTGAAGTTCAGAATGAAGAGACAAATATGGAAGACTGGAGGAAAGCATGGCCTTTAAAGAGAATACTCTAGAAACCTGTAAGCAAAAATTAATAAATATGTATGATACATGCTATATCCATGAAAAATAAACATTTTTCTCTTTTACTTTTGGCTTCCTAGGTTAAAGAAGGAATAACTAGCAAATTCATCAGATGCAACTGCAAACTTTAACACCACCATCACCAACACACGAGCAAAAAAAAAAAAAAGAAAAAGAAAAAAAGAAAAACAGTAAGCGTTTTATAGGTGCCAGGGGCTATTATAAATACTTTACATGTGCAAATTCACTTATAACAACAACCCTGGGAAAGGGGTACTATTCTTAACTGTATTTTAGAGATGAGGACACAATAATACTGTAACTACAACCACCACTACTGCCACCACTGTTGCCGTTAATAGGATACTACTACTGCTGCTATTAATATCAATATTAAGATTGCTACTACAACTTCTGCTATTGTTACTGCCATTGCTGTAGCTACTACGAACTCCTACTAATACCTGATCTAGCTTATTAAATGCCCTTAAGATGCCTTGCAATGTGCTAACTACTTTACATATATGTTTCCTATTTAATTTTTATAAGACTCAGGGAGATATGTTTAATCTTTCCATTTTACACATAAGGAATTTTAGATTTTAAGTTAAGCTACTGGTAGAAGGCTCAATAGTTAACCTGTTTTCCCCAAGTTAAGCTGTTGCCAAAGTAGTCCTTCATGGATCAAACAATCGAACTTAGATTCACAGTTTGGTAGGTAAAAGTGGATATTTTCTCATAACAGGAAAAATACAATATGTTATATTTTCTTTCTTTCTTTCTTTAATTTTTAACCTATTTAAATGCTCAAACATAAGAAAATAGAAAGAATAGTACAATGGCCACCCATATACTAACCAGTTAGATTCAACAGTTGTAAACTTCTTGCCATATTCACTTTATCTAATTTTCTAGCTGTCTATCTATTGTTGAACCCTTAAAAAACAAATTACTGATACCATCGTAATTCATTCGTCAAAATATTAAATTGAATCTCCAAAATGGTAAAACCATTCTCTTAAATAATCACAGAACCATTTTCACACACAACATAATTAACATTAATTTCCTAATATGATCTAATATTCAAGTTAGTGTTATTTTAAGTAATGTATCAGCATTAAGTTTGCCTGAATGTAAAAAAAAATTAAAAAGACATAACTTACAAAATCTTATGAAAATGAGTATTATCATTACAAATATACATACTTAAATATATTAGGGAAATAGTTTAGGATAATTACTGAGAGGTCACCCCGTACTTATTCGATCAATGGAGATGTTGAATATCCCTGAATTTGGCTATTTTGATGGCTGAAGAGTTCAATTTTGATCAATCGGACCATTTTAAATTAAAACTCATAAGGAAGGAAATTTTCTTTTCGATGTCTACTAAGCATTTTAAATGATGGACAAAACCATCAAAGCCTTGGGTTTAGAACCCATATTTTTGAGTTGAAAGAAAACTTGAACACTGTTTAATTTATATGGTTTTTAAATTGGTTTCCATTAGCCTTAGGGTTCTGAAGACCTTCATGGATCACTTGGTAGAAAGAAGGGATCAGAATGGGATGTGTTTTGGGACAGGAAGATGTGAGATGCCCTATAGTTAAGGCTTTGGTCTCCTACACATGGTCACAAACATGGGTACAATTTTTTCAGTCAGACCAACTTTACCTTCATCTTTGATATTTATTGGGGTTCTAATTTAAATTTTCTTTGCAAAAAGAATTCTGCTGCTAAAAACCTTCTGTTGCTGTTTTTCAAAACTTCTGGTGTGGCCCAACTTCCTCATATGACAGATGAGAAGCCTGAGGCACAGATTGACTGTTTTGCCCAAGATCATATAACTTGTCAAGGGCAAAACAACAACAAAATTCCAGATCTTTAGATAAAGTTCTGTTTTAAAAACTAGTTTTTTAAAAAATTAGTTAGTTTTTTGGGAATATGAGAGCTAATGACAAAATAGTATATTTCTAGTGTGATATAGTAAATAAAACATCAAAATTGACAATGTAAAATTATAAAATAAAATTCCTAAGACACCAAAAGTTTGTTTATTTCCCCTTCTTTTTATTTTATATACACACTGTATTTTGCAAGCATAAAGAGCCAGAATAATTATTCCAGTGATGATTAAGTATGCAAGGAGTTCTATGTAAAACAAATGGGACTTTAATTTTGAATGAATTTTTGGAAATTTCTCCAAACCAGTACATTTCTGAAGAAAAAAGACTTGCTGCTATATGTGCTTAATTCCAAATATTTAACCTTATCTTTGACAAATGCTTCCTAAAGTCTAGACTCTGGGAGTCTCTGCTAGAGAATAACTTTAGCTGGCATGATCTCTGCCCTGGAAGTGTGATGATCTAGAAGATAGCAAAATAAAATAGAATAGTTAGGTGTAAGTCAAGTTTTATTAGGGTAATGAAAGGGAGGTAGAGAAAGTTCAGACAGAATGAGGGATGATAGAATTCTCTCTTTTCCAGTTAATTACCCTTAGTAGAGAAACAATTTGGGCACAGGTAGCCTGCCTTTGTGGGTTTTGTGTGGACCACAGAACTATGTCAGGGGACATTTCACATATTTCTTTCTTTCTCCCAAAATTTAAAGAGTCTTGAATTCGCGAAACACATGCAGTCTATCCTCTACTTCTGATACTATTTTGAAAAATGCTTTATCTATCCTCTTATAATTTCTTTTTTTGTCTTCGGCACTCTCATTTGCTCAAAATAATATAACTTCTCTTTGTTTCCAATATACTATGCTTAAAACTTTTCAGTCCCTTTTTTCTTAAGTCTTTTTAAAAAAAATCTCCCTTGAGAACAGCATTTCTCAATCTTGACC